>NW_004524850.1:2242105-2243602 GCF_000260255.1 Octodon degus
TAAGCTCTAAAAGTGTTATGCATTTGATTTGAAGGATAGAGGTTTTGGAACAAAATAATTAAAACTTCTGTCAGTTCATCATAATAAGGTTTAGAAAGCCGCCCAGACGCGTTAGATGTTACTGCCGGAGAATAGAACCCAGTCCCAGAGGTGAAAGATTAATTGGAAAAAGGGAAAACCCGAGAATCTGAGGAAAGAACATTTGAGAAAGGCAGAAAATAATTTTGTGGGGACTGAAGTTATATTCATCCAGACTATGACAAGATGGCTCTGTCTGCTCCTTTGGGTTTACGATTATGATTATTTTTCAATCTATAAGGAACAAGGGCTTGCTTGTTGCGTGGCGTTTTTGTCACTGCTTAATTCTTTCCTTGTATGAGTGCGTCTATGTGGTATGTAATGTTATAAAGCTTGTGGAGGGCGCAACAGAAGGGACAGAAACCACTACAAGCCCTTCTAGCCCTGGGATCTTTGTCAGAGAGTCCAAAATCACGTCTTGGAGGAGAGAGAAGGTCTTTAATAAATGGAATTGGTTGGGGCTGGGGAGATGGCTCAGTAGAATAAGCACTTGCCTGGCAAGTGAGAGGGCCTGGGTTCAATCCCTGATTCTGACAAAAAATAAAATAAAATAAAATAAAATAAAATAAAATAAAACAAAACAAAACAAAACAAAATAAAATAAAATAAAATAAAATAAAATAAATAGTGTTGGACAAAGTGGCAATTGCAATGGAGAAGACTGGGCAAGTTCTTCCTACTTTTTTGGGCTTTGTTTCTGACGCCCCATAATACAATCGCACGCTTAGTGACTATCCCATAGTAACCATAACCTTAGAGTTGTTGGTACCTATGTTTCAACTGTAATCATTACTCTCAGCTGGTAAAAACAAAACAAGAAAAAAAACACCAACAAACACTTGGATGTTAGGAAGAAAGTGATGTCAAAATGTCTAATATAATCAAATTACCTTTTTACATTTTAAAAATTAATTTATTTGGTACATGGTGTCACTACACAGCTCAGACTCGGAGGCATCCTCCTGTCTCAGCCTCCCCAGCATGGGATTACAGGCATGAGCCACCATGCCCGGTTTTGGTGGCCGGCACGGCATGCAGTACTGGAGATTGAACCAGGGTCCTTGTGCTTGCCAGGCAGGCGCTTAGACCTCTGAGCTATCTCCCCGGCCCATAATCAGATTTTCAAGAGCCAAATTTCTATCTTGGATGCAGCTTTCTAGGGCGCAGGCTGTGGGCAAAATTCCCTTGTAAGCTCTATGCATTCGTGATTACCCCTGCGCCTAACACCACCAAGATGATCCTATTGAAAACTGCACTTTAGCAGAGAGCATGCAAGCTGAGGTAGGCTGGTCGTCTTAGGATGTAACGATGTGTTTAGCAAAGACGAAAAAAATAAACCTAGCACTGATTTTTGTTCCTTTAGATTTTTTAAAAATAAAATGTTGATTGGTTTTGAAACTGTCTCATTGCTATTTGTTT
>NW_004524850.1:2243702-2245447 GCF_000260255.1 Octodon degus
TTTTTTTTTTTTTTTTTTAAGCTTATCTTTTATTAGTGTGTGTTGGCAATACAGAATGCTTATGTTCTGTGTGAAGAGCTGGAACCTGTGCATAAAACAATGTCATTCCTTTTGCATTCATCTTTCTTCCGTCCCTCCATCTCCTGCTTTCCTTCTCTTTTGAGAAGGATTTCTCTCCTCACCTCCTGGAATGCATCCATTTTGGAGTATTACTCAGCCCAGAAAAAGGAATAAAACTAAATCACTTGATGGAAAATGGAGTGCACCATAATATTAATAAAATTTAATTAAATATATTAAATTAATTAAGTTTATCAAAGTTAATATTAACAGATACTAATATGTTGCTAATAATTAATACTTAATGTATTGATATATATTGAGTATTCATTTTTAAAATTTAATTAATATTTAATTAATATATATTGCTGCATCTTAATTACAATAAATCAGACATGAGCTCGAGTGAGCCCGTGGAGATTTGTTCCTTAATGTACTAGAGATTATTCAAAGTACTAATGATTTTTTTCATAATTTTATTGAGAAACAAATAGCAATGAGACAGTTTCCAATCAAATTGGTAGGACAGTTTCAATAATTAACACATTGCATACTGTCTTCCTAGTGTCTAATGATTTAAAAAAAAATACTTTCACAATATGATATGTGGACCATCACAGTAAAATACAGGCTACTCTACAAAATATATACACAGCCGTGAATAACATTTTAATTCTGAAATCATGATCTATTATGTTGATTGTGGTATAGGGAAGGATTTCCGGTTGGGTTGATAAAATTATGATAAGCTGCATTTTTTTTTAAAGTCTAAAGCACAAAGTTTTAACTTCCGAAGAAAATGAATAGAAGCGATTCAGCTCCCTTGAGGTCCGTGTTTAAAGTTTACGTTTCCCAGCCGTATCAGGGAATTTTCAAAATGCAACTAGTCTCCAAGTGTAGGCCTCACCCAACGCTGGGCTGGAGAATTGTGCCAACTAGCAAGATTACAATGAGCCCAAATTATTCTGATGAAGGACAAGTATCTGAATAGAATTACACCTCATGGTGCTTTTCAAAAATCACACGTTCTAATTTCCTGTCACTACTTTACTGCCTTTTACTAAAAGGTGTTTACGGCCAGAAGTAACTCGGAATAGGAAATAGCTGATTCTATCCCGATTTCTAAATGCAGAAGAATGACCAGCCTTCTACCTAGTTGAGAAATTCTTCACTGTTTTCATTTTGTGGCTTTCACATATTTGAATATAGATCAGTTAAAAAAAATCATCGGACAGATTTGGAGAATTTTTGTGGAATGTGAATATTCCCCAGGAGTCAGCTGCCATTACTAGGTGCATGAAAAAAGATATAATCATTTTAACTTATTTTGTTGGCTGAATTAGTATCATTATAACTGCACTTAAAACATTTTTAGTAACCCAGAAATATTAACAAGAAAAAGTCTCTTAATTTATCAAAATTTGCATTTCAAGTTATTAAGGCATAAAACTTTGGGCTGAATTGGAAAAGTTGAATTCCTTACTGAGTTCTCTTAAATTATTATGATACTGAGTTCTCTTAAGTTATTATTATTTTGTGTTGACTATTTGAGTTCAAGCAGTAACCGGAAACCCTAAAAAGTGAGTTTAGAGTCTACCAAAGAATTGTAAGTAGGAGTCTGCTAGGAGATTTGGATTTGTTGCATAATGGAAAATAATTTACCATTTAGCAATGCTTTTATTTTT
>NW_004524850.1:2246249-2248308 GCF_000260255.1 Octodon degus
TTCTTCTCTAAAAGGGCATAATATTTGCATATAAAACTTGAATTTTTTGCTTAAGTTAATGACTTTTGAATGATTTATAATACTTAACATATTTTAAATGTTATGTAAATAGTTGTTAGTCTGTATTTCAGGGAAAAATGCATAAAAATATCAAGACATGTTTGTTATAGATTGAATATTTTCACTGACTGGAATTCAGGAAAGACTACTCTATACACAGAGATAGAAGACTATAGCTGTACGCTTACAAAAACAGATAAATCTTAGTATGCAATGTATTTATTTATGAGCACCTCATGAACATACATGCCACAAAATATTATAGAGCTCATTTCATAATGTTGACAAGAAAAAAATATAAATTTATGTAAAAAAAATTGTACATAAGACTTTAGGCAAAAAAAAAAAAAAAAAGACTTTAGGCAAAAAAATGAAATTTTAAAATTTCCGGGCTAGGCTCAGGGACACAGTGCCTGCCTGGCAAGTGCGAGGGCCTGAGTTCCATTTCTGATATATATATATAAACAATCACGCCTCTTCTTCTTCTTAAAATAGAAAAGCCTGGTCATGGAAGTGCGAGTCAAGCCTGGCTGTCACACGAGAAACACTTATCCCGAGAAGGGGCCGTCTATCCCAGGGAGCCACTGAGTGCTGAAAGTGTAAACCTGGGATGAAGGGCGTAATATTTGGTCCTGAGTGTAACTGTGCAGTTATTCCAGGTTTCACTGGGTAAAACTATAGGATTGCATAAAGATCTCCATAGGTTTGTTTTTGCAAGCATAAACTAGGGCGTAGAATATTATAGTTCTAGAAATAAGAAAAAGAGGGGATTGGTTTTATGGAGAGAGGAACACTGAATAAAGTGGAAACAGAATAAAAAAAATTAGTCATGCCTTGTGAGGCAAGAGAGAAGAGGTACAAGAGACAAAGGTTAAGAATTGCGGGAATTTGTGATGTTTTACAAGGCTTAGGACACAGCGAAATTGAGGATCAGGCGAATTGAAACTAAACTGTTTGGGAAATTTTTTCTGTCTTGGTCTGTCTTTGTCTCTCTGTGTCTGTCTGTCTGTCTGTTTCTCTGTCTCTCTCTCTCTGTCTTTCTCTGTCTCTGTCTGTGTCTCTGTCTCTCTTTCCCTCTGTCTGTCTGACTGTCTCTCTCTCCCCCCCCCACCAATTCTTAGATCAAATGACATCACATTTTTGGTTTGGTGTTGTGCAATTTCAGCACTGGTGACTTCCTGTTTATTTGCGATCAGCTGCCTGCACCAGTGTGGATATCTCATCAAAAACAACACCTGGCTGTAATCCTGAACTAAAAATGTGCTTGCGAGTTTTCATCTCTCTGGCAGTCTTGCCCAGGTAAATATTAAAGTGCAGGATATGGAAGGAGCAATAATATGTTCTGAGCCCTGACGTGCAGTAATCTTTCCACGAGCATGTATCGTATTAAAATAATGACATCGACGACTGTGGATAATTGAAACCAGCTAACGATAAATAGTGGTCTGGCCAGTAGTTTGTAAAAGCAGTGCTTTATTACAACACAGCTACATCCATTTCTGCAGAACTTTGCTGGGGCTGCTATCCAAGGACACCAAGATTTGAGTACTTGAGGCCAGAACTGTTATGTCCGTTGAATGACGGAAGACCAACATAGACAGATGAGTGTGACTTCTTCTCAGATATTTCTGTAAATTAATAAGTCAAGGTCACAAAATAAGAGAATGAAAAGCATGTTACTAGACACTGAGGGGAGTAGATAAGATGGAGGACAGAGAGGAGTTCAGTGTGGAAATACACAAAAAAGGTAGAGATTAGACACTTTTCTTGTGTTTGTGCAGCATTGGTATTAGTCAGCTTGGGTATGTGTGAACACAATACCCATCAATCTCAGCTTAAATCAGGGGTGTATCTGGCTTGCAGCGTCAGAGTATTTTCAGTCGATATTTGACTGGCTCTAAGGCAGAAATAATAGAGTGCAACGGGTCAAAACAGAGTTGTTCAGTTCATGGTGGAAAGGAAGAAGCATAGGGCATCGATGACAGGAAGGAGAGGACCA
>NW_004524850.1:2248453-2250176 GCF_000260255.1 Octodon degus
CCCTGTAATAACAATGGAGGACCAATTGGCTAACACAATCAATAATACATTTCACGGTGATAGGGAAGATAGGCAACTGCTAATGCCTAGAGATGGTTATTGTTTGCAGAAATGCATAGATTTCTTACCATGATTTAATTACTTTCCACTGTCAATGTATTCAGTCCGTCTCCATGGGTGCGAAGAATTTATCATTGAAGTGCATAATTTATAGAAAAAAATGGGTTCTATTCTGTTCGTGGCCTTGGAGCCTGCAGTCCAAGGTTGGCTGTGTGATTTCTCAATTCCCTAAGTGTCCCTGAAACCAAGTGAGTTGACAAGTAAGATGAAAAGGCTCCCAGTCAAGCCTAAAATTACCACAGTGTATGCTATACAGATATGCAGTTATCCCATCTTAATGAAATAGGGGCAAGCACTTGGATGACATCCACTTTCACTATTTACACAAGCTCTGTGTTAGGTGGTATACAACTCAGGGTTCTTCTCTAGATAAATAAAACCGGTGGGAGAGGAAGAGAGAGCCCTACAGGGTGGTGTATTGGAGGAATTGTTGCACAAGCAACTATAGTCCCTGATGAGTCTCACGTAGCGCAGTCTATCTTAAATGTGTGAAATCTGTAGACTATGCAATCTGCCCTTGGAGTTATGAAAACGTGTTTCTGGGTGTGCCTTGGCACAGTGTAGCTCTGTGGTCCGGGAGACCCCATCTGATTCTTTGCCCCATCCTCTCTGAGCAGGAGGAAGCTCTGTCCCGTGCTTAGTTCCTGGCCAAGATGAGCTGAGGGCATCTGCTCCTCGGAGGCCTTTGGCTGGGACATTTCTGTCTTGGATGTAGCACACCATGGTCTGCTGCCAGAAGATTATGAGCCAAATAAACTCCTTTTAAGTTGTGCGAGTTGCATGTTGTGGCATATTGTGTCTTGGCAGTAGGACAATGGACCAATATGACAGAAATCACAGACAGCTGTATCACATCTTCCGAGATACACGGAGAAAGAATATTCTACCAGGTATGAGCTGCATGTAGCCTGGTTACACACACACACCCAATGAACCCCACGATGAACATTTGAGGAGAATTAAGGACATCAAGTAAGGTCCACAGGAGCATGCTGCTGTCCAAGGATCAATGCACTTTCGTCTTTATTTTTATTATTTTTTTGTTGTGATCTGCCTTGAAAAATCTCTATCAAAAGTTCAGAGTCCTGAGTTCAATCCCCGGTGCAAAAAAAAAAAAAAAAAAAGAAAGAAAGAAAGAAAATCTCTTATAGATAGAGATTATAGATGGATTACCTATCCTCCATCGGATGGAGGTTGGCTGGTGGGTTGACTCAGAATGACCTGTGTTCATGGATTCTCTGGAAATTCTCTGGGACATTGGAGAACACCTGTCCACACAGGTTCTTATGCTGCTGTAGGCTGTCCTGGGGGAGAAACACTGCCAAGGAAAAGAAACACTTCTGGAATTTGTCATGTATTTGTGTGTGTCGTGTGGCTGCTGGTGTCTTGTAGCCCAAAATTCTGTATTAATAAAAAAAGAGATTCAATTGATGGAAGGAGGAAAACACGGACAGACAGCAAATATCCAGGGTAGGCGCTAGACAATATGTGTGGTGTCACTGGGGCTTCACAGTACTCACAAAATTCCAGGAGGAAATACTTGTCTTGTAGATATCTAAGTGTTCTTTTATTCTTTCCAATTTTTTTTGTGTGTAATAGTTTT
>NW_004524850.1:2251376-2251794 GCF_000260255.1 Octodon degus
TAGCTATCTAGTATCTATCTATCTATCTATCTATCTATCTATCTATCTATCTATCTAGTATCTCTCTAACTATCTAGTATCTATCTATCTATCTATCTATCTAGTATCTATTTAGCTAGTATCTATCTATTATCTATCTGGTATCTTTCTATTTTTCTATCTGTCTAATAGCTATCTGGTATCTATATATCTAGTATGTATCTAGTATGTATCTAGTATGTATCTATTTATCTATCTATCTATCAATCTATCTATCTATCTATCTATCTATCTATCTATCTATCTATCATCTATCTAGTATCTATCTACCTATCTAGTATCTTTATCTGGTATTTATGTAGTATCTATCTAGCATCTATTTAGTATCTATTTATGTAGTATCTATCTGTCTATCTATCTATCTATCTATGTATCTATC
>NW_004524850.1:2252399-2254229 GCF_000260255.1 Octodon degus
GATCTTCCTATCTAGTCTTTTCTTGTTTCTATTGGTCAGATTAAAACCCAGGCCTTCCCTTATATTAGGCAAATGGTCAAGCAATGCTCTGCATCTCCACACCCTACTTAGATTTTTGCTTCTCCTTGGGGCACCCTTTCTATTAAAGGCAATGCAAATGAGACACTCTAAAGCTCGGTGTTTGGAAAGAAATACAGTTGAGCAGAAAATAAGCAGAGAGCAGTCCAGGGACTTGTTACAAAGGAAACATGTAGTACACAGTTGTGTAAAAATAGCAGGACATTGCTTCTTTTTCAAAAGGCAATTTGAGGAGCTCAGTTTTGCTTCTGAGGAGAAAATAGAACTTGGTCTTGAAGGGGCCATTTGAAGACACTTTCAAATAAATTATTCATTTAATGAGCCTATTTGGGGGCAGTGCCTAAAATTAGCTTCTGAGTAAGAACCACTCGTGGTTTACAAGTAATCAGACCCTTCTGAAAGCAAATAAATGTAATTTACAGAGAACTAGATTATTACAATGTTGCCAGTGGCAGAAATGTTCAAACAAATCTTTGATTTTTTTGGTTGTTGCATTTTGCTGAAAGCACAGGACCACCAGAGGCAGCAGGCTTGTCTCTGGAGGGACAAGGCAGAAATTTTGCAAAGACTTCCCTTAAGGTGAAACAAAATGAAATGGCTTGGCCTGTGGCTCGGTGCACAGGCCTTGGGTTCAATTCCCAGGAAGATAAAATAGGCGAATAAACCCAGCACTGAGTTTGTTAATCACTCTCACTATACTTATTGTAAGTAATATTATATTAGTCAGCATACCAGGTGCGTCTCAGGCTTGACCATAACATAGAAATGCACATGCTTACTCCCAGTTCTACAGGAGGAAGAGTCAGGAAAGCTGCAAGCTGCAGGCGAGGGCCATTGGACTTCTTGGTAATTCTTCTGCAGTTTTCTCTGACCAAGTAGAGAAAGCTCTTTGAATGCATACTTCTATGGGAAATACGAAAATATATCAATTTTATTTACAACAAACGTTTTCTTTCACAGTTTTTATGCCACTTCCTGATTGCCACAGATAGAGTAATATCTTGAATAATCTAACATTGCTCAAAGAGCTCAGCAATAGTAGATGCTATTAGAAACAACTCACTTGAAGTTTGCCAATGATGGTCATATCGAATATCCTTCTATATTCCAGGATAGCTCTACTTTCCCTACCCATCAGGGACTCCAAATTTCAAGCATGCCAATGTCTCCAGTACTTGTGTTTAACAAACATTCATCATCCCGTTGTGTATTTTAACTAACCAGTAAATAAATGACAACAATTCCTCACACAAGCTACCTGCTGCTTCTGGGGACATTATTATAGAAAAATTACAAGAAAAATGGTCTGTACATTTCCGTGCAATGTCATTTCTCCCTTATGTGTTTATTTTTATTTATTTATTTTTGTATTCTAGAGAAAGGTCTACAGGTGTTTAGGGTTCTCACTACTAGATCGGACTCCTAGTGATCCGCCTGTTTACAGCCTCCCAAGAGCTGGGATTACAGGCATGCGCCACCACACCCAGTCTCAATCACTGTTTCAGCCCACCCCAGGGTCAGAGCTGGCACAGCAGGCCAGGGGATCAAACCCCTGGCCCTGCGCCTGCTTGCAGGTGCTTTAATCCACTGGGTTATTTGGCCAGCCCTTCCCCTATTAGTTTGATCTACGCTCTGTTGCATCTGTGTGTGTAGAACTTATACCTGGTGCAGTATCATGTTATTTATTGGCTTAAAACTTGAAGATTTCCTGTGCCAGCACAGCCAGGAAGAAGAAGAAGAAGAAGAAGAAGA
>NW_004524850.1:2254654-2263203 GCF_000260255.1 Octodon degus
AGAAGAAGAAGAGAAGAAGAAACAAAGTTGCCTCATGTAGACATCAGAACTGAGCAGCGGATGCTGGCATCTGAGAGCTGATTGTGTGCTCTAGTGCTGGTGCGTGGGGTTTTTGTCTTGGTGAACAAAAGTTTTCAGGAACCCAGCTGTGCTTGTGTGCGTGAGTGGATAGATTCTGGGGTTCTTGTTGGCTGAAGGAGTTGAATCGTGGAGAGAGAAATCATAAATGCTTCAGTGTTGGGGATATTTGCTGTCTAGTTCTAGGTATAAAGGTTTGGAGGTTCCTAAAGCAATTCAGCGTTTTCTACAAATACGTGAGACACTGAGATCAAAAACGAACCAACGTTGGGGTAAGATCAGAGAGAATCATAGAAAAAAGTGTCATACATGTGCATATATGTACATGTGTGTTTCTGTGTATATGTGTATTAATTTGCATAGGCATGTATACAGGTATGCAAAACACACACACAAGTGTATACAAGAATTATATTTGCATGTATATAAGTGTAACACATACACAAAATTACAAATATTTACTATATATGGACATATATGACTCTTCAAAGATGACCTATATATGTAAGAATATTCATGAAGTACATTTGCATGTATATGTGTATATATACAAACACAATTATAAATATGTAATACGTATAGCTATATTTATATGAGTCAATGAAAATGTTAATTCATTGTGAAAATTCTCTTTCTTTCTTTCTTTCTTTCTTTCTTTCTTTCTTTCTTTCTTTTTCTTTCCTTCTTTCCTTCTTTCCTTCTTTCCTTCTTTCCCTCTTTGGTACAGGGTCTCTCTGTGCAGCTTGGACTCAAAGTGATCCTCCTGTCTCAGCCTCTCCAGTGCTGGGATTAGAGTCTTGTACCACCATACCTGGGTTTCAGTGGATTCCGGGGCTGGCATGGTGTGCATGCCAGGGATTGAACCCTGGTCCTTGCACTTGCCACACAGGCGTTTAGACCACTGAGCTATCTCCCCAGTCCTTCTTTGTTTCTCATTTTTTGATTTTTTAAATTTTTATTTTAATGTATTTTAGTACAAGATGCACAGGGATTCCAGGGTCTCACTACACAGATTGCACTCCGAGTGATCTTCCGGTTTTCAGCCTTCCAAGTGCTGGGATTACAGGCACACGCCACCAATCTGAGTTCCTGTATACCTTCCTTCAGCTGATTCTTTATTTCAGAAGCCATTGATTCATTGCTTTCAGCTGTGTGATTCCCAGTTGGTTCTGTGTTAGTGTCCTCTGCACTTGTTATGGGTGGGCTTGGGGTCTGAGATTGCATTTTGCTCCTTCTCGTTGTCATTTTGTGTAGCACTGTCTTCTGACCTTTGTTGTAGATCTTTGTTGCAGTTATAACCTTAGCATCTACTGAAGTTCAGGTGCAGATCTACAAAGTTTGGATTCATCCATCTGTGCCTGGCTTGGGTCTGGCTGCTGTGCTCAGCTCTTTCCTGCTGCTGCCCTTGGGGGTGAACCTGTTGTGCCCCTCTGGCAAGATGTTCTGTTCCTGGACTAGCTGGGTGGTTCTGTCCCCTACTCTCTCTGCAGGGATTGCAGCTGCAGGGTTACACCCCAGGCCTGTAGTCCAGGCCTGAGCTGAGCCTGGAGGGGACAAGGTGGAGTAGGGGGGAGAGGAAGCTCTCCCACACACTCACCGGGCCCTGGGCTAGGGGTGGGTCTGGGGGTTCCCCAAATGAGACGGAAATGCCTACTCTGTGGGTAGGGGAGGTGCTACAGAATGGTGGGGGGAGTCGCAAGGGGGTGGAAGAGGGTCTTATCCACGGGGCGCCTGGGCTGTGACCAGTAGGTCCTGCTGGCTCAGGGTAGCCAGAAGCTCTCCCACACAGTCACCGTGCCTGGGCCAGGAGTGGATCTCCCTAATATCTTTTTCTTCTATTCATTGTTCTGCCTCTTGAGGCTGAACAATCTGAATGCTAATTTTCCACATCTTTGCTCACAAAATAAAGTTGCAATTAAATTATTGCATTAATTGTAAAGTTATGGATTAATTTCTGATTTCTAATTTAATTTTAATTTATTTTGTTTTAAGTCTTTTTTCATTTCCTTTATTTAGTACAGGGTGTCACTATGCATCTCAGATTCATAGGGATTTTCCTGTTCCACCTCCCTGGTCCTTGGGCTCAGATTTCTAAGCTATCTTCCTGGCCCTAATGTTTAATTTTAAATCTTGTATTTTTTAGTTGTATAATTAGTTCTTTGCAGGAGAAAGTAGGTATGACAGCATTGCAAGATGCCCTGTAGCCCTGGCTAAAATTTTATAATCCCAGTCATGAGTTCCTAAAGAAGGTGTAGAGAATTTTTCCCTGCTCAGCAAATCCCTATGCTCTTATAAGCTGTATCGAGTTGAATCACACAGAGTTGTCCTTTCTGACCTATAAAAATGACTATTTCACTTGAACATATTATAATCTGAGCAAAAAAGTTATGTAATGACTTCTCATTTCCTTAAAACAAACCAGGACCCCTCATTACAAAATACCCTTTTGATAACATTTCTCCAAAGCATGCTGTAGCCTGTTGCAAGTACCCAAACCAAACAGGGAAAAAACTATCCTTTTACAATGCACTTTTTTTTAGTGTATACATTTGTGAAGATCATTATATATAAAAATATGTTTGCCTTTTTTTTATAATACTTGTAGCTGGACGTAGTGGTGTGTGGCTTAGAGTCTGGCCATACAAGAGACCAGGGAGCGTGTGGACACATTACATTGTTTCCTCAGTGTGAGAACCTGAAACAATACAAAGGATCTAAAAGGCAGAATAAATACGGGGAAAAAAGAATGAACCTGTTCAGAAGGGAGGAATTACTGAATTGAAGAGAAGAACAAGAGAGGGAGAGGGGGAACGAGATCTATCTGTGTATGGAAGCAGGAGGGTTTGGACAACGGTACCCTACATTTCTGCTGGTCTGTGGGAAGGAGCAGTTGGCACTTAACTTGCTTTTTTGTCTCCTTTTTAAAATTGTTTTATCTTTTTTTTTTCTCCGTCATTTCTTATATATTTCTTTCTTCTTCCAATTTTGCATGCACATACCTGGTAATATGCACAACTAATTTGAAAACAACACCATGCAATACAAGAAACATTGTCCAATTCCTACTATTTTGTGTAGCGAAATTCTGTACCATTTATATTTTCCCTGTTTTAATACTACTTTGTACTTTCTTTAAAAAAAAATAAAAATTAAAACAAAAGAGACTCAGGCAGGAAAGACCTGAACGGTTTTGCTGTGGAGTGCTCCCAAACTCAGGGCAAGGTCCTGAAACCATGCCTTAGTTCTACGAAACACAAACGTTTCTTTGTAAATTAATGTACAAGCAGCTCTTTCGCAAGCGAAATCTCTGGAAGCGGAGCAGGTGTGAGAAACTGTAAATCACTCTGTACTTCATCACCGGCTCTCCAGAACAACAAAAGCATTGTATTTATTTGGAAAAACTAATAACCCAGAGGCATCTTGGGAAGTGGCGCACGATTATGTTGATAAAGTGTGACATATTTAATTTACGGCCTCCCCCGTGAATGTGGAAGTTCGTGTGTGGATAAAAATTGGTATGTGAACCCTGCCACGGTACATTGGTCCTAGCAGTGTGGAAGGCAAGCTGTGTTTTGCTAGGTCTGGTAACAAGTATTACATTACACAGTGCTTTTGCTCTTTAATTACCCTTTGAAGGTATGCTGCCAAAAAGCAAGCAGAACAGAAACGTTCTGTGAAACAAAAGCAATTTCATTTTATGAAGCAGAAGCGGATGCATATTTCCACCTCTTGCTGGTGTGATGATTTTGGTCTTTTTAAAAAATTATTTTATTGAGAAACAAATAGTAATGAGACAGCTTCAGAACAGGTTTGTAGGACAGTTACAATAATTAATACATTGCATATTGTTGTCTTCATAGTAGTTATTTGTAGTACAAGATGCAGACATGATATCCTATCCAAACACTATTAGTACAAATCTTTCTTCTCATTGAATTAAGAGAGAGTAGCTGTATATCTATCCTAACTATTTTGTATAAATATATACATAATATTTTTTTCACTACAAAATGGTGGAGACTCCTTTAAAAACTAGGTCTGGAAATCCCACTCAATCCAGCTATCCCCCCTACTGGGAATTTTCCCAGAGTAACTGAAGACATTATATCATAATGACATATGTGTACCTATGTTTATAAAAGCACAATTTATGATAATCAGATCTTGGAAGCTACCAGAATGCCCATCACCTGAGGAATGGATGAAAATGATGTGGTGTTTTTATACAATGGAGTATTACTCAGCTGTGAAGAATGATAAACTCGAGACCTTCATATATAAGTGGGTGGCACTGTAAGATATACTCATAAGTGAGACAAACCAGACCCACATGTGTAAATATCATATAGTCTCCCTAGTATAAGAACTCAAAAGAAGAAATACAAAATTGAAAGGCATAACACAATTGAAAGGAAAGTGAGAACTTAAGGATGAGACAATGAAGAGAGGGCAAGGAGAAAGGCTAGGAAACATGACAGGGACAAAACCACACATTTGTGTGCACAAGATGGTTAAGGCAACGGTCCTGAGAATCTGCAGCAGGGTTTGGTCTTACATGACACCAAGTAGTCTTAGTGTTGGAGACTCGATCCACAGTTTGTGCTGTTACTGAAGGGGCATCTACCTGCAGAAACTGAGGTTGACTGGTAGGCGGGTTTTTTTTGGGGGGAGGGAGTTGCTATTGCATAGATTATTAGGACTTAAGCCCAGTTTCTCTCTCTCTCTCTCTCTCTCTCTCTCTCTCTCTCTCTCTCTCTCTCTCTCTTTTTTGGTGGAACCGGGGATTGAACTCAGGCCCTTGCACTTGCAAGGCAAGCGCTTATTCTACTGAGCCATCTCCCCGGCCCCCATTGTTTTCTGATTAGTAGCTGCCAGGGATTTTTTTATTTATATCATGGGTGAATCTAAAGGACATTATGTTGGGCAAGGAAGAAAGAAATGCACAAAAAGAGAAATCCTGCTCATAGTAACAACGATGAACTCATAGGGCAGAGAGGACAAGGGTGGCTGTGCTCATAGCACAGCAGGACTGGGCTGGGGTAGACATGGGGAGGTGTGGCCACAGGCCACAAAGCTTTGTTTAAATAGATAAATTCAACACGTTGCATTTGATGGTTGGGATTAGATAAGAGAAATTCAAGAGATTATATTTGATTGCTGACTGTGGACAATAAAGAAGGGCTCTATATTTCAGAATTGCAAAGTTATTAGATTGTAAGTGTTCTTATCAATGAAAAGTGACAAGTGAGGTACTTTAAAATGCAACTTAAAGAAGATGGGTTCATTGTGGTCCATGCGTTCAGATATTTCAGTCCATGCTTGGCTTTTTCTAAGGCTGAAAATATGTTCACGTCGCAGAGATCAGACAGCTAGACACATGGAGCACAGAGACAAGAACCAAAACACGCTCCTCCAGGTCGGTTCCTACGCAAACCAGGGCTCAAGCCTGCCACCAGGCAGCTACGCCCTCAGCCCGTCCGCGGGCAAGCGTATCTCTACGGGGACCCTTGCATCTCATAAAAGCCCTAATGGGACTGCACGAGTGAGATTTTAAAAAAGTATCTGAGCAAAATCGCGATGGAGGATTAAAATGTAAATGCAATTTAAAACTAAAGTTCTAGCTGGGCATGGTGATGCATGCCTGTATTCCCGGCCAGCTGGGATTAAGACAGGGGCTTCTCAAGGGCTAGGCCAGCTCGGGAAACTTAGTAACTCTGGGAGCCCCTGCCCCAAAATATTAATAATTCCCTGACTAATGCAAATCCTCAAGGTGAACCTTCTTAGAGTGATAAAAAAAGTGATTGTTTGAAAGTGTCGGGAGCTGTCTCTTTTCCAGTGACTGCTTAAGAAAAACAAACTGTAGGTTGTCAAAAGTTATCGATGAAGGTAAAGCACAAGCGATGAATAAATTTAAAAGTTTTGTTTCTATTTAAAAAAAAACAACGAGAAGGTTATTTCTTGAAGGGCTCTTATTCTGAGTTATCAATCTATTTTTCTTCATTTCTTAGGATTAACAAAGAATTGATTCTCCTGTACATTTTACTCATGGCTTTTCTACCTCTTTGCATCCACTTTCCTTATTGGAAGACCACGTTGTTCTGTCAATAATTTGGTAGTGAGCCTTGTGAGATAGCTCAGCAATCGAAGAGCTGGCTGGCAAGTGCAAGACCCGGATTCGATCTCTGGTACCACGTGCAGCGCCGGCCCTGAAACCCTGGGTGCACCGTGCTGGCCAGTGAAATGGGTACGGTAGCACACACCTGTAATCCCGCTGCTGGGGAGGCTGAGACAGGAGGATCACTACGATTCTGATCTGCGTAGTGAGACCCTATACCAAACAAACAATAAGACATCTCAAAAATTAGAAATGATTTCATTCTCATAGTGTGGCAATTTGATCACTGAGCAAATATAAGTAAAAGTATCATTCTGTTATTTGTTTTTTAAAATATATTTTGTACATATATACACACTAAATACAGTCATACGTTCTTTTATATGTACATGAACTTGACTCTTTTTATATATTAGATACAATAAAACTCTGCATTTGGTTGTGTTTTAATAGACTAACATTAAATATAGCCATGTTTCCTGACATGATGTATAGTGAATAATTACTATTCCTGAGTAAATGGAGTTCACAAATCCATCACTGAAAATGAGCTCATTTATTAATGTGAACGCGGTTAATGACTGGTGTCTTCATCGAAATCATCCGTGGCTATAAAGTAAATCTTTTTTTTTTTTTTCCAAATGAGAAACAGATGTGAGATTGTTTAGAGGAATTCTTCAATGACAGAGGCAGTGTCATAATCAAAGTTTATTTGAAGTCAAACTTGTCATCTCCGTCAGCCGCTAACTTTGTAAATCAATTAGAAAGTGAAAGTGAAAGAAATAGGCCAAATAATTTTCAAGTGCTGTACAGAATTCCTTGATGGGTCAAGGATATTTTTTATCATGTTGAAAGTTAAGCTTCTGTTAAGATATTTTGTTCCCTCTTATATGTTCCATTTTATCATTTTTAGGAGCGCAACTGATGATTCTTTTAGAAAAGCCTTCAATAACCAATTAAATTATTTTTAAAATATCTACCTAGAAAGTTTTACAGATTTCTGTTCATTCCATTGAATACTTCTCCCATGGCACAGGTAGAGAGGTCAGGGCAGTCCGCAGGTCAGAGCCTTTGCTTGTGCGCCTTTCTGACATTGTCAAGAATTTTAGAGGACATTTTATATGCAAACCATAAGAGCCAGCTAGTGTTTCATGGGATGTTGTTCAGAAATCTAAATGCTATCAGTTTTTTAATTGTAAGCACCGACACCAAGCAGCCTTAAACAGATGAGTTATAGGCAGGCCATATCACTCCACAGTTATGGGATGTCCCCACCAGCAAGAAGACCACTCTGCTGCGTAGAGGACTCGCTACATCTTATTTACAAGAAAGGACCTCTTAAGACTTTGACCATCTTAGCTATTCCTATGGACAGTTGATCAGACTGTCTTTGAAATTAGATTTTGTCAGACAGATATTTTCTAAATACGCCAATAAGTCATAAACTCTAACTTTAAACGTGTTCCCAGGACAAGCACAAAGCTACAGACGCTGATGAGAAATTTGCAAATTCCACATCTGCTGAAGGGCAGATACACACCAATGCTGGCAACGTCAAAAAGCCCTGTAATTTGAAGGTGAATTTAGAAAAAGACTCAACAAGACACACTACAACTGAAAATAACTTCATTGAAAACAAGTACAGGAAGAAGCCCCAAATCACTAGTAATCAAGAAATGTGGAATAACGTGCGGGGCGTGCGACACACGTAGGGGAAGGCCAGCGTGAGCTCAGCCTGCCGCTGCTTCCTGCGGGGTGCGGACAGCGCTCGTGGGGTTCCCGGGCTGCTGGTGGGTTCCCGCCCGCTAGGCCACACGGAATAAGCTTGCGCACACGATTGGCATCACGAGAAGCAACTTCATAGCAAAGGTGCTTATGCAGGAGAAGTACGAACTGATGGCCACTCAGAAGACTGTATGTAAACTTCGCTGCTTCCTCTCCTCCTCCTCCTCGTTCTTCTTCCTCTTCCTCCTCCCGTCCTGCTCGTCCTCCTCCTATTCTGCTTCCTCCACCTCCCCCTCCTCCTCATTTCTTCCTCCTCTTCCTCCTCTTCGTGCTCTTCCTCCTCCTCTTCTTCCTCCTTTTCCTGCTCCTCATATTCTTCCTCCTCCTGCTCTTCTTCTTCCTCCTCCTGCTCTTCTTCTTCCTCCTCCTGTTCCTCCTTTCTTCTTCCTCTTCTTATTCCTCCACCTTCTCTTCCTTCTCCTCTTCATTTTCTTCCTCCTCTTCTCCTTCCCCCTGTTATTGCTTCTCTTTCTCCTTTTCCTGCTCTTCCTCCTCCTCTTCTTCCACCTCTTCTTCCACCACTTCTTCCTCTTCCTCCTTTTTCTCCTGCTCCTCTTTCACTTCTTCTCCT
>NW_004524850.1:2263548-2278337 GCF_000260255.1 Octodon degus
CTTCTTCTTCTTCTTCTTCTTCTTCTTCTTCTTCTTCTTCTTCTTCTTCTTCTTCTTCTTCTTCTTCTTCTTCTTCTTTTTCTTCTGCTGCTGCTTCTTCTTCTTCTTCTTCTTCTTCTTCTTCTTCTTCTTCTTCTTCTTCTTCTTCTTCTTCTTCTTCTTCTTCCTTTTCTTCTGCTGCTGGGTAAAGCATGTGTGTATATACATGCAAGTTTATTTATAATTGAGCCAAAGTAGAAACTATTCAAATGCTCATTACCTGGCCGACAGACTAAGGAGAGGAAGACACTTGTACATTGCCATATTCCTGCACCTTTATCAAGCCAACACACGAGCAAATGTCCCTGGTCCAGGCTGACCGCAGGGAGGCAAACGAGCCTATATACACTACCAGCTAAGTTGTTTCCCACGGCGTTTTGCACAACGCAGTACTGAGCAGAGCTAACAATCCGCCTGGGTGCCCACGGCAGATGTGAGCGGGAGATTTTGAGTGTGAAAGTACAGGGAAATGGTGAAAGGTTAGAAAATTATTTCCACGCTGTGTTTGTTTAGTAGCAAGCAATTCACTCCCTAGAAACATACGTGAAAATAACTCAACTGGCATAAAAATTAACTTAATAAGATTGATTGTGTTCAGCATTTTCTGTTTTTATTTTATAAATAAACTATCTTTGCTACTAATAACGCCATTTCTCTTGGGGAGCTGATGCATACACACTTTCTCTCTCCATCCTTTGTGGTTTTCCATTTTCTCCTGCCATCCAGTCTCCCTTCCTTCCTAGATTTCTTTCCAATGCTCATAAAATTCTTTTCCTTTATGTTTTGGTTTCTTCTATAAAAGAAATCATGGGGAACTTACCCTCTTGGGTATCTGCTTCTGAAGATTCTTCTTCCCAAACATGTTTCACTGAAGCAAAAGTTATTCCCAAAATAATGGTGCCACTAACATTCCAACAATTTTTTATAGTCTTTGTCTTATGTCCTTTTCTCTTGTTCCTGGCAGAAAATACCTACAAGCCAAAGTTAAAAGAGGTAAGGTTAATTGAGATCATCGTGTCCATAATCGGCTGGCTCCAAGATCGGGTGGCACATGGCAGAGGGCAGCAGTTGATGAAAATAGCAAAGGCAACAAGGGAAAAAGAGGGGACCAGACTTTCTGTGTTCCCTAATTTGCAAGCAGGCTTCCCGCCCTGGGGTGGGCGTAGCAGTGACACCCATAATCCCAGCCTTACACTGCAAATTATTCTCCCAGTCTAGACTCAGGCATCTCTAAAACCCACCAAACAAACAATTTTTATAATGAGTCAGACATCTTTATTGCAAACTGGATTAAGATTTTACTCTTACACATAATGACAGGTGTGTAATTATAACATCGAGAGAGAGAGAGAGAGAGAGAGAGAGAGAGAGAGAGAGAGAGAGAGAGATTAGAATATAGAATTTAAGGTTCATAAACTTAGTCTTAGGAAGAGGAAATATCTTTTATAAAATCCGAGACTTGCTGACCGTGTATCTTCATTATTTCTGACATTCATGCAGTGTAAATATTTGCCAGGATATTAAAGTTACTTCCGTGTTAAATGCCTGCAAACTTGAAGTAGCGAAGTACTGAACCTAAAGCCAAATTGACAGACAGTGACATAGTACAGGATTTAGGTGTAGAGGCCCTAATAGAAATGGAAGTGTGTGAAATAAGAGGAAGAAGGCTCAACTCTGAAATAGTAAGCAAACAGAATTGCAATAATCTATACAGAATATTTACATATTCAAGGGATCAAGCTGTACACTTTAAATACAGACAATCTTTTTTTTTTGCCAAATGTATCCAGATAAAAAGAAATATATGACAAAATTCCAATGAAGAGTGTGAATTAAATCTCGGGTTCTAAAACAAGTACTATACAGTAATACCCAATTCAGGAGTAAACTCTGGAAGTAGTCAAAGGAACATGGATCCTTTTTTGGTGTTATTTAAAGGGTGTGTGTGTATGTCAGGGAAGCAAAATAAATCGATAAGGTGCTGATTGACTGCTAGATGAAGGAATTTCTGGGCTACCACGAGTCTAGGAACAACGCACTGTTTTTCAAAGCCTAGAATAAAGGAGTTTGAATAATTTCAGCATAAGGAGCTTGATCAGTATCTGAGGAGAAGAAGAAAATAATATATCTGAATGTAAACATTGTGGGCTTTATTAACATTATCACCTGGTTGACTATTAAATATTCAAATTTTCAAATGAGTACTAATAAAATAATTACAAATATGGGCAATTTTGTAGGAAGTCTTATTCCAGAATATCGCTTTCTTAGAATTGCTCTGATTTGCCTTGATGGGAAGGATATTAGAAATTGTGAATACTATTATTATTATTATTTTCATTTCTCTTTTCAAGACAGGGTCTCACTGTGCAGCTCAGACTGGCCTTGAGCTCACTTTGAAGCCCAGGATGGTCTTGGGCCCATGACGATCCTCCTGCCTCAGCCTCCCGAGTGCTGGGATTACAGACTTGTGCCACCACACCCAGTGAAATCATGAATCTTGCGAAACAACGCACTCTGATTGTTGGCGTCAAATTCTCCTTAAATTCCATAGATTGCTCATATGCATAAGTCTCCAAGGTTTCTGAAAAACAGTTCTGAGACAGGCATCCTGTGTGTTCCTGGTCCTATTGCCAAGTGTATCGCAAGAGCAGATTTTTGAAATAGTGAACTCTGAAGACGCTACACACTTGTCGCTTGCAGCAGCCACCTCAGGGAGGTCCCAAACAAGCCCACTGGTGTGATCCGAATCACCACTAAAGGCTCCTTCTAAATGGAACACGACTGCTGGTGTCGCCCCGGCCAGCATTCCCGTAAAGGTCACTGGGAAGTGCAAAGCTTACAATGGCTATAGTAAAATACACGGTTTCATTAAGCAAAAATACCTTTATGAGATGAGAATATTTACAGTATCGTATCTTTTTATATATCATTTAAAATGAATAAGTTTTTGGGGCCGGGGAGACGGCTCAGTGGAATAAGCGCTTCCCCGGCAAGCGCAAGGGCCTGAGTTCAGTCCCTGGTTCTGCAAAATAAATAAACAAATAAATGAAATAAAATGAATAAATTTTTAATAAAAAAAGAAAATGATTCTTTCAGGAAAAGCATGCTTTGGGGAATTTATATGATGATTGTCCTGCTGCTTTCTGCTGGTGTACTGCAAGGAGCACTTCATGGTCAGCCTGGATGTTCCCCTCCTCCTTAATGTTTTATACATTTTGAATAACTTTACATGGTTTATAACTGGTAATCTAAACAACTAATTTGAAGACAACAATATGCAATTTAAAAACCATTGTTGAATTCCTGTATTCTGTTTAGTGAAATTCTATATGGCTTCTAACGTTTGGGTTTATTTTAAAACTATTTTATATTTTTTTAAAAAAATTATTTATTTATTTGTGTGTGTGTGTGTGTGTGTGTGTGTGTGTGGCCAGCTCAGCCCACCAGGGGGCGGGGCTGGCTGGCATGTGGTGCTGGGGGATTGAACCGCAATCCCTGTGCTTCGCTAAGCTTGTTCTAAGTAGGTGCTTTAGACCACTGAGCCATCTCACCAGCCCCTTAAAACTATTTTTTAGACTGAGTGTGGTGGCACACACCTGTAATCCTAGCCCTTGGGAGGCTGCAAACAAGAGGATCACTACGAGGTGGAGCTGTGTCGTGAGACCCTGTAGACCTTGTACTAAATACATAAAAAAACACTATTTTTAATTTTCTTTAAAAAAAATAAGGGCCAGATTAAAGCACCTGTTTAGGCAGGCATGGAAGCCAGGAGTTCAATCCCTGGGCCTGCCATGCTGGCCCCGCCCTGGGGCCAACTGACATGGAGATTGAGACTGGGCGTGCCAACTGACATGGAGATTGAGACTGGGTGTGGTGGGGCGTGCCTGTAATCCCAGCTCTTGGGAGGCTGTAAACAGGTGGATCCCTATGAGTCCAGTCTGGTAGTGAGACCCTGGACATCCTGTTGGTCCTGTGCTAAAATAACAATAACAATAACAATAACAATAACAATAATAATAATAATGATAATGATAATAAATAGGAGGAAGAAAGCAAACTGCAGGCTCTGAAAAGTGACCCAGGAAGGGAATGGGTAGGGCTATTCGGGTGGGGAACACATAGGAACTGCTTGGGTGGAGGATCCCGGGCGGGTCAGGTGGGGGGCGGCAGGCAGGACTCTGCCTCAAGCCGGGCAGAAGTGGGAGCTACGGAGCGCCCTGGCTGAGGAGACGTGAGCAATGAATTCAGAACACCTAGCCTTGTCTTTTATACAGACTGTTGGGTATGTGAGCTCTTTATGCCTGAATGTTGCCTCATAAATTTTAAAAAAGAGTAGAGAAGTTTGATGCACGATGTATTGGGGTGAAGTCTCTCTCTCTCTTTCTCTGTCTCTCTCCCTCTCTGTCTCTGTCTCTGTCTGTCTCTGTCTCTGTCTGTCTGTCTCTCTGCTAGA
Source organism: Octodon degus (assembly GCF_000260255.1). NCBI lineage: Eukaryota > Metazoa > Chordata > Mammalia > Rodentia > Octodontidae > Octodon > Octodon degus. The sequence goes on from NW_004524850.1 coordinate 2,268,044, forward strand.
AACTGCGCAAGAATCTTCAATGCTGTCATTTCAATAGTTTTTATGAGCTGAAAAGCTATCCAACTGTAAATCTTATATACAAACATATTACACATGGGGGATTATGGAACATGAATTTGAAAGCATCAATCCAGAACAAACAGAGCCACATTAAATAGTATTAAAAACACAGAGGTGGAGAACAAACATAGAATCATATTCTAGTACCAGGAACATTGATAAGTCAAATATTTTGATATAGTAAAGATAATATGGAGGGTTTGGAGCATGCAATAGATCAGATGCTGTAGGCGAAGGAAAGAACGTGAATGTTCCTTTTCGTGATTTACGTGACTGCATAAAGTGTCGCTATTTGATGAAGTTTATTTGGAGAAATAGATTAAGCCCAAGGGTGATAATTTCACTCTTTCTCACAGATGTCAGAATCAGGTGTGAAAATTGTGCTATGAAAAAATGTTTCCCAAGTAATTGAGTAATAATTTTAATGAACAATATTACGTAGCATGATTCTAGGAGGAAAACCCAAATGCAAGAGCAGGAACCCAGCTGGGTAGGACGTCGCAGTCCCATCATCCCAGCACTAAAGAAGCCGAGGCAGGACGATCATCCCAAGTTTGAGACCAACCTGGACTACAGGTTCAATACAAATGAGTTCAATACAAATCAAATCTTGGGTACGATACAAATCTCCCTCTCAAAGGCAGATACACAACAAAAATCTAAAACAGACAAAATACAAACAAATTGACACATAAACATTCTGAGTAATTCCTTTTCCATTAATTAGAGGATTGAAAAATTAATTCTGATTCAGTATCTTTAAAGTGGTCACAGTGATAAAAATTTCTGTCTTTCAAATTGCATGACAGATTATATATATATATAATTCCCCTTGAGGTTGACTAATCCCAGTGCTCCCATTTTTTAATAAAAATAAGAAATTCTTTCAGGTTAGATAAGTACAGATTATGACAAATCCCAGGCGTCTCCTCTTTAATTTCAGAAATCAATATTGAAAAACTTTTAGACATTATTGAAGATGTATCTCAAGTCCTTAGAAATTTTGAGATATGTGTGACCTCAAAGTCATGTGTGTTTTCTTCTCTTGTATTGAAAAACCCAGTCGTGGGCCCTCTCACTGAGTCTAACTGCTTTTTCAAATACAGCTTCCAAACATGAGAGTTTTGGGTGCACAGGACCCAATGTATGAAAATACTTACGTAGATTCACGGCACCGTTTGGGTTTTCACAGTGAATTCATTCACAAATCATCATACTGTTTAAGGTACATGGCTAATATGCAGGCACCCAAAGCTCCCCTGAAAAAAAAAATGTCCTGAGGAAACACAAAGTTTTCATCCCCAATCAAGTCAAGGTGCTAAGAGGCCATATCTGCTTTTTCAAATGAAGATACAAGCTCGTTTTGAGACATTAAATTCAGGATACGTTTTTGACACATTTTGAGGTGTCTGACTTTGCTTGCTCTTCGTTCGGTGAATAGCAATTGCAGCCTGAGTGTGCTAAAGAGAAATGATCTGGCATTTATGCTCCTGGGTCTGCTTCATTTCACTTTGCATGAGGGTCTCTAGCTGCACCCATTCTTCTACAAATAACTCAAGATTTTCCTTCTTCCTGGCACAATAGTACTCCATAGTGCACAAACCCTGCATTTTGCTCATTCCTCCGTATATGGACCTATAGGCTGATTCCAAGATTGAGCCATGATCAATTTCACTATCGATATCCATCTGAATACTCCCCTTATCTATTTTTACCCAAAGTGGGCCTCGCAATCCTACCAACTGTGCCGAGCCCTGTAGGCTTCTGTCCTGAGTGTCTCGTTGCAAGCTTGTGGCTGCATTCCTAAGCAGAATTGATTTAAAAAGTTGATGGAAAGACTTTACTTGCAAGCCAATAACTCCAGCCCTGAAGATTTCACAAAGGAGCATAGCGCTCTAGTTTTCATGAGTCAAGTGGAGAGATACACCTAGATTTTGCCCGACGACACTTTCATTGGTTTACTAAGCTGCCCTTCCAGTTCTTCCGCTCTATTTCAGCCCTGGACAGCGGCCCTGCGCGTGCTCATGCAAGGAGCTGACCTCCCCGAGTTGTAGAGAAAAAGCAAACAAATAAATAAATAAAGACGAAGCCTCGCTTAAAATTCGATTTCATGTCAGGAGACCTGACTCACGGTCCCTAGGTCCCCCGAGGTCAGGTGACAAGCAGCTCAGCTGTCGTCACTCTCTCTGGCAAGCAAAGACTTACTGCCCTGTATTAATTTCCACCGCAGGCGGAAGGGACGGTTGTAATCTCCCAAGTGATATTGCGGGATAATTTATGAGACACCCCACTGCTTCTTCCATCCCTCCCACTGCTGTAACGCATCGGTGAGGAACACGGTGACACTGGTCATTTTTGGGCGTGTGTCACTTGCTCAGAGCTTCGCTGCAGCTCTGTGGGGTGACAGACCCCAGGCGGCGCGAGTTTATCGGGGGGCTAGAGAAGCATCGTCCATGGCACCCCGAGATGTGTTCTTAGTAATCTGGAAAACAGCACAACTCTCACTGGGGCCTTGTTTTTAGTACATTTGGACTGCAGTTTGTGAAGCACTGTGACATTTCATACATTTAGTGGGAAGAAGATGTATTTGGTACAGGGTCTCACTACACCGGTCGGACTTGTAGTGATCCTCCTGTTTACAGGTGTGCACCTCTAATCTCAATCTGGGCGACAGCTCAGCACGCCCCCGAGGCGGGGTTGGCATAGCATGTGGCGTAGGGGATCGAACCGCGGTCCCTGCACTTGCCTAAGTAGGTGCTTATTCCACTGAGCTACCTTGCTGGCACTTGCCAGCATATTTCTTGATGTGATTAATCTTTTGTGGGACTGGGGATGCCACGCTGGGTCTTCATACTGAAGAACATACCCAGCAAATGATATTTCATTTTATTTTATTTTTTTAAATTTTGCTCCAGTCTTTCTAAGACACTACTAAGTTGATCAGGGTGGACTCAGATTTGAAGTCTTTGTGCCTGAGTCCCTCCCGTAGTAGTATTATGAGTTTGCACTAGCATGTATGGATTGTGATTACTTATTAAGATTTTAGACTATAAAATAATACTTTTGTGAGAGGTTTGACTTCTTATGAGGCTTCTTGGTTATAAAATTAAAGTGTTGCATGCAGGAGAAAAGAGTAAAATCTCATCTTTTACTCTTTGATGAAGATGTTCAGTAACTATCTAAGGGGTACTTTAAAGCTAAATTTCATTTATAAATTTGTTTAAATGATCAGACTTAGGGCTGGGGATACGACTCAGCAGCACAGTGATTGCCTGGTAAGTGCAAGGTCCTGAGTTTGAGTCTCCATCCTTCCCCCCAAAAAGGACCAGTCCCAGCTGCAGAGCAAGACTGTTTAAAAAGACAGAAAAAGAAATTAATAAAACAAACTAAAGATCAGACTTTTTTAGTAATTGTGACTGATTTATGACACAACGTTCAGTGCTTTTTCTAAATTCTTACTGCTCTCAAATTTCTTTTAAAAATATCAAGCAAAAAATCAAAATATCAAACGTACATGAAAAAGTTGAAAGGAAAGGAAGAGTTATACTTTTTTTCATAAACAGAGGAAGGATGGAGAAAATCTAGCATCATTTTCACTTCTTTAAGACAGGACATTTAACTAGACAGTGCCACGTAATGAAAAACACGGGGGGGGGGGAGGTGCCTGAAAGCTGCAGGATTATTCATTCATATTCACAAAATATGTGTACTGCGTTTATCAAATATTCCTGATGGTGAAAGAAGGCATAAAATTCACCGCAGTTCAGATTGTCGAGGGTGAGGAAGAGAAAGAAGACCCCCAGCAGGCATCAGCTAGGAACAGGAAAACATCCCCAAAGTCGCATCCCCGTGGCACAGTTTCTGTGGACAGGCAGCCCCTCGTGTTCTGGCCGACCTCAGGACACAGGAATGGGTTCTTCCCCTGAAGAATGTGCAGCTGCCCTGATCTCTTCGTCTCAGGAATCTACCAACAACGAAGCCGTCAGCCCGCGCAGATTGAGGACGACACATCAGATTAGAAGTAGTCAGGTTATGTTTGGGGTGTTACAGAACCCAAGAGAAAATCCGAGCTCAGAAAGGGGCAGCTTCAGATTTAGGAGTCCGAGGGTAGGACCAGGTTGCCCGCCAGTGGACCCAACTGTGCACACCTGTAAAATTTTCTGGCGTCACTTCTGTATTCTGTGGATAACAGCCACGTCATGGACAGACACAGACCACGGAGCTCAAGGCTAAGGCGGGAGTGAAATCCGCAAGGACAGGGGACATTCGAAGGCGTTGTCCACCAAACAGAACATGTAGAGTGTAAAACGCATAGCTAGAAAAGCTAATGTTTCCTGGGGCTCTTTCTTTACACTTAAAATTGTATTTTAAAAATTATTCATGAGTCTAAATTTGTGATACACATCAGGTACATTAATTAGGGAGTTCTGCATGTATAGAGATTACGCGTGGAGCATTTTTACTTCACATTACCCTCACAGAACCGTCAACCCCATCCCCAAATTCCCCTTAACTTCAACCTTCCTGTTTCCGGTCATATATTTTGTGTATTATTCTTTGAATCATTTATGCACTTCACGTTCACATACGAGGCAATCTGTGCATTCTCTAAGCCCTTGTTCCCTCCTTAATCCCCTCCCCTATTTCGTTTAGGACTGTAGTTTCAAGATTCATTGATGTTCCTTAAAAATAATTAAAATTTGTATACCTATTTAAGCTCAGATTGTCCAAGCCAATAAGAAATAAGGCAACTAATATTAAAATAATATAGCCAGGTGTGGTGGGGCACACCTGGAATCCCAGCCCTGGGGAGGCAGAGGGAGGAAGATCCTTGTGAGTTGAAGACCATCCTGGGCAATGAAGGGAGCTCAAGGCCAGCCTGAAGTGCAGGGCTAGACTCTGTCCAAAAGGATGATAATAATAATAATAATAATAATAATAATAATAATAATTATATAATACAACTCAGTGTGCTAGGATAGGAGGATTACTTCTAGCATTCCATAACATTTGATTTCAAATTGAATATTTTTCTTCTTTTTTTATGTACTTAGTACAGGGTCTCACTACACAGGTTGGATTCATGGTGAGTTTCCTGTTTTCAGCCCCCCAAATGCTGGGATTACAGGCGCTCACCACAACGCCCTGTCTCCGTCGCCGTCCCGGCAGGCCCGGTGGGGCAGGGCTGGCACGCACGACGGGGATCGAATCCCGGTCACTGTGTCTGGGTAAGCGAGGACTTCAGTCTGTTGAGCTCTCTGGCCGGTCCTTAAAATTTAATATTTTTCTCATCATCATTTTACTGTAACTCATTAATTTTTTTTGATGAATAGTAGAATTTTTTAAACTTTCTTTAGTATTTACTGATTTGATGTTCCTAAATGTCACTATGATTTTATGTTGTGATTATTAAATGAACATACTGGGTCCAACTATACAGCTCAGACTCGTAGTGGTCCTCCTGTTTTCAGCCTCCCCAGCGCTGGGATTACAGGGGTGTGCCACCACGCCTGGACTTTTTCACTGACTGAGTGTGCTGGACTGCGGATTGAACCCTGGACCCTGCGCTTACCAAAGATGGCACTTAGTCCCCTGAGCTATCTCGCTGGCCCGTTTTTAGTTTCTTCAGAGCTGCAAATTCCGATATCAGGATATAACTTTTTTCTCCATTGATCTGTACTTATGTGCATACAACCTTTCCTTGTGTGTGTGAGGCTGTTAAATCTATATTTTATTTTACCGTATTGCTTTGAAGTAAAAGATTTCTAGAAAATAACTTTTTCTGCATGTGTGAAAGTACTGTGTTTTAAACTGTATATTGTGAAATATATTCTATGCATATGCAGATGTAGAGAGAGAGAGATTGATGTCTATTTACCTATATTTTTATGATATGTTTTTAAAGGAAAAAAAAATCTAATCAGAGTTTAGCTTCCAAAAAGAAGCATTTAGGGCCAGTCACATAGCTCAGTGGAGTACAGCGCCTGCTTAGGGGTGTCATGCCAAACCCACCCCAGGGCACACTGCGATGGAGATTGAGACTGGACGTGGTGGTGCGCCTGTAATCCCAGCACTTGGGAGGCTGAAAACAGGAGGACCACTAGGAGTCCGATCTGTGTAATGAGACCCTGTACTAAAAATAAAAAAAAAAGAAGCATTTTTGTACTATTGTTTGTTGTTTTGATATCAAATACCAATATGTGCTGCTAATTTCGAATAGCTAGTTGTTTCAGTTCTCAGAGTTAGCAAGCCTTTCCTGTCTTTGCATCTTAAGATTTACTCCTTAAAGACAGTCCAGGCTTTTTTGCCACATGGAGCCCACTCTCAGATTGTATATGCATGAAGCACTCATAAAAATAAATTCTTTTTTTCCACTTGCGAATGGGTGGGTCTATCCAGTACATCTCTCAGATTAGCATTTTTTTTACTTTAGCAAACAAAGCGCACATATTTCTTTTTCTCTCCTTGATTTCAGAAGGCATCGGAAAATACAAATTAAAGGACACAGAACAATGGGAGTTTTCTTGTCCTTTGTCCACACTGTTGAACAGGAAGAGGTGTACAAAGATCAATTCCTTCCATGAATAATTTCATCAATCTGAGTCGCCCATTTGTTTAAGAATGTCAGAGGTGAATGCTGAGCATTTTACATTTTTTTTTTTCTGTATTTTTTTGAAGGGTCTACAGGGTGTTCAGGGTCTCACTGTTAGACTGGATTCATAGTGATCTGCCAGTTTACAGCCTCCCAAGAGCTGGGATTACAGGTGCGCGTCACCATGCCCAGTCTCAATCCCGTCTCAGCACGCCCTGGGGGCGGGGCCGGCACAGCACGCTGGGGATTGAACCCTGGTCCCTGCGTCTGCTTGCAGGTGCTTTAATCCACTGAGCTATTTGGCGGGGCTGTATTTTACATTATTTATCAGATTTAATTTGTATGTTTTTACTGCTTGTTTCTAGCTGATATTTTCATCCAGAAGCACGTAGACGAGTCGTCTCTGCTGAACACCCGGGCCCGCAGCAGCTCACACTCTCTGGAGCTTTTAAATATGCAGAACTCACCTTGTTCCCGCGCTGCACGGAGGGGAACGTCTAGCGCTGCTGAGAGACGCACGGTGCATCGTGATAATCTCCAGCGGCTCCCTTGGTGGTAGAGCATAATTAAGTACAAAATTTCGTAGGACATCCCTGAGCCTGGGAGTGGGGCAGGTAGGGCAGAGAGCCGGCTGCATCTGATTCCCACCTCTGCCTGTAGCTTCTGAATTTTTTGCACCATGCAGAATTGCGACAGACGGGAGGCTCAGCATGGCTCGGTGCTGTGACAAAGTTCTCCAGCTTCTGAGCACAAAATAGCACGCACGTTGTCAGCTGTCGTGCCAGTCGCTTGTCCCACTTCCCCCACATTCCCTCTGTCTCTTGCTGTTCCCCTGAAGCTGTGTGCCTCAGAGTCTCTCCAGTAAATTCATGTTTAGCTCTTGGATGACACACCAGCTCTCCCAGTGTCGGAGACCCAGCCAAGTAATCTAAAGATGAGCAGAGAATGAATAAATCAGCGTCAAACCTACTGAAGAGAACTGAAAAGGATAAACAGGGTGCTGAGGTGTCACGCGTATTGCTGATAACATGGCGAAAGCCCACGGGATTGGGAAGCAGGTTGCAGTGCTGAGATTCCCCCACTGCAGGACCCCACACGGGATTAACGGAGGCAGGTGTAATTTAATCATAATTTCAGAGAATTTAGCTCATGGTTGGCTGCTCCCAAACAGAAGTGTGCTGGTGGAAGGCGTTGATGAAACAAGGCTGCCTAAGTCAGGAAGGAGAAAGAAAAGCCGAGGGTGAATTTGAACCCAAGGCACAGGAAAGCGCTCCGTGGAGTGAGCTGCACAGGGGCGCTGGGCAGTGGTGCTTGGGCCGGATTAGGTCTCCGCTAGCACAGCCTGGGAGCGCTAGGCTGCAGCGGGAGCCCCCGGGACCTCTTGGCACAGAAGGCTGGACAGGACAAGTGGCCGAGAGCAAGCACTCAGCCTCTGCCTCCTACAGCATAATCCCAGGGAGACGGTTGCTAAGAGCCACACAGCCGTGATATCACCAGTTTTCTTTGATCCACTGTATGGCCCGCGTTCCAAGTATTCTAGGGAACCTACGGCTGGGAAGTTGGCTAAAAATGCAATTGGTGTTTCACAAATAACACCACTTTTAAGTATGCTTCAGAGAACGGTTATCTGGACCCTGGGATCCCCGGCCACTGCCCCGGCCCCTTGCCTCAAGGAGACCCTTGGGAAGGAAAATGACTCCAAAGCTGTTCTAAAGGAAAAGAAGAGTAAAAGGGCAAAATACACAATGTCCTAAAAATAATGTAAGACGACAAAGTGAGTTTCAATATTTCAGGAGTTTAAATGATGCATTGGTAAAAGAGATTTTCATTAAATAGTAGTTATCTACTTTTCTTACCTGAGAAATGATCTCACATCATATTGCACTAAAAAAATACTTCTATTAGTTTAAGTTCACAAAAAAGCTAAAAAAAATAATTTTTATGCAAAGTTTTATATCTGTTATACCCAAAATTAAGGCATATAGTTTGGAAGGAGAGTGGGGGAAGAATTTCTCCAAGTATAGGAAATGAAAGATTTTGAATTTCATTCAATCCAACCACAACCTGTCAAGGTTGAGCTCTGTGATTAAATCCGTAGGCTTTGTTTCATGAGGTCGGTTTTGGGAAAATAATTCAACGATGAGGCCACCTCATTCCCCAAAAGACTGATTCATGTATGAGTTCCAGGCTGAACTTGGTATTGAGAGGTAGACACGGGTTGGAGGGTCTCAGTGGCTTGTGACCTGTAAGAACACATTCTTGTCTTTGACACCTTCTTACCTTTCTCTGCTTTCTGTGCTTTGTTTATTTTTTCCAGTACCAGGGATTGAGCTCAGAACCTTGCACTTGCCAGGCAAGCGCTTATTCTACTGAGCCATCTCCCTGGCCCCTAATGCTGAATAATCTAGTAACCTCTGCACGTGGAACACAAGATGTGCATTTTGTCCCCAAGTATATCCTGGTTTATTGCAAAATTGTTAACAGAAATGAACTTAGGAATAAACTGCAGCAGAAGCACAGATTACTGGTGAGAAAATATAGATTCTGAAATTCCTTTAGTAATACTAAAAACGCAAAAATAACTGCAGCATGAATATCTCATGGAAAATGCCTGGGACCAGGCAGAAATTTATGTGAAATATCCTCAAAATTTGGAATGCATGTACCTGTAGATGAGGATATCTTGGAAATATGGCCCAGGTCTAAGTGTGAGATTCCTTTATGATTTGCACACAGTTTATGTGCAAGATCAACATGGTAAAGATTTTGGGATAGTTTGGACTAGAGTTTTCCAATAAAAGAATAATCAACTTGTATTTTTATAATGTGGAGAAAAAGCAGAAATTTCAACTTAAATTAGGATAATCTATGACTGGCTTTTGTTCAGTTTTTTTCATAAGCGATGGTGCATGTAAAAGGGCACTCTGTTTTGTGTCGTTAGTTACCTAACTAATCTAAATCCAGAAGCCCATGTGTATGACTCCACTACTCTAGAAGTCAGAGACAAAATAATTGAAAAATTTTAATCAACTGGGGTAGCTTAACAGCAGCTGAGCAAGACTCAGTTGCAAAAGTAAAAAGAGAAGTCCAGAGGAGAAGGACTTACTTCATGTGACTTTTTTTTTTTTTTTTTTTTTTTTTTTTTTTAGAAGGATCTACAGGGTGTTCAGGGTCTCATTACTAGATTGGACTCAGAGTGATCCACCTGTTAACAGCTTCCCAAGAGCGGGGATTACAGGTGTGCACCACTACACTCAGTCTCAATCTCTGTCTCAGTGTGCCCCCGGGGCGGGGCCGGCATTTCAGGCCTGGGGATCGAACCCCCAGCCACGGGCAAGCACTTTAATCTGCTGAGATATTTGGCCATCCTCCATGTGACATTTGATTCTCACTACTGAATGAAGAGGGAGAAGGAGAAAAAGGAGGTGAAAGGACAGAAAAAGTGGGAAAATTGGAAAAGGAAGAAAACTGAGGAGAATAGAAAAGTGGAAGAGGAAGGAGGAGGATGAGATGAAGGAGGAGGAGATGGAGGAGATGGAGGAGAAGATGGAGGGGGAGGAGATGGAGGAGGAGATGAAGGAGGAGGTGGAGGTGGAGGAAATGGAGGAGGTGATGGGGGAGGAGATGGAGGAGGAGGAGGAG
>NW_004524850.1:2278805-2282272 GCF_000260255.1 Octodon degus
GTGAGGAAGAGATAGAGGAGGAGGAGATGGAAGAGGAGGAGATAGAGGAGCAGGAGATGGAGGAGGAGATGGAGGAGGAGGAGATGGAGGAGGAGATGGAGGAGGAGGTGAGGAAGAGATAGAGGAGGAGGAGATGGAGGAGGAAGAGATGGAGGAGGAGGTGGAGGAGGAGGATATAGAGGAGCAGGAGATGGAGGAGGAGATGGAGGAGGAGGAGGAGGAAGAGATGGAGGAAGACGTGGAGGAGGAGGAAATAGAGAAGCAGGAGATGGAGGAGGAGATGGAGGAGGAGGAGGAGGAAGAGATGGAGGAGGAGGTGGAAGAGGAGGAGATAGAGGAGCAGGAGATGGAGGAAGAGATGGAGGAGGAGGAGATGGAGGAGGAGGAGATGGAGGAGGAAGAGATGGAGGAGGAGGAGGAGGAAGAGATGGAGGAGGAGGTGGAGGAGGAGGAGATAGAGGAGCAGGAGATGGAGGAGGAGATGGAGGAGGAGATGGAGGAGGAGGAGGTGGAGGAGGAAGAGCTGGAGGCGGAGGAGATGGAGTGTTAGGTTGAAATAGGGATTGGAGAGAAAGAAGTAGAAGAAGTAGTAGAGGAAGTGGAAGACAGAAATGGAGGAGTAGAAGGAAAAATGAAACAATGAGGAGCAAGAGGATAAAGAGAAAGAAAAGAAAAACTTAGTAGTAATCTGGAAGTATAAGGAAAACAAGTTTCTTCCGAAATTAATAAGTATTAGCCTCATAAATAGTCTCCATTGTTGAGGATTTTAGAAGAAAAAAACATAGACAGTTAGACTCTCTTTAATAATAAAATACAAATGTTAGCTATTATTCTAAATTTTAAAATATACCAATATAGTACAAAATCTTTGATCTGTCTGTAGTACGTAGTTCATTGTCTTTGCTGTTGTTCTTACTGATATTGCGTAACTGGTACACTTAGCTAAGTGAATATCCCTTCAGGCAAATGCTATGATACACTCCAGAAGAGCTTGGGTTTTTTTATGGTGATGCACACTTTTAAGTCTGTTATCCTTCATTCACATATTAATTATTCTTTATTGGTTCTTGTGTGTACTATACAATGATTCTGTTTCTCTTTGGGAGTTGGTACATAATTTTTTTTTTTTTTTTGCTGAAGCAGTTATTGAACTCAGGCCCTTACGCTTGCCAGGGAAGTGCTTATTCCACTGAGCCATCTCCCCGGCCCAGTACATAACATTTTTGAAAAATCTGTTTTTACTTTTTACTTTCTTAGTGTTTTAAAGAGCACAACACATGTTAAAGAAGAAAACATCAGAAATGATACAGCATTTCCCTAAAGAAAATGATAGGATTCCAACCATGGTTGTTATATACCTGTTGTCTTCAAATTGGTTGTTGAGACTGTCAGATGTAAGCATGCAAAATTGGTGAAGAAACAGTTGCAAAAAATTAAAAAGGAGAAGAAAAAAATTAAAGCTTAGAAAAAATTAATGCTTTACTTTTCTTCTAAGCATTTTAGATACTTTAAAAATTTTCTAAGCCTTTTAGATGCTTAGAAAACAGCATCTAAAATGTATACTCTTTTCAATAGATTATCAAACCTCAGCAGCACAAGTAGCCGAGCTGCCCTGCGTACATTCATATATATTTCTTTTTCCCTTTGTTCTTCTCTTTTGTCCCTTGACACACCCTGATCTCTGTGCTTGGTCCTCTTCCTGTTTTCCAAGACCTATCTCTCTGTTTCAGTGCTACTCACCTCTAATTAATATTTTGTGCGTCAGTTTCCAAGATCCAGTCACTCTTGCTGGGCCATTTTTCTTACAAAAGGAGCACTCGGGGAGCTCAGCTTCTCACGGGAGAACTTCGGAGGGAAACACTCACCCTCCTCCTGACCACACTGGGCTCACCCAGCTGCCCCAGAACGAGGTTCGAGCATAGCCTGAGAAAGCTGAGTCAGCCTAGGAGGAGCGGCCGCAGCTGGGCACCTAGAAACACCTAAAGGAGGAGGAGTTGCTGCTCGCGGGAGGAAATCAGCCTGCACAGCGCCCGGGTGGAGACGGCAGGCTTTCACCTCCTGCTGTCAGATCCCATCTCGAGTTTGTTCTCAGCGTTTTCATTCTCGCGCTTCTTTTCCTACTGCCTACATTGTATCCCCACCCGAGTGCTTCGCTGGTGGTTTCGTACCTGAGGATTGGGACCATCCTGTGTTGTTGCTCAGAGTGTGATAGTTGGGCTTGTGCCCCCTACTTTCTCTTTGTGGTTGTCAATCTCAATCTCAGTCAGAAAGGAAAAAGAAGTAACGATGCTGCGTGATATTTGCCACTGAGGACTGAAGCATTCGTGGAGCTACTGGCCACGGAGGGCAGATTTGACAGGGTCAAGCTGGATCAGGCTCGTCCGGGGCATGGCAAAAGGTCCCATAGCTCTTGGATGTTAACGACCCTCCAAAATAGCATCAGAAGGCAGTCACCAAGGCTCCCGGGGGATCTATGTCTTCCAGCCCAGCGGATGCCTGGCTAGAGAAAGGGAATTCTGGTTTTACAACAAAAGACATCTTATTACATGACCTGAGCGGGGAGCTTTTGCTGTCTGCAGGTGCTGCTCTGGCAGGGCTCCCAGTAACTACCATACTCACAAGTGTTGTGAGAGAAATCGGCCAGGTTTTCTGGGGAAAGTAGCAACGATTTTTTTTTCCCCTGATGGTCGGAAATAGTGTGTCACTCTTTGTCCCTGTCTTTGTGAATGCATTTTAATAATAGCTATAAAGAAACCTTTGTGAGAGTTTTATGGTCATTTTTTTTTTCAAAATTGGTAACATGCATTAAAATGAAAAGGAGCGAATCAGATGTTTAAATATAAATGTCTCCCAGATGAATCGAAAGGGGCTTTTGGGGTGGCGCTGACCTTCAGCTTCTGTGCTAACGGGCAGAGTGTCAGTGGAGAATATTTATTGAAAGATCTGTCAAGGCTTCTAAAGTAAGGCCTCCACCCACACTGTTTGGGGCCGACCCCTGCTCAGGAGGGGTCTGGCTCTACAGCCCCTCAGAAAAGCAGGACATTCAGCCTGTGGACCTGAGATGTCCTTTCTGTATTTCTGCAGTGGATTCCAAGGAACAAGGACATGGAAAATGAAAGAGAGCAAGCAAAGTGTGCACACCACAATTATCGAGGGACCCAGGGACTGAGGTGGATGGGCCATCTTTACACAAAGTGACATCCTTGACAGTGGTTCCCTTTGCTTTAGAATGCTCTTCCTGTAGTGGGGCAAAGGAACCCCATAAAGTTGCTGCTGTAGAGTTTAGCTCATCAAATTTTCTCCCTAAAATACTGGGCTGGGTACAGGACACCATGGAGATTCCAGGGGCATTCATGCCCCGTGGACGGTGAGATTATTTCCAGGCAACTTTTTCCTAGCCCCATGCCCCTGGGGATCTATGATTTTCTGATAATAAGGAACAATCAGCCCTATCTTTTTTGTTTGTA
>NW_004524850.1:2292457-2293930 GCF_000260255.1 Octodon degus
GCCACCACACCCAGTCTCAACTGCCATCTCAGCTCTCCCCTGGAACAGGGTCAGCGCGGGAGGCCTGGGGATCAAACCCCTGGCCCCTGCGCCTGCTTGAAGTTGCTTTAGTCCTTTGAGCTATTTGGCCGGCACTAGAATTATCCTTAAGTTGTGAAGTTCAGGTGATACACGTGACAAGCTAAATGTACAGCAAATATTTGTCTTTCAAGATTTCCATGCAGGGCTGTGGAGATAGCTCAGTGGTCTGAGTGTCTGCCTAGGCAAGCACAAGGGCACTGGTTCTGATCCGTAGTACTACATGCAGCGCCAGCCCCCTCTGGGTGCTCTGAGCCAGCCACCAAAATGGGATTGTGCCTGTAATCCCAGTGCTGGGGAGGCTGAAACAGGCAGATCTCTATGAGTCTGAACTGCATGGTGACACCCTTTACCAAATACAAAAAATAAATGAATGAATTAATTAAAAATATATTTTCATACAATGAAATGCATAAGTCCATTAGTTCACATTTCAGATGAAGGAGAGAGAGACACACACACACAGACATGCAGGAGAGAGAGAAAGAGAGAAAGAGAGAGAGATTATTATTATTTGAAGATGACATGTTACACTGCATAAGACATGTTATGCGGATCTGGGTGAAGATCTTAAAATCTTCACCACAATGCATCAATATTTAATAACCAAATTCAACAGTGCAGCTGGATACACAGACAATACTAAAAAATAAACAGCATTCCTCTGCTGATTACCAAACTCACTGAGCAAGAGACCAGGGAACCAATGGATTTGAGAATAGCGTCCACAACAATGAAATACACAGCAATGAGGTACGTAGGCATGGTTCTCAGGAAGGAAGTAAAGAGGCCTGTACATCGAAAAGTGCAGGACCCTGGGAGGGGCGATGGAACCGAACATAAGAAAATGAAAATATATCTCTTATTTTGGGCGGAAAGACCCAATAATGTGAAAATGTCCCTAGCTGCAAAATTGCTAAGTAGATTTAAAGCAATGCTGATAAAAATTCCAACAGCATATTGCGCCAAATTAGAGAAAATAATCCTAAAATTAATCTGGAAGCAGAAGAGACCTAGAAGAGCACAGGCCATTTTAGGCGACAAAACCAAGACAGGGGATATTACAATTCCTGACTTGAAACTATGCGACAAAGCTACCTCGATGAAATCAGCATGGTGCCAGCGAAAATAACAGACTTAGGAGCAATGGAACAGATTGAAATGTCCAGCCAGAGCTGGAAACACACTTAGCGTGTTATCTTTGACAAAGGGGTCAAATGGTCCCTGGAAAAAAGATAACCTTTTCCTGGAAAAAATGACTTTGTACATCATGAAGGCTGAAACTAGACCCATATCTTTTGCCATGCACTGAACTGAAATCAAAATGGATCAAAAATCTAAATATTGGGGCTGGTGAGATGGCTCAGTGGTCTAAAGCACCTACTTAGAACAAGC
>NW_004524850.1:2294355-2297844 GCF_000260255.1 Octodon degus
AAAAAAAAAAACACCCTAGAATTCTGTAATTGGGATACATTGATTAACAATTCAAGATGATGCAATTCCCTAAAATTCTGAGTGACATTATTCAGATATTACAAAGCTGAGAGGACGGTTCTTCAGATTAAGTCATTTATTCTTAGGAGTTAAAATTCAGGACCTGCTGGCACTCCTACCCCTGTCTGCCCCTCTCTACATATCAATCGGGCATGATGATTCCTAAAGTGGGGCAGTGGGGCGGGCGTGGGCATAATGATTTTACATTGACAACAGTATAAAGGTTCTTGATTACCAAGACAATGAACTAAAGCAAGAGGGAGAAATCAGACTATGTTTCTCTTCCAACCCCGCCAGCCGAGGGTACTTGAAATTCAGAGAAATGCCATATTTGAATAAATGAGCCCAGTGCGATTCCCACGAGCCTCTGATCTTTTTTTTCTTTCTTTCCAAAGTGTCATTTCATATTGCAGAAATCAATACTCATCTGTGAGGTCTGGTTTGCAGTCAAGAAGGTGGGGGATTGAATTCTGAATTCAGCAGAGCACCCTTCTAGGCTTCTATATGGCTCATCGCTGAGCACGATTTTCAAAGGCTCATTGATCTTCACGTAGCGTCCACAGCTTTTGTTTAATTGATTGCCGGTGAAAGAGGGTAGTTACCATCAATATGCTGCACAGCCTGGTGACATCTCTTGTGTGTATTCATTCGGAAACAACAATGTGTGAAGTATAACAAAAATATTTATTTTGCTGAACCTGGTAACTACCTGCATGAATTTCTGTTTGTTAAGTGCGTGGTAGAATTTTGCTTGTAGGTGGATCCATATTTTAGGAACTTTCAGGTATGTTTGTTTTTTATATTTAATCCACACTAGCACCATCAGGGGCAATAGTGTAGAGTTTCCAGCTCTGCTTCAATGGGATCAATGCAGAATATCTGCTGGCACAAGGGGTGTTAAATGTTACGCAGACTCAGTATGGACACGGTCAGCTTTAGAGATACACAAACAAGGCAGAGTGATGTCCCACGTGACATTTCAAATGTGCTGAAGAGTTTTGGATTTGTCAAAGACAATGACAGGGGATAAGAATTGGAGTTTAATCTAACATAGTCTAGTGGCAAAGCATGGAAAACTTATTTAAGTGTAGAAATTTTATAACACGGTGGACTGGGATTAACTCTATTGCAGCCTCTGAAAGATGTCTTTGATTTACCTAGGTATAAGAAGAAATAGACAGCTTCTTTTCATTTGGTGATGAAAACTTAAAATAAATGTTGATTAAACATATGAATATATGTATAAAATACTTCCAAGGTGCTATAAGAATGTTTCTTTACCTTGGTCTTAACCATCCAGCAGAAAATTATAAAAACAAGATGTGAAAAGTAAAGCCATATTAATATGCTGAGGTCTAAAGGGCTCAAGTCAACAACTTCTCACATTGCCAGTCCTATGGAAAACCCACTACTATTATAGACTATTGGACTATATTGGATTATGATGCTGAATTCATGTACCTATAATATTTAAATGGCAATGGAATACCCATCTCTGACAAAACTAAACAAAAAGGGGGATACAAATGAAGGACCATTTTGTATCTGTATATTCAAAATAGTTAGGATAGATATACAGCAACATTCCCTTAATTCAATGAGAAGAAAGATTTGTACGAATAGTGTTTCTGGACAGGATATCATGTCTGCATCTTGTACTGTGAATAACCACTACAAAGACAACAATATGCAATGTATTAATTGTTGAAGTTGTCCTATTAATTGGTTTTGAAACTGTCTCATTGCTATTTGTTTCTCAATAAAATTAAAAATATAAAATAAAAAAGAAAGAGAAAAATAAGAATGTTTCTTTAAGGAAAAAAATTGTTAGGATAAATAGGAAAAGAACAATATAGAGAGCTGGTTACCAGATAGCACTGGAATTCAGGAATCCATGCTGACAGTAGGAGTCCTTCGGGCCACAGTTCTGGGATTAAAAGCACACACTACCTTTTACAGCTGAGATTAAGGATTTCCAGGTTAACATTTAAATTTGGGATGCAATTTTATTTCAGTTGTTGAAGGACATGTGTCTAGGCTCAGCCTCCCACAGGTGGATAGCCAGCTTTCCGAGCGTCATAGTTGAGGAGGGCATCTTTTCTCTCATTTATCCTCTTGACCCCTTTGTCAAAGATCAAAATAACTAAACATTTATGGGGTTGTGTCTCTCCTTTTGTCCACTGGCACTGTGATATTTTTGGCATGGTGGCAACCAACACATGCAGTCTGAAGTCAGTGGTGATTATTTTCTTCTTTGCTCTGAAAGAAAGCCTTTGCTCTTCTGGGTTTCTTCTCATTCCATATGCCTTGAAGGATTTCTTTTTCTGAATCTGTGGAGAATGCTGTTGGTTTTCAGTTAGGACTGTGCTAAATCGATATAGAAGTGTTTGGCCATGTGCTCCTGTTGACCACATCAGTTCTGCCTATCCAGGAGCAGGGGCTCTGTGTACAATTTCAGATGACCTCTTCAATCTCCTGTTTCAGACTGTGGCAGTAACAGTCTTTCACTTCTTGGCTTAGGGTAATTCTTAAATATTTAACTTTCCCTTTGTACCATTCTGAATGGCTTTTTCTCCCGAATTTCTTTCTCAATGAGCTCATTATTAATGTTTAGCATTGCAGTTGAGTTTGATGCATTTAATTTCTCTCCTGGTAGTCTGCTGAATTTAGTTATTAATCCTATTGAGTGTTTGGGGGAACTTTTTGTCCTTTTTATAAATTAAGATACATGTCCGAGTCTTCATTTGAATGTTAATCTCATTACTTAAAACTAATGTTTATTGTTTGCAACAATATTGCGTACCTGTATCTGGAAAACCAAGCAACAACTTTGATGATAGCAGTATGTAATATAACCACCATTGTTAATTTCCTATGCTTGTTTTCAAATTGTGTACCAGTGGATTGTCTTTGGTGCTTTGTGTTCTGTTCTTGTTTTGTTTTTACTCTTAAGATAACTGAACGTATTTAAAGTTCACCTTATGCAGTAAAGGCTAAGACATATCATAACATCAAAATGACAAAACATTAACTATTATGTAATTCTAGGACTCTGTCTTCAAGTGTGTTGAAACTCTTAGCAGTAGGCATGTGTGTTAGCATGTGATGCTTATATTTCTCATGTGGAGTTAACGTGTGTTCAGAACACATTGTAATTCTTTTCATTGTCTTTCCCTCTTCTCATTCCCGCCCTTTATCTCATTTCAAATTTGGAAAGATCTATTTGCATACTTCCTCTTCTCTATCTTTACTTCTGCTCTTCCTTTATAATTTGGACACTGATAAACAGTTTTTAAAAACCAATGAGCCAATAAACAGTGTAGCGTGTGTGTACCATGGTGAATTCCAGACATTTGAGACCATCAGTTTAGTGAGATAAATCTAATGTATGAACTTGAATATGTCTTGTCTTCTCTTACAGCAGGATCC
>NW_004524850.1:2297944-2305312 GCF_000260255.1 Octodon degus
TCTGTCTGTCTGTCTCTCTCTCTTTCTCTCTCTCTGTCTCTCTCTTCCTCCCTCTCCCCCCATATTCCATGTAGCTAGAAGGTGGCTCCTTGTCTCCACCACCCCCTTCTGACATCATGTTTGTGCAGCACCAGGATTCTAAAATCAATAAGGCCAACAGATCATAGACCAAAACCTTTAAGACATCCATGCACAATACATCTTTCTGCCTCATCAAATGAGATCCTCACATTGCTTGTCACAATGATCAAAACTTGCCTGACACGAGATAGTTATCTTGGAGTGTGTGAGTTAGTGGAACAGTGGACTGAAATAAAAAGAAAGCCTGGTTTTCATGCCTTTTCTCTTAGGCTTCTTCACAATTTTTCCCTGAGATCTTGTAGCACAAAGCTCTTATCAAGGTATCGCTCCTGTTCTTGGCGTCCCCCCTGTGTCAGCAAAGCACAGTTGTCACCTTGACAGCGTTAGGAAGCTCCTGGTGAGGAGGCTGGATCTCAGAGGCCCGAGAGGCTTCAGTGGGCTGATCAGTGGATGGATTCCGTGGCTGAACACGCTGCTGGTTGGCTCCAAGTGGGAAGAAGAGGGTCACTGAGGGTTTGCCTTTGTGCGTGACATCTCTGGGAGACAATTTCCTTTGCTTCTCTGCTTCTAGGATGTGAAACGTTGGGCACCACAGTCTTTAAATTATAGATGTCACCTATTTTATTTGCAGCAATGGAAAGCTGACAAACATGCTAAACATGAGAATTATGAGTCAAATTGATCCCTTTGGTTTCTAATGAATAACTTTTTGTTAGAATAAGAATGACAAGGGCTGGGGCAATGGCTCAGTGGAATATGCGCTTCCCTGGCAAGCACGAGGGCCTGAGTTCAATTCCAGGTTCCGCAAAAAAAAAAAAAAAAAAAAAAAGGAAAAAAGAATAAGAATGACAATAAGTAAAACAGAAGGGGAGAAGAAGAAGCATAAAAGTAGAAGAAATAGAGGCAGAACTGGAAATATAAGAAGGAAAAGGAGGAGAAGGAGAAGAAGACGAAGTCGAAGACAAAGACAAAGAAGAGGAGGAGGAGGAAGAGGAAGAGGAAGAAGGGGAGGGGAAGGGTAAGGGAAAAGCGAAGGAGAAGCAGAAGCAGAAGGAGAAGGGGAAGAAGAAGAAGAAGGGAAGGAGGAAGAGGAAGAATAAGAGAAGGAGGAAGAAGAAGAGGAAGAAGGGAAGGATGAAGAGGAGGAAGAAGAGGAAAAAAGGAGGAGGAGGAGGAGAAGAAGAAGAAGGAGGAAGAAGAGGAGGAAGAGGAGGCGGCAGCAAAAAGAAGTAAAGGAGAGAGGGAGGAGGGAACGGAGAAGGGTTAAGGAGGAGCAAAAGGAAGAAGAAGAAAAGGTAATTTAACTTTTGTTTCATTGAGAGATTATTTGCTAACACTGCTCAATTTTTACACCCAGAGAAAATGTTAAACTGTGAAAGGGAGAACTGATTTAATCTTGCCTTGTAGAATTTATGTTTGAAGTTCAAGTATTGTGACTGCTGAGAGCTGCCTGAAGTTTTAATCACAGGAGAATCCTGAGGCTTGAACTCATTTTCAATCTAAAGAGCTAAATATTTGATGAATGAATGCACTGAAAGCCTTTTGAGTCAGCAGAGGAGGAACTGAATAAAAGACTGAGAGGATTACCTGAGCTTGTCCAAGTAGGATAGGAGCACTCGATTCAGTGTGGAGACAAATAAATAGGCTGGCTATATGAGGATTCCAAGAAAAAACAAACAAACAAACAAAAAACACTGGCTAGAAAGTAATATCAGAAATCAGAAGATAGCGAAAAAATATCAGAGTCCTTGGTCTTTTTTTTCACACTGCAGATCCATGTAAAAGATACATGGTCAGTTCAAATCCCAGACTGATAAAACAAACTTGAAAAGAAGAAAAAGTGAGATAAATTTCTTGATTCTCTTTTGGGCCATATAAGAAGGAGATGCCACTTAGGAGACAGTTGAAGAAGTTGAGGACCAACTTGATGAACTTCAGTGATGCTGAGAAAATTAGTTAAGCACACAATGTGCATCGCTACGTGGCATAAGGGCGTGAGTTTGAGGCTCACGCCTGGTCCTGTCTCCTTCCTCTCTGCCTTTCTCCTTCTCGGCCCCCATGAGGTGAGTGTCTTTTCTCCACCACGCCAGTCCACCATGATGCTCCTGCCTTGGATCATCTGCCATGGACTGCACCCTCCACCACCATGAGCCTACTTAAACTTCTCCTCTTTGAGGTATGACGTCAGGTATTTTGTCCCAGCAGTACAAATCTGACCAATACACTGACTCTCCTAATGTCCTACTCTCTGAAGAATACTGTAGCAGATCCAATAGTGTCAATATCAAGCGTATGAGACGTTCATGTGCATGCATACATTGGCTAAATCTGACTAAGTGCTCAAAGGGAAATCCTATTCGCAAGTTAAAGATCTTGCTTCAGCAGAGGTGCTCCCCAAAATGCCACGCTGTGAGTGCCGTCCAAGAGAAGAGGAAATTCAACAGCAGGATGCCCTGGAATCCTCAGGAGATTCCCGTGCAAGAAAGTAAAGTTAAACTAGCAAAGTTGGCAGAAACTCTTAAAAATATAGTGCGACTTGGGACCACGCTGATGCTCAGAGCATGCATACAAGTCACTGTCACTTCACAAAATGTAAAAATATGAATTCAGTTCTTCTTGCAGCACAAAGTTAAAATACTGACTATCCATTCACAAATCACTTGAGGATGTCAATGAGGATAGTGCTATTTCCTACCCACAGAAGCTACAGTAAACGTGTTATCTCTGAAATACTCCTTGTGTTGCATTTACAGCTTGGATGGTAAGGGCGACATCTCATTCTGTGTAACTACACTGGTTATTCTGGAAGTGAAGGAATGCAGGAAATTTTTGTTTGGTTTTGGTTTTGGCGGAACCAGGGATTGAACTCAGTGCTTATTCTACTGAGCCATCTCCTTGGCCCTGATGCAGGAAATTTTGATGAAGGAGTAGAAAGCACAGAAGGAAACTGAAAAAAAGAATAATTCAAGGAAGACTATTATAATAGTGGAATTAAAATATATATTACAAGACGTACGATATGTCAATTAGAAGATATTGATAAGGAGAATATACCTGTGCAGATATATCTGTTTTTTATCAAGCACAAGTAACACAAGGAAAGCAGTGTAAATGGGGAAAGGATGAGTGTGAACCAAGGCCAGAAAGGGTAGAGTCCTTATCCACAAGAAGGTCAGGGTACAGAGCTTGATGCAGGACTGCCAAATAAAACAGTAACTGTAGTCTTCCCAAATTCAGTGATCAAAATAGGTTTCAAGGAAGGGATTGAAACCATAAGAAAAGAAACTCGGAGGCAACTGCATCTTTCATCAATGTTGATGATCAACAGCAGAGTTAAGAAAATAAAATTCTAGAGTTAGCCAGAGAAAATGACGTACTGCATTCAGAGACCAAACAAGGAGGGAAAAAAAGGTTTATCGCCAAACTTGTAAAATCTAGAGAGGACTAAGAAGCACACTTTAACAGCAGAAGCAAAAGAGCTGCCCAATTTTAGTTTTCATCTATGAGAGAAATAAATTTCAGGAGTACACTCAAAAGAAAGATATTTTCAGATAAAGAAGCGCTAAGAACAATCGCTACCAATAGACTTCTTTTGAAAATTATGGGATAAAGGAAATTATTCTGAGAGAAGTGAAATGATGGAATGGAAAGTCTGGAATGTGAAGGATAAACAGTAACAGGTACAACCTATTTCTGAGCTTTGCTGGGAGATTTCTTTCCAATTAAGTTCATGGTAGTAAAAGGGAGTCCTGATATAGAATTAGAACTGTGTAGACATAACTAACCACTATCAGAAATAAGTTGAAGACAAGTGGAAGACAAATATAGCAAACAAGGAATAAGGTAAAATGTTTATTATATGGTTTAATCATGCCTACATTTTATATAACATAAAAGATAATAGAGAGAGAGACACACACAGAGACAGAGACAGAGAGACAGAGAGAGACAGACAGAGAGACAAAGTCAGAAACAGAGAGAGACAGGGAGAGAGAAAGAGAGATTTGGAGCAACAAATAATTATTCCAAGATAGATTAAAAAACCTGAAACAAAAATTAAAACAGAATGACCAAAGCATCTGAATAACCTGAAATAAAGAATGTACTAAAAGCAAAGTAAGAAAATCAGGGTCAATGAATCAAAAAAAAATTGCAGATAAATATCTCACCACGTTAATAGTGCCATTGATAAATGATGCAAATCTACCCATTAAAGGAGAAGGTGTTAGAAATAACACATTAGGTGAAAAGTAGGGTTTATGTGCTCTAAGAATGAGAATCCCTTAAAGTACAATGATTACAATAATAAATTAATAAGAAAAAAAGAAAAAGATCTATTTAGCAAACATGAAGGAAGGGCTGAGGAGATGGCTCGGTGAACTAACCACTTCCCTGGCAAGTGCAGGGGCCTGAGTTCAATCCCTGGTTCCGCCAAAAAAAAAAAAAATAATAATAATAATTAAAAATTAAAAAAAAAACCATGAAAGAAAAGGGACTGAAAACAAAAACAACAGAGGATGGACTATGTCGAACTGACATCAGAGGATGTTAGTTTATTTTGAGGGGACAAAGGTAGCAGACACCTTGTCAGCTTCAGTTACGGGTAGGAAAATAAGTCAATGAACTGCAAAAAACCGTGAGCATAAATAAAGGTAATGCGAATGTGTTATGTTTCATAAAAAATTGGAAAAACAGAAGTTTAAATTTTTGCAACAAGAATAATTAATATCTGAAGAAGTAATTAGGATTACTTTGATTCTAAAGTTCCATAATACATACATGCATGAAATATTATTAAACATACACAAATTTTACGTGTCAGTTAAAAAAAATGAAATTAACAGAGAAATTACATAATTATAAAATAAACCTTCCCTTCCTTTTTTTTAAAAAATCAAACACAAATGCACAATAATAGACTTTCACAATAAAATGGAGAGTTATTTTTTAATTTATATTTTTTTCTGTCAATTTAGTATTTGGATAGATTTTCATAAATGTTTTAGTTTAAAATAAATGTTTGTTTTATAAGTCCATAAAGAATGAATTATGCATACTTTCAGGATTGCCCTGAAATCATGACTTTTTTTTTTTTTACTGTATTTTGTACAGGGTCTTACTACGCAGTTGGGACTCCTAGTGATCCTCCTGTCTCAGCCTCCCCAGCACTGGGATTATGGACCCGTGCCACCATACCTGGTCTCGGTGGCCTGCTTAGTGCCCCCCGGAGTGGGGCTGGAGTGGCTTGTGGTACAGAGGATTGAAGCCCGGTCCCTGTGCTTGCCTAAGCATGGGCTTAGTCCACTGAGCTATCTCGCTAGCCATTGGAATAATACTTTTATAGGAGATCTTTTTTAAAATCATAGCCCAAAATAATTTGTAGTCTTACTGGGTTTAAAAATATTTCTTTCCAGTATGTATGTAGCCTCAGATAGATTTTGGAACTTGGAATATTTCACCAACCCATATTACTAATTTCATAGAGATTTTATAAGACAAAAGACACACAGGTATAAAATATTGGAAACTTTTTGTCTCAAATCTCATTATCACAGCACAGGACAATTGTTGATCAATAATCTCTTGGTAAATACATGAATAATAGGTTAGTGAACACCACTGCTCCAAAATTCTTCTCCAGTTCTCCTTTGTACTTTTAAAATTCAATAACATAAGGAAAGAATAATCATCTCTCCTCCGAGCGAATTCTCAAACATGTCTACAACACTTTCGGAAGGTCAGAAATATCAGTGCTTAACATTTTAAAGTATGCCGAGCTTGTAAAGTACACTTAGCTCGTTAGCTCAGCTCATTAGAGTGGGAAAAAAGGAAGTTGCTTTTATTTCAATATTTTCGTGCATTTAAAATATTATTGTTTCTGTAAGAAACACTTGGACCAAAGATCTGAATGAATTTAGGGCACAAAGTTTGAAGTCCAACCTTCCAAGTGTGTCTGACTGCGGGGACCACATGGTGCCATTCAAGGAGAAAAGGCAGAAAGGGAAGTTTTGTTGACCTTCTTTCAGTTGAAGTCATTATCCTACTTTGAAGGAATGAAGTGTTTCTCCCCCAGTACTTGCGTGGAAGATTTTAATCCCAGAAACTCACAACATAATCTTGTTTCACTGTTAAATGTTTAATGTGTATAGCAGCCACATCATGGTGGGATTGGTAGATGTACACCGTAGGATCTTAATTCTCCCACCTTTCTTTTAACAACTTCTCACTCCAGCTGCTGTCCATCTCTTTTAAAATGTTTTTTTTTTTTTAAATTTATTTATTTATCTGATGCAGGGTCTCATTACCCAGTCCAGACTCATTATGATCCTGCTGTTGTACTGGACATTATACAAAATTTGAATACACGAAGTAATAGGAATTCAGCCATGGGTACTGTGTTGCATGATGCTATCTTCAAATTAATTGTTTAGGTTACCAAATATAAACCTGAAAAATTGGTAAAATTAAATTAAATTAAATGCTTTAAGAAATTAAAAAGGAGAAGAAAAAATTTTAAACATGAAAACATTTTTAAAAATTAGGCATTAACTGCTTCTTTCAATAGACCAACAGAAACCAGCAGAGTGAGTATCCAAATGCTCCTGTGTATATACATAAATATAACTTTTTCATTCTTTCTTTTATCCTTTTCCTCATCCCAGGTCTTTTCTTCTAGAAGCCGCAGAATAATCACGAAATAGCTCTTCTCTCATGAGCTGCAGCAGGAAGTGTCCTTGTGCTTAGTCACAGCTCAGACTGGCAGTATCCAGTCGCTGAGCTATAAATATCTCTTGTTTAATCCAACCAGATGCCAGCTTTTATGGGCATCCCTCTGAGAAACTCGCATCTGCTCTGGTCAACTTGTGTGTGAAGAAATAAAATGTGCTTAGTATAATCAAAGAGGTATTTGTTTGAGCCATAAAAATGTATTAATGTCATTTGCAGGAAAGTAGAAGAATCCAGAAGCCTCCAAGCTAAGCAAGAAAAACAAAACAAAACAACAACAACAAAAAAACTAGACTCAGAATGTTAAATCCGGACAACAAAATCAAAAAGTGGACAGTTGGGAGCAAATTGGATAACAGACTTACAGCAAGATGCTGTATACGGTTAGATTTCTTAAGTTCTGTGTAAAATTATGTAATTGTTTATTCATATTTTTTCAAAATTTTTTATTTTTAAAATTTTGTTCTTCATATTATGTAGGGACTTAAAGTTCAACATATCAATACTTGATGAAAAATACCTGTTCCATGTTATGCCTAAGATGTTTGATATTCAGACAGA
>NW_004524850.1:2313578-2316001 GCF_000260255.1 Octodon degus
AAAAGGAAGGAAGGGGGAGAAAGGGGGAGGGAGGGAAGGAGCTAAAGAGGGAGGTGGGGAGGGAGAGAAAGGGAGGGAGGGAGGGAGGAGGGAGGGAAAGAGAGAGAGAAAGAGAGGGAGGGAGGGAAGGAGACAGAAGGAGATAGACAGGGAGGGACAGAGACAGAGAGACAGAGGGAGGTACTGAGGGAGGAAGATCCATCTGGATTTGATTTATGCGTGTTTGTGCAAGGTTTGAAGACAAGGCCAGATTTCTTTACAGAAGAATGGATAAAGAAAATACAGTGCAGGGCCAACGACAGAGCACTACTAGTAGTTTTCAACCTGACGCCGACTGAAAGCTGGGATGACCTGAAGGATAATATACTCCATGAGATATGCCTGTTTTTCAGCTGCAAATGCTGCAGGATTCCTGCTGTGTGAGAGACCTACAACACACAAACTCATACAAGCTGAGAATGCACTAGCGACCACTGTAGGCAAAGGATGGTACAGGGGCTGGTTTGTAATTGTGCATAAAATTTCTCTTAAGCAAAAACGAGAAAATGATGCCGAGGTTTTACAGCAGCCTCTCCAGCTAATCATATGGAATTCAATGTTTCAAATGTTTTTAATTGTCAAGCTCATGTTAAATTATTCTAATGATAAAAGTCAACAAGTGACAATCCAGCCAATTCAGATGCTCCTTTGTTGTGGTACATGTTTAAAATTGTCCAATAAGGAACATCACACTTATACAGCATTTTACGTGAGATTCCCCACAACACAGCTGACAAAAGAGTACTTAGCAAAAACAACTGACGGTTCTCATTTTAGCTTTTACATATAAAACCATGAGATTAACCGACAAAGTAAATAGATCATCCATGATTGCTTTAACAACTTACAAGAATTGAAATGTATGGATTTTGTTTTTCATTAATTTTTCAATAAAACCATTTAAACATTTAGCCCTCTTTTGTTGATTTGTTTCATAATTTTTGAGAATCTGAGAAATAAAATTAATTTTAACATTTAAGTGTCATAAACAATTTTGAATATTTGTAGATGGTAATCTTTCAAACAGGAAGATATGTTATGTTCCTAGAGATACTTTAATCTTGATAAAAACGTATTTCCATATGGTGATTTTTGGATAATGCTTTATTCACTTATGTGTTTGTTCATTTTGAGTCCGTGTCCCCCATAGTCCAGGCTGGTCTTGAACTCACTACATAGCCCAGGTTGGCCATGAGCTAGGGGAAGCCCTCCTGCCTCAGCCTCCCAGAGTGCTGAATTTGTAGGTTTGCACCACCAAACTCAGCTTGGGATTACAATTAAAGAAATGCATTTATTAATCTATGACTTGCAAACATATTTTTTAACATTACTACTTTACATTGTATTTCATATGTAATTTAAAATGCCATATTAAACTTATAATTAACATCTCCTGGGTCTGAAGTCACGATGATTTGCAAAATATTTCTTATTTAACTTACTAGTAATATGCAGGTACAATATTATTGGTGTGGGCTTAGTTTATTACATATTGTTAAGACATAGGTGCTTGTTGAAATAGAAGTAAAATACTTTGAATTTTGAAAAGGGGTGACTTGCCTATAACTATTAGAAGTATAACAATAAGGTCCTGAATGTTACATCCGGAAAACTCTTCAGTCCCTTTGCTTCATCTTTGTCCCAGTCTTGGGGATTTATTTTTCTGCTTAGGCACGTTCTGTCATCTCAGTTCAGTCCTCGGCTCTGTGCTGAAAGCTGCTTATAAGAATAGAACATAGAAAGCCATGGAAGAATATTTCCAAGAAAAAAGACATTACAGTCAGCTGTGCTCTTCAGGACCTCTGGAATGTTGCGGTCACCCAAAATCTCCAAAGAGAAACGGAGAGGCAGTCAGAAATAGAGACCCAGAAATTACAACATTGCCAGGAGATGTTGAAACTTGATTTTTTCCCAGTTTCTCTCAATGGAGCCAAGAGGGCTAGACCGCACATTAAAATGCAGGAGATGAAAATGGCAAACTCTTTAATGCACACTTAATTTTTCCTTTGCAGAACTGGAGATTGAATCCATTGCACATGACTGGAGCTGTCTATTCAGTCCTTTCATTATTTTATGTTTTGATACAATGTCTTGCCAAGTGTGTAAACAGCTAATGTTAGGCATGAATTTATGATCAGCCTGCCTCAGCCTCCTAGAATGCTGGTATCGCAGACATGTGCCTCCACCCCTGGACAGCAATGCGTGCTTTCCAGGTGAGAAATCCTCTACCTTGTACTTTCCAGGTGAGAAATCCTCTACCTTGTACTTTCCAGGTGAGAAATCCTCTACCTTGTGCTTTCCAGGTGAGAAATCCTCTACCTTGTGCTTTCCAAGTGAGAAATCCTCTACCTTGTGCTTTCCAAGTGAGAAATCCTCTACCTTGT
>NW_004524850.1:2316101-2322335 GCF_000260255.1 Octodon degus
TGAGAAATCCTCTACCTTGTACTTTCCAGGTGAGAAATCCTCTACCGTGTGCCAGCTACCTAGACACACTGAATGAGTTCCACACTTTGATCTTTCCTGGGCACTTTGACTTTTGAGAAGAGCCAGAGGTTGCATAGCACCTGGTCCCATGAACAAGGCAGATGAGAGCACAGTGTCATGTTTTTATGTGAGCTTCCTGTCAGCTGACGGTTTGGGAAACAACATTCATTGCCCTTTTGATCACAGGTTGATAGAAACTCTGGATTAGAACTCATACATTTTTCTCACCACCTCCCATGTCCTCTGGTCTTTGTCTCTTCTCTCCTCAGAAGCACATACTCCAGGATGCAGCTTATTTTCCTGTTTTATGTCCTGCAACACTAGGTCTTCCTTAGCCGTGCCACTAGAACGACTCTGGAAAGGGGCTGTCCATCTGCCAGCTAGAAGTGATTCCAAGGTTTCTCTTTGATTCACTTTGTCATCCAATCCCATGCTAAGACCTGTCCTTACATCTTAATGAATTTGCCCAGCTGAAAATATTTGGTTTATGTACACTTCATCCTAACTGCATGATTTTTGTCATTTTTACCTGAAGGAATCTATAAGAAAATTTTCTACTGCCAGACACAAAAGACCACTACCCTCTCCTTGTGCATTTATGTCTGCCTGTCTGTCTGTCTGTCTGTCTGTCTGTCTGTCTGTCTGTCTTATCTTACCTATGTCTATTTTTGTATCTATCTCTGTATCAATCTACCATCTGTTATCACTCTAACATGCCTATGGCTCATCTTTGACCATATTTTGAGATTATGTGAATGGTTATATTTGTACATAAGGAACTCAAGTCTATGGTTATGGGCCTAAATGTACCTTAATATAGCATGTAAAAGTATTAGATATCATAACTTCATATATATCATTGATCCATCTTTTATGTCTATAATTTGTTTTGTGTCACTTTTTTATGTTGACCAAATGCTACCTCTTACATATATACATCTAATTTTCATCGATGATATATTTATATTGCATCTACTTCTATCATATTTCTATCGATACCATCTGATATCGCTATGTAGCTGTGTATCCATGTATCTATGTATGTGTGCACCCATCACCTCTCACTGAGGTATCTATGGAAATACATGCTTACCCCTATATCTCTCATCTCTGGTTGCCCATTTTTGTCTCTATCATTTCTGTCATCCGTTAGTAATATCATATGTCCATCCTTCGATCCATGCATCATATCTGTATATCTCACACCTATCAGCCATCTATCACTCTCTCATCAGACCATCTATCTATTCATCTGTCCATCCATCTATCCATTGATCTATTGATCCATCAATCCATCCATCTATCTACTGATTCATCCATCCATCCTTCCCTCCATCCATTCATCCATCCATCCATCCGTCTATCCATCCATTCTTCCTACCATCCATCGATCCATCCATCCAACCATCCATTCTTCCTACCATCCATCGATCCATCAACCAATCCATCCATCCATCCATCCATCCATCCATCCATCCATCCATCTATCCATTGATCCATTCATCCTCCCACCCATCGACCAATCCATCCATCCATCCATCCATCCATCCATCCATCCATCCATTCATCCATCCATTCTTTCTACCATCCATCAATTCATCGATCCATCCATCCAACCATCGATCCATCAATCCATCGATCCATCCACCCACCCACCCATCCATCCATCCATCCATCCATCCATCCATCCATCCATCCATCCATCCATCGATCCATATGCCTCTATCTGTCTTTGACTGTCTATCTGACTATCTATCTAATCATCTCAATATCTACCATATACATTTTCAAGGAATTATGTTTTGTGTCTCTATGTCTGATGAATCTACTATGTAGGACACAGAGCCTGGAAACTGCACCTGTAGTTGATTTTAGTCCATAGCCAGATTCTTTTCTGGTGTAGGAAACCTTCCTCCTCTCCTCCTCCTCCTCCTTATTTGGCCTTCTTCAGCCAAATAACTTTTCTAACTGCCTCGGCAAGTTCCGTGTACGTCATGCTGGGGAACCAGTGTGAATGCATTACAGATAGTAATAGGTGATACAACCTAGAGGATAAACCTGCTAAATATCGCACCAACCATCACACCAACCTTCCCTTGCATTTTACCAGGTCTTCCTTGAGAAAATTAAAATCATAGAAACTTGGAATCCAATAAGACATTGATGCTGCTAGTGAACAAATTTAGGTTGACCTCTCCTGCTTGTTGGTTTCTAATTATTGTTTCATTTTTTCAATTTTGCACAAGTAGCAATATAGAATTTCATCTCAGATGGAATTGCGCATATTGTTGCAAAGTAAATTTGCCTAATAACTACTTGTTTACATAAAAATAAGCAAGAAAATAGAGAAATTGCTCACTTCTTAAACAACTCATACTTTTTCAAATACTTCCTTGTATAAATTTGAAAAAGCAAGCATTTGCAGAAGCTATCATAAAGAAGAAACTAAAATTAGTAGGCATTCTGTTACTAATTTATGCCTTTTGGTTCAGCATCAGCTTCAACCACTGTAAAAGTGTTCAGATGATTCTATTTTATTTTTCAGACATAGAACATTCTATAGAAACTGCATGTAAAGATGTTCTCTTGAACTCCAAAATACATTGTATAATTTTATGCTGTCGGAAACAGAGTAGCTTTCTCAATTTTTTTTGCCTCTTCTATTTTGGAATAAAAGAAAAATACTGTTCCTTTCAATCAAATCAACTCATGCTTTTTTCTTAACAGCCAACTTTAAAAAGTGTAAGGAAAGAGCACCTATTACTGGATTTGAAAAGACAGTCTATGACATTCAAAAATAATTCATATCTTGGTGAGAAATTTCAGAAGAAAAAAAGCGTCACCTACTGTATTTTTTGCTCTATCAGTCAAATAAATGGGAAATGTAAGTGATTTTCATTTATTATGAAATATATTTGGAGAATCACTCCAAATACTGGTTGGACAAAAATTGAACACATTAGAAAAAATACAAAAGCAGAAAAGAGTTATGTGAAGAGATAAAACATTTATAAAATTATGAAATAATGGTCAGTAACTATGACCTCTTGTACTACACCAACTGAAGAAAATATTGATCACTATAGTCCGTTAGTTTCAATATCAGTGCATAAAATAAAAAATATTGTTTTTGTTCAAAAGTCTCTTAATCTAGATATTGTTATTCCCCAGAGTCAAAAACCCCATCAAACATTGCTTCAGCATTTGGATAAGCACAATCCAGGGGCCATTTTCAGAGTCCAGAGTTATGAATGTGAAAACAAATAGTATTGTTCTGAAAATATTTTTCACTTATTTTTTTAACCTAAGATGAATACACTCATTGCTTAGAGCCACAGAAAATGGCAAACAGAATTCCTTCTGCATTAATTTTGTGTCTACACTTTTACTGATTTTGCATCTCTTCTCCAACATTTTCTAGATAATACTTTAGGAGGATTTCTCCTATCTATACATATTTTCTAAGACATATCTATAATTTGCATGTTTGCAAAACTTAAGTTAGGTATTTTTCCCATCTGCTACACGCTGATAAAAATTGAATCAGGTGTGATGAAAGGCACCCATAACTGTGGTGTTTTGGATGATGAAGTGATAGTCATCATAATCCAGGGCTTAATCCCAGGCTGAGAATTTAGCAAGATCCTCTCTTCAATTCATAAAGGTGTTTCCTATCAGAGACACACAATAAATTCTAGATGTCAATAATCCCAAGATTGGGACTGGGGAGATAGCTCAGTGGAATAAGTGCTTCGCTGGCAAGCGCAAGGGCCTGAGTTCAATCCCTGGTTCCGCAAAAAACAAACAAACAAACAAACAAATAATCCCAAGATTAGAAAATCATAGTCAAAATAAAGATCATAAAATATTACACTGTTCTGTAGCAACACACATTAAAAGTTTTGTTAGGTTTACAATACATCTTAATCATCCATCAGTCATTTGATATTTATTGTTTTGTAAGATTCCTCATAGTTCTGAAGTGTGTTATCCTCTCTCTAGTCCTTTTTCTTCTAAGAGGGAGATATTGTTAGCACACCCAGAAAAGTGGGTAGTTATTCAAGGGGGGTGTGATAGTTAAATATGAGTTTATTTTCATAGACTAAGGGATAGCCTTGACAGGCTATCATATTGTTAATTTGTATAAATCTCTCTCTTTTTGTTTTTTTCAAGGTGATTAGTGCCTCCAGCCATGGACACTGGTGGTCATCCACCTTTATCAATGAGATGGTCATTCACCAATGTTTTGCTGGGAAAAACAACAAAAAAAAGTTGGTGTGTTACCTGCTTTTGTATGCCTGGGACACAGTACTCTACATCCAAAGGAGGATTAATAGGGCTCATGGTTTTAGGGCAATCAGTCCATGGATGATGAGCTCCAAGGTCCACAGTGGAAAGGTGTGGTAGGGCCAAGCCAGCTTACGGTGGAAGAGGGGCAGAATAGAAGAAGAGCCCATGGAGGAAACTGTGATCTATCTGTCTGTCTGTCTGTCTGTCTGTCTGTCTGTCTGTCTGTCTACCTATCTATCTATCTATCTATCTATCTATCTATCTATCTATCTATCTATCTATCTATCTGTCTATCTATCTACCTATGTATCTATCTATCTATCTATCTATCTATCTATCTATCTATCTATCTATCTATCTACTGATCTATCTATCTACTATCTATCTACCATCTATCTACTGTCTATCTGTATATCTGACTATCGATTTATTCTATCTATAACCTATCTATTTATGCTTGTATCTATCTATGTATTGTCTACCTATCTATGTATGTATCATATGGCTATCATCTATGTATCTATTTACTGTCTATTATTTGTATGTCTGTCTATTTATCTAGTCTATTTATAATCTATGCTTCTATCTATCAATCATCTATCAATCATCTATCTATCATCTATCTATCAATCATCTATCTATCATCTATCTATCAGTCTGCCTATAATGTATCTGTCATCTGTCATTGATCTATCGTTTATTATCTATACATCACTGTGAATATGAATTCTGATTTGTCAAATGTACTGGATAAAGAAATTCCTGGGGCTGTGAAGCGCCTCCTCACACGTGTGTCTGGGATTACCGTAGGTCTGCGTCTGGCCCTGGGGATGATTGTCTCTAGAGCTGCCGCTGGCTCTCTCTTTTGCAGTGGCCAACTGAACACTTTTATTCCATCCTGACCTTGCATTTTGACATTTCTACCTTGGCGCCAACCATGCATGCAATCCTTGCAAAGCATGAGCCAAATCAAACCTCTCCCACTCTCCACTGTGCCCATTTCAGTTGTGTCCCAGCAGGGAGAAATCCTGCGCACACAGTCATGGTGGCGAAAAGCCAACTTCGCATGTTGTGGGGAAGTCCAACGGCACAGCTGATATAAATATTTAAAATATCGTCTGCTATTACGTTCATCATATGTTTTCAAAGATTCATATTGAAAAGTGTGAATAGAGTTGTGGCACAGAGCTGCTGTTACGGTGATAGAAACCTTTTCTTCTAGTCTGTAAACCTGGAGGAGATTATATAGATAATCTGTGTTAGTAAGAAAAATATTGTTCAAGAAATTGCCAGCAATGAATGTGGAATATGTGCTAATATAAAACATGAGCCTCCCCCACATCATAATGGCATCAAAATTGTAAGAAATGTGTTCTATCCAATGCGATTATTTTATAAAAAATAAGGGGATGTGAACTCTTAGTTAAAAAAAAAAATCCTTGGGAAATAAAACTGAAAAAAAATGTGAAAGTTTTAAATAGCAGAAAGATCTGTGTGGCAGCATTTGACTTAAATGAAGATGAGGGTGGCTTTTCTACACTAAGGCATCGCGTGGTTTCGACCCACGACTTTTACCGTGGCTATCAATTGTCATTTCTTAAAAAAGAATGAAAATTCCTTTCAAGAACATTGTCATCCACGTTTTCTGTTGGTCTGATTCGATGTCCGTCTGCCACAACTTGAAGAACAAGTTAGATTCAGCTTCATCTAATTAATTAAAGGATGGGGCATAAATAGTTATGTCTGATGCTAGCAAATGTATGCGGAAATATTTATAATTATTAATATGTAAGCTTAGAACAGTCTGCAGTCTAAAGGGAATGTAGTGCAAAGAGTAAATCAGCCTCTCTCTCTCTCTCTCTCTCTCTCTCTCTCTCTCTCTCT
>NW_004524850.1:2322925-2323890 GCF_000260255.1 Octodon degus
AAAAAAAAAAAAAGGAAGCCAGCTTTATAGCTAACCATACAGTCTTCACAATGCTTTCTTTCCTCTAAGGCAAACAAAAGTGGGATTCTATTCATAGAAATCAGATACATAAGGGGTCTAGACAATATTTCTATCAAAGTACATGTTTTCATGATACTTAGTGGTAGAGAAGCAAAGGCTTAATATGTTTGCTTGTATGAGAACTAAATTTTTGACTTGAAGTCTCTCTTTGTGGCCATAAATATTACTTTGGAGCAGGATCACTTCAACTGGGGGTAGCGGTGGGGAGATAGCTGTGCTAACTGCCTGTCTGTCAAGTGCAGGGACCTGGGTTCGAGTCCCTGCGCCGCGTGCCACGCTGGCCCTGTGCCATGCTGGCCATGGAGACCGGGCGTTGTGGTGCACCCCTGTAATCCCAGTGCTGGGGAGGCTGAGGCAGGAGGATCACGACTAGTCTGAGCTGTGCAGCGAGACCCTGTACCAAAGACATAAATTAATAAGAGATCAAAACTTTTTTGTTGAATTGAAGCTAGGATCATTTCCACATGAAAGCACTTCCTAACTGGAGCTCAATTAAACATTTCTCACAAGAAAAAACAATCTAATTTTATTGAAATTATGTTTCCAATCCACTCTCATTAAGTGCCATGTACTTCTTGCTGTATTTAATGAGAAGAAACATAACACAAAGAAGACTGGATATTGATGTATAAAACTGATTCCAAAGAAAGGCTAAAATCTGAGATGCATCTGAAACCTGAACATGCAAGATTTTTTTTTTCTTGGCTGTAGCTGAACCTAACATTTCTACTATAAATTTCACTGCTGAGTCAGAAATCAGGAACCCAGATAATTGAACAAAAGTGCATCTCATGCTTCGTAAACTTGTCCCCAAATTTTATGGACAAATTTCTTTCTTTATTCCATATTTTACATTCTAACCCACCAAACATCAATTACAAGTC
>NW_004524850.1:2324690-2326608 GCF_000260255.1 Octodon degus
AGGCAAACAAACAGATACTTCTCTCCATCAAAAATTCTACTCTATGATTACCTTGTTTTTAAGATACTGACACTGGTCTTTGGAAAACTATGAGATCTACAAGACTCTTTGCATCTTGAAGCTCAATACTTTTGTGAGCATTTATTGCACCAGTCCCAGGAAAGCGATATGCGCTGTGGTCGTGAATGACAGTGTCGCAATAACAGGCTCACGTGGCGACGTACTTACTTCATCATTCTTCTTTCTGGTTGATCCTCTTCATTGATGCTGGATTATTAAAAATGTAGACAAGTTCCACTAAACTTTCCCAATACAGTCCGAATTCTCCTTGGTGCTGAGCTACGTGGTGCTCCTAAGAAGAGAAGACGCAGATCTAGTCAGAAGAACACTTATAGTGAATCATTTCCGCTGTTGCATGGATTTTTAAAAAATTTTTATTTTGCATATCTAAACACCCAAGAACCTTTCCTTTGCACTTTAATTCACATGAGTGCCACTAATTGATGCATTTCTTTCTTTTAAAGAACATAAAATAATGATAGAAAAAAAAACAGCATTAGGAACAATATAAAAAATTTTGCTAAAGTCATAGGAATTGAACAATGATTGTTGGATTATGGTATTTATAAAACATGCATTGTCATATAAAAATGAACTTGATGCTTTTGTAGATAAATGGATGCACTTAGACTATATTGGTAAGAGAAATAAATCAGACCCACATGTGCAAACATTGTATTATGTTCCTATTGTGAAAATCTGAGGGTAATTAAAATCTGGAAGATGTATTTGTTGACTCTCTTCCATCACAAGTACAACTGGCTATAGCAACATCCGCATTCCAATTAAAGACACTACGTGCTGCATGCACCGGTTCCTTCTCTGTCTTCGCTCCCAACACCACCTAAAGGCACAACCAGAAAGCACATAATTGCTCATGCAAGATTCTGCACAAGTGGAAACCCCTTGGGCGTTGGCTTTTTATGCACAGTTGAGTCCGGTGAGAAGACGACTAGCAGTCATTCACTGAAATATATTTTATGTTCTA
Organism: Octodon degus; assembly: GCF_000260255.1. Taxonomy (NCBI): domain Eukaryota; kingdom Metazoa; phylum Chordata; class Mammalia; order Rodentia; family Octodontidae; genus Octodon; species Octodon degus. Next base: position 2,325,739 of record NW_004524850.1, read on the forward strand.
TTTTATTTTCTGCTTGGTCACATGGTCAAGAAATAAGCATAGAAGTACAATAGCACCAAGCTACAGTCTGAGGGGCAAGTGAGAGGCTCAGAGTGTAAGTGGTGGAAGGGGAGGTTGTGTCTTCCGTCCACAGTTGGGAGAAGTTCTGTCCCACACACAGCACCACGGGGGCTGCCATCGGAAGGGACAAAAGAGTTAATCTGGTAACTGCCGTCTCTTGCTGAGATTCTCTGAGGATCTCAGTGGATTAAAGTACCTACAGGCAGGTGCAGGGGCCGGGGGTTCAATCCCCAGGCTTGCTGGGCTGGCCCTGCCCCCAGTGCATGCTGAGACGGGATTGAGACTGGGCTTGGTGGTGCACATCTGTAATCCCAGCTCTTGGGAGGCTGTAAACAGGAGAATCACTATGAGTCCAATCTAGTAGTGAGACCCTGAACACCCTGTAGACCCTTCCCTAAAATAAAACAAAATTAAAAAAAAAAATCCGGTGTAGCAGAGATGGGATGCATTGGGTGGTTCTTACATCTTAAAGAGATTAGAAATAACTGGTGCTTAAACTGAGCTGGACCTTCATTTGGACCACAAAAGCCATGGCTTTGGGTTATGAGGGATTTTCTTGTCTTCTTACATCTCAACTGTGTGGTACTTCTTGCTACAATCATGAAAAAACTTATGCAACTCTCTGTCTCTGTCTCCGTCTCTGTCCTGGAATGCAGCCTGATATCCTCACCCTAACAGGCTTTTTGACACAGGATCTCCCTGCGCAGGTCAGGCTGGCCTTGAGCTCTCTTTGTAGGCCAGAAGACAGTGACTGTGGTCGCCTTTTGGATACTTCACTGGGATGAAGGAGGAGTCAATTAGCTTCCCAAA
>NW_004524850.1:2326773-2333038 GCF_000260255.1 Octodon degus
GAAATATGTTGAAAATAAAAGGGAAGGTTTTGAGGAGGGCTGTGCCAAGCGAGTTTTGCTGTAATTTTTTTTTCTAATTTAAACATTCATGGTCTTTTTCCAGCACACCTAGCACAGCATAAACTCCGAGTGACGTCACCCCACTATGCATAATAACGATGGCAAGTTACAGAAACAGAAGTGCCTCTTTTTCTTTTTTGGGGGGTCGGGTGATGAGGGTGCTGGGCGTCAAACTCAGGGCCTTGTGCTTGTCTGTTGGGCACTGTGCCAGTGAGCTATACCCCCAGCTCAGAAGCAGGAGTGAATGAGATAAATGCCACGTTCTGTATTTATTCAAGTCCAACAATTAAAACACAAACTTGAGTAGAGTTATAATAAAAAATATTTTCCCTTGTGCACTTGGAACTGATGTTACAAAAAAAAAATTTATAAATTGGAGTTCTTTATGACTTGGAGTTCTTTATGACATGGAGTCCAATGTCAACATTTAAAATTTTCTCAATACTTTGATTTTTCATTCCCAAACCCCTAAAATTATTCATTTCCAAGCCTTGGCTGGCTACCAGTGTTCACACTTCATACTCAACCTCATTTCCTGATCGCTTTGCAGCTCTTTGCGGTCAATGCTCTGACAAACACAAACATTGATTCTCACCTGAGAAATTTAGGTAGAATCAGTGGAAGGGAAAAATAGAATGATTTATGACAAAGGCAGTGTTCTGTTACCTTAATCAGATTTACTTTTGCACAGTGAGCAGCAGTTTGACAGTCACAATTGAGTGCTTGTGTACTTTAGAAAAAGCCAACACATGCAGTTCATTCAGGGGTGGGTTTGTAAACATTTGTAAAAAGATAAGAGAGAGAAGCACAGAAAGTAAGGAATGAATGCGACAATCCTCTGAAAGCATAATTATTGTAACACATGCTATGAAACTATTTTTCTTTCCGGCATGGATGGAAATTTCTCTAGCGCGCTCAACCATCAAGGACTGGAGACATTGTAATAGCTTCACTTCAAGTCTGTGCATTTTCCAAGCAACCTTAATGCCTTTCTCATCCGTCCTTATTTTTGCCGTGTATAACCTGAGAGGAAGTTCTCCAGTTACTTGTTTACGGCATTTCTTTTTTTTTCTCAGTATCGCAAAGATGCTTTTTTGTGTGTTTTGCTTTGGAAATTGTGAAGTGTTCTCTTTACGTGGGCAGGTTTACGAGTCGCTTGCGGTATAACGGATCGCAATGAGCAGCGTGAGGATTTCTAATTTTCTTTTTCTTCCTCATAAATACTTGCCCCTGTTGGAATAGGGTTATGTGGTCATAGTCTCTACTCTTGCAAAACTTTTTTTTTTTTTGTATTTTAGTGAGAGTCTACAGAGTATTCTTGTACATCTTAATGATTTTGATTTGCTCAGGATGATCTTTGGGAAGGGGACATGGCTTTGCCTCCCTGAAGTCTCATGAAGCTAGAAAGAGCTGGACTAAACCAACCCTTCTTCATCGCTTGCATTAACAGCGTCATTTGCTCATAAAAATCAGCATTCTCAAAATCCTGAAATTCAGAGTCCTGTCACAACAGAGGGCCAAACAGAACATTTCTGAGTCCAGGTGGCAACCGTTGAAATCCTACCCCTGCAGAGCTTTATATTCATTTATTCTATTGGAAGAACAACCATCTATCTGACTTGGCCATCGATTGCACTATCTGTCAAATGGAGTAACAAGCTAATATTTCAGAAAGTCAGTGAGGATATCATTGTTGATTTTGTGTAGGTCTTATCCTCTGAGAGCTGTTAGCAGCATCTTTGGCATTTGAGAATTTTCTTGTCTCATAAATCTGTATCCACAATTTGCACTTCTGCAGACTTTTCCATCCACCTTGTGCACATATCCCATGTACACACATGTTTATTTCTTTGTATGCAAGTGCAAAAATAAGTAAAGTTATCCTGCAGGGTATTTCAGAGACTCTTTGGATATTGTTGCCCAGAAATATTTTCAAACACACTTAGGGAAAAGTCCTTTAAATCTAAATACATATTTAAGTTAGTTTTACAATCAGTTGGGCGGAAAATTAATACTTTTATAATGACCTGAGATAAAATTGACACTCTAACAATGTACCCAATAGTGACATTTCTCTCAGCCTTAAAGATCTGACTCAAGGCTTCATTAAATGATAACTAATATATCCATTCAAACATATATGACCTAAATATTTGGTCCTTTTAATTCAATGGCAAGCAGAATTGGTATTTATGATAAAGCCTTGCTGTTAATGTAAAAAGTGTTTTTTTTCTAAAATGTAAATACTTTGGTCAATGTTTTCCATAGTTTTCCATTTATCAAAATAATATCTTATGTTGCTAAGTCTACAAGTTAATTTTATCATGGCTCCAAAATCTAGCAACTAATGTCCTATATTTCTTACAAACCATAATATTGTGTTTCAGAATGGAGGAACATAACTTGCATGATTTTAGTATTGTACTAGTCCTTGTAAAAATATATGGTGTGTATTTATTCTGTTCTTTATTATTATTAGTGATAGAGGTGGATGTTTAACACACACAATGTTCAGGTAACTGGTGGACACTCGCTGTGTGAATGTAACATAATTTAAGATTAATTTTTCATTCCATACCTTCTTCAGTCTCCATCCCTTTGTTTCCTTCTTATTTGAAAAAGCCCTGCCTTTATATTTATCATTATGAGTCGTATTTTGCATCTTATTGATAATTTGGGTTTCTCAGGTAAGAGAAATCCTGCTACCCTAGAATACTTCAGATATGTGTCTCATTTATTACATAACACTCACAAGGTGCACCCATTTATCTACAAATGGCCCAAGCTCATGCTTCTTTATGGCCCAGTAGTGCTCCAGATTTTGCAGATAGCTCTGAATTTCAGTTCTCCACTCACCTGTTGATGAACATACTGGCTGCTTCTAAGATTTATCTATGATGAGTTGTGCTGCTATAAACACAGATACTTATGTACCCTTGTCTCAGGAAGGATTTCACTCTTTTTGGAAGGTGCTTAGAAAGGTAATAGCTGGGTCACATGGACTTTATAGGCTTAGAATTTTGAGAAATTTTCATACTTATTCCATAGTGATTATACTAGCTATGTGCATTGAACTAAAAAAATAATAGTTATGAAAGTAAGACATATTGCTGTCAAATGTTCTCAACTTGCTTCTGCTGTCCACCTGCACCACAATTCCCCCACCCTCCTGCTAAAATCTGGGTGCCTGTTTTTTTTTTTTTTTTTTTTTTGTGGCCAGCTCAGCACTCCCTGGGGGTGGGGCTGGTGCTGCATTTGGTCTTTGTTGGTGTTTTATGAGGAATGACAGAAATACAGTAAGGACTGAACGTAACGCTGTGTCCTCGTCTATGTTGGTCACGGGGTACAGGCCTGTGTGACTCGTGTCTCCTGCTCAAAGTGAAAATCGCCAAGAAAGTCAATGTTTTAACTGATGTAAGACAGCCGGGCATTCAGGCCAAGCAGTTGAGGACACTCACCACACAGGACCTGTGTAGCTGCTCCAGAAAGTGGAAGAAGGGTAGGAGGATTGTATCTGTCATTTATCTTATGCTACAGTATTGCTGGCCTGAGGAGCTGTTACAAAATGCTTTGTTCAATGCTAGTAAGAAAAATCCATGCATGAGTTTTCCATTATAGATGTTTGTTCCAGATGCACATAATGCTGGGTTTACAGGCTCTGGCTTCATGCATACGCTTTTGCATCCATTGAGGTACTAGGATATATTTTCTGAGCAATGTATTACCATACACTTTTTCTGGGGGCTGGTTTGGGGGTTTATGCCTGACATGACCATTTGGAATTACCTGATGCAGCTCAGCGAGCAAAGAGTTCGTATGGGCAGCTCAGGAGACACCTAGCACCAAGAGCTTGGGACTCCGGGTATTGAACTTGCTTCTGTTGTGCTGGGACGACCAGACGACCCGAGGTAAGCAGTGCTGCAATGATCCTCAAAGGCTGCGTGGTGTTGCCTCGTCATTGACGATTCTTTGCAAGTCCCGGGTGAATTCCCATCGCGGCTTCTGCTCATAGCCACCACTGGCACGTTTCTTTAGAACAGTCCTAGATTTAAGGATGTTAATTGACATTCATTAATGGGTTGCCTTACCAACCCACCTAGATCAGCCCATAGCTTAGGCTCTCTGAATATGTTCTTTGGCCTCTAGGCTGGTCTCGAACTCACAGCAATCCGTCTTTTCTCAACCTCCCGAGTGCTGGGATTACAGCTGTGCGCCACCACACCCGGATCTGGGCTGATACGGCGTGTGACGCTAGGGCTCAAACTTGGGACCCTGTGCTTGCCAGGCAGGGGCCTGTGCCTCTGAGCTACCTCCCCAGCCCCAGATGGGTTTATCTTGAAGTAATCTTATAGCAATACAATAACCATCTGTACAAACATATATTCTGGTCTTTGGTCTTCTGATTCCTGTACCAATGAAGAGATACTGGGGAAATACAGTTTTCTGATTGGAACGTGAGAAAATTGGTAAGATCAGAGCAATAAACCAGGCGCCTGGCACAAAAACTGCTCTTCACCTCTTTCCAAAGCAATTGTGAAACCCCTTGAACTCATTTAAATGTAATCCCTTGTGGGATAATAAATCATGTTCCCTTATTAATGGATAATTCTTTCCCGTTTTGCAAACAGTAAATAGTCTCAATTTCCTAAGCAAATCTGGCACGGAGAAGAATTCCTCTTGTATAAGACTCAGCCAAAACACCGCATGAAATTTTGATTCCTTCTTAAAACTTTTGCTAGCATGCCAAATGTGACCTGTGCTCATAACAATAACTTTATGCTGTCGGCCTAGAAATGTCTCCCAAAACACACAGGTCAACAGTTTACCAGTGAGCAAACCCAATGCATATATATTTTTTATCAATAATTTCCTACAAATCTCCTATTTTTTATGTTCCTTCTTGGAGTACGAATAAAACTTATACTCAAAGTGACAGAAGGTAATGTTCCTCCACAATTCCTGAGAACTGGAGTAATACAATTCTCTGTAGTCCAGGGTGGGAATTTTTTTTCTCCCTAGAAATCATGCTCATCAATAGAACTATTTTTCATTTGCAATTATCTTTGTGACTTCAATGACCATGACCTTTGAATGTTATGTAATTATGAAAAAATACACTTAATCAAAAGGTTTCAAAAAATTGTAACAAAACCTGAACCTGATTATATCTTTGTGCACATTTCAAATTTACATTATTATTATTATTTGTTTTAATTAATTAATTGTTTATTTTGTACGGGCCCTCACAACATGACTCAGACTCGTTGTGAGCCTGCTGTCTCAGCCTGTGCAGGGCTGGGATTACAGGCGTGTGCGCCCCCACACCCGGTCCAAGGCCCAGCACGGCACGCGGCACCAGGGAACGAACCCAGGTCCTTGTGGCTTGCCAGGCGGGCATTTAGATCACCGAGCTATCTCCCCAGCCCTCAAATTTATATTTTTATCTTTTACAAAATGACAGAAATGAAAACTACGTTGTAAAATTTTTAACTGGAAAGGTCAATGCATATTTCAGCACAGATGAGACTCATATATTTTTAGTTACTTTAACAACTAATTTTCTCTTTAAAGCCTTAATTGCTTTTTAAAAATCAATGTAGGATATTGGAGCAATTATTTTGCAGTTTACATTTACTCAAGCACAATTTAGATGGCGTCTTAATTGTTCAGAGCGCTACAGGTTTACCGGTATCCACACTCCAAGTTATAATCATATAAACTTATATAAGGCTATAAACTTGCAATCACATAAACTTTGTTAATTTTCCAAATGGTCGTATGTGCACTGTCCAATCGGTTCCCGCCTGGGTATACATTGAATAAGCATGTTTCATGATCATGTTATTTTACTGTATTCATAGCCATAGATAGCATATAAAAATGACTCATCCCCTCACCTGCAAATGTTGGATGGGTCTAGCCCGAGGATTCTACTCAACGATCTTGAACATGTTTTACAAAACTGAACCTTGCTAATGTTCCTGTCTGGCCCTAGATTTACGATAGGCAAGATAGTTTTGTTTTTTTTTAATGTCAGATTGTTCCTCAATATTTGAGAAGTTTTCTGTTATTTCATTGGTCATCTCCCCATGTTTTCATGCAGCAGGAATCGAACTCAGCCCCTCAGTCTTGCCAGGCAGGAACTGCGCACTGAGCTGTATCCCCAGCCACATCTTTCTATTGTTGAGAGACAAGAGCTGACATA
>NW_004524850.1:2333518-2336902 GCF_000260255.1 Octodon degus
TCTATCTATCTATCTATCTATCTATCTATCTATCTATCATGTATCTATATTCTTGTTTGAAGGACCTTGAGAACAACATACCCCCCTCACGCTCCAGGTTCCCTGTCTCTGCTCCCTCCTCCTTAACTAACACAATAAACTATGATCTCATAAGTGCATTAATTCACACATGAGATCTAAATTCCCATAATCAACCTACTTTTCTGTAGTTCTACCTCTGGACACAGGAGGCCTTTGCTGGACAGTTTTGTCACAAAGTGCAGCAAGGAAAAATTATTTAAACAATAGTGTCTTAGTTTGAAAGTCATCCACTTCCATTCCTTAGCATGAAGATTAAATTTCAACTGTGCTTCAAGTATTTGGGGCTTCATTGTGCATGCTTGGGATTTTTATGTTTGGATAAATAATCTTAACTTTGTTTGGGATTATGGAAGTAATTTGGAAACAGTTTGATTCTTTGAAGTTCTGCATCAAAGAGATTATGTGTGGTGCTAGAACAGTATTTTTTTTTATTTATGTATTTGCTATAGGGTCTCACCATGCAGCTCAGACTCGTAGTGATTATCCTGTTTTCAGTCTCCCCAGTGCTGGGATTACAGACGAGCACCACCACGCCTGGACTCAGTCACCAGCTCAGCCTGCCCAGGGCAGGACCGGCGCAGCATGAGGTACTGAGGATTGAACCGCAGTCCCTGTGCTTGCCTAAGCGGGTGCTTAGTCTGCTCAGCTATCTCGCCGGCCCCATGTACTAGGGCAGTATTTTAGCCAAGGTGGGAACATACGTGCAAAGCCACAGAAAATTTCATATACTGCATTCACTTCTGCTCAGTTTTGAACCTTTAAATTAGTCTTGCTGTTAGGGAGAAGTATTCCTGGAACTGCTCCTGGTGATTGGTTGACTGATTCTTCTGGCCTCCGAAGGAATTTACAGAATAATGGATCGAGCCAGCGAAATAGCTCAGAGGTTTAAGCACCTGCCTGGCAAGCACAAGGATCCAGGTTCAAACCTCAGGACATGATGGCCGTAGAACCCTGGGTGTGCCGTGCCTGCCCCGAATCCGGGCGTGGTGGGGCACATTTATAATCCCAGCACGTGGGAGGCTGAGACAGGAGGATCACTGCAGGTCTGAGCTGCGTAGTGAGATCCTGTATCAAATACCAAAATTATTATCAAATCACTGTCATTATGAGGAACAGGAATAATGGTACAGGAAGAGAGTCTACCATCAGAGAAAAGGAGAGAGCCTCATACACATTACAAGGTCTCGGGGCCAGAGATGTAGTTCACTGGCATAAGTGCCTGCCTGGCAAGTGCAAGGTCCTGAGTTCAGTCCCTGGTACCACCAAAACAAAAACAAAAACAAACAAACAAATAAAAAACCAAATTACAATGTATTGAAATATGAAAAGCAAGGGGATTAATGCTAGTTAAATTCCAGCAAAAATGTAATGCTTCAACTAATGCAAAACATTGTAAGTATTAATGAATAAACACATAATTTGCAAAACCCATTATTTCTAAAGCATATAACTGAAAATGTGATGGAAAAGTGGAAAACTTAATAAATACACGAGGAAAGATGCTATATTACTTATAGATATTGTGTTTATCAATCCATATAGATGAAAAAAAATTACTTAACTAGTTGCAACAAAATAATTTTTATAAAAAAACATTTAAAATGAGCTTTTAGTCTTTCAGTTTAAAATCTTAACAAATAAAAACATTAGGCAACTATGCATAGCATTATGACTAACTGAATCAGTAACAAATTTGTAAAAGGAGAGAAAAACATTGCTTTGGTATTTATTTGCATAGCCATAAAATGCATATGAATCAACTCTAAATATATCATAAATATATTCATGAAGCATAAATGTGATACATTCGCTTAGATTTATGAAATTTTGATTATGGTTTCGAATTAAGTGACATCTCCTTAAGTAATGACTGAATCAAAATCCTCACAAGGAATTCTTTTTAGTTTTTTTTTTTTTTTCAGAACCGGGGATTGAACTAAGGCCCTTGCACTTGCCAGGCAAGCTCTTATTCTACTGAGCCATCTCCCCAGCCCCAGGAATTCTTTTTAAAGGTGAGATTTAGTAATCACCGATCTGTATGTTTTCTATGATCACGAGGGCAAAACTATACTCAAAGGAGACAAAGGACCGACAAGGATGATATGTAATAGTATGTTTCCATTTTAAGGAATTATAATCTAAGCATCAGGATAAACTAGATTGTGAAAAATAATATTGCATAAGAAAGCAAACAGGTATCTTTGTATAAATCAATAAGTAGACAGTGAAATATTAGATTGAAATAGTACGCTGAAGAAATCCCACAGAATAGGCTTGCAAATTTCTGGTTGTAGAATCAAAAAGAAAAAGTTGAAATGTGTTGGAAATAAGAAAAAAAAATCAATGCAAATAAAGAAAGGTTTTTCATCAACGTATATTGAGATTTGCAACTTACAATTAAGCCAAATGAGATTTTCAGTGCTCTCATTGATTTCCACTATGGAGGGTTTTGTAACCACAACATGCAAATGGTACCTCCTGTGATTCCTTAAATCTCCACAAAGCAGCAAACAGAAGCAGATCGTAGGAATTCAGTCTAAAGAGAGAGTTTTATTCATTTTATCCAATTATTTTTGCTGATGCCAAGAAATAAAGCTGTCTGCTTGACCGTTTTATTTTCAATAAAAACGCAACAGTTTTCCCCCCACATTTCCGGTCCGTGGTTGTTTGTATCTATAGCTCTAGAAGTGGCCAATATTGAAAGCTGGAACTTTTTAATAGTTGCTTAGATAGATTTTCCCAAAATGTCATGATCAAATCCGACGTCTTCCTTCATGTTATGTAAATTGGCCTAATTAATAGAAACCCTTATCTTTCTCCATACATGCATGAGTAGCTTTCTCAATTTTAATGTCGTGAAATAGGAAAGCATGGCAGATGTTGAATTAATTTTCAAATCTTTGCATACTAAAAAGGTATTACCAGCCAGGCAAAGTGGCCTTCTAGAGTTCTCACATGCGGCAGGCTTTCTAGCACAGCATGTATAGTGCTGTGAGCATTTCTAAAAAAAGGTATGAGTATTTGTTTGTGAGATTCAAGAATTATATTCATCGTGGACCTTTTGTACCCACTCATATTATGTGTTAGACTGTTTTCTGTTGAAAGTGCTACCCATTGTTGGTAAGCACAAGACAGTCTGAAATTGGGGCTGGTGAGATGGCTCAGTGGTCTAAAGCACCTACTTAGAACAAGCTTAGCAAAGCACATGGACCGCGGTTCAATCCCCCAGCACCACATGCCAGCCTGCCCGCCCCCTGGTGGGCTGAGCTGGCCACACACTAAATAAATAAATAAATATTTTTT
>NW_004524850.1:2339062-2340524 GCF_000260255.1 Octodon degus
TAGTTTAAATTTATTAAAGAGATCATGGTTCTACGAAGACAGCAAAGTGCTGATATTAAAATTACTCTACATTTTAAATGACAAAGTAATAATAAAGTGCTTGCAATTGTCATAATTAAATTAGAACATGATCGCTATAAATCAAAGCCAGCTTAGAGCCCATTGGTTTAGACTCCAGTAAAATGTCAGGGGACACCTAAACCTCTGCCCAAGTACGTGTTATAAACTAAGTTGATTCCCAGCACTAAAGCGCAGTTTTCTAATTTGTCAACTCATATCTGCTTTTATTTTTCCTGGTGTGTGACTCAATTCGGTTCTAATGAAATGGATAATTTAGGTAAAAGGGTGATAATGTAAATAAGAAAATTTCACAGCTAAGATGATGTCGAAGTAAGAACATCCTGTTCTAATGAGAATAATTATAATAATTCTAGGGAAAATATTTGATTTATTTTATTATTATATATATTAGCATGTGTGCATAGTACATTTAATATAATTTTGGAAAAAGTATAAATTTGTTGATGTTATGGCTTGTGTCTAGTTGTTCCCCCCAATGCCTTATGTAGTCATGGTGTTGGGACTTCTAGAGTTTGAGATTAACTCATGATCCACTGGGATTACGGGTGAGAGTGCTCCTGGGATTATGGGTGTGAGTGCTGCTGGGATTATAGGTGTGAGTGCTACTCCCAGCCCAGGGCAGATAGCCCAAGTGCAGCATAAGGAACACGCTTGTGCTCTGCAGCCATTGCCGCTACCCCTCCCTTTGCTCTCTGCCCTGTGCCGCTCTGCCTTGGAGCCAGCTGAGTAAGGACTGAAACCTCCACTAACTGTGAGCTAAATAAACCTTTCCTTCCTTCCTTTTGCACATCAGGTATTTGTCCCAGCAAGGAGAGAAGAGTAACCGAGACAGTAGGGTAGACTTCCTATTGACAAAAACAACGGTACACAGTTTAAATTTATCTTTTAAGTATAGACTCACTTCTCTTTCATTTGATGATTAAACCTAGACAAATCTGTAGAGTTTCCACTTTCTCTTCTTTGAGACTATTTCTATCTCTCCATTCTTCTAATTATAGAAGCCCTGCCTTCCTGCAGCGTGTGATCGATTGAAGGACAGAAGGCTGTTCGGGGCGCAGTGCAGTAGCCCTTACACTAAATCACGGGGCGAGTCCCTATGAGATTAAGAGTCTAATCCATTCTTGTCTCTCTTGGTGAACCAAGCGATGATCCAGTGAGTGACACTACCTAGTCCTGTGTCCTGCTTTTGCCTGCAGAGCTCAGCTTCCTTTGAAATCATCGCCTTGCCTTGTCGTGTGCTTAGATGATGGGCTGATACTAGCCATAATCTGAAACAACAAAGGGGGCATTAATACGCTTACTTATGTGAAAAATTCTATCTTGTCAGATCTGTCTGTCTGCCTGTCTTTCCTTTCTTTCTTTCTTTCTTTCTTTCTTTCTT
>NW_004524850.1:2340942-2350371 GCF_000260255.1 Octodon degus
CTCCCTCCCTCCCTCCCTCCCCTCCTTCCTTCCTTCCCTCCTTCCTTCCTTCCTCTCTCCCTACCCCCTCTCCTCCCTCTTTCATTTGTTTCCTTTTATTTTTCTTTCAGCTTAGCATCTTTCATATAGGGCCTGGGGAGATCTCTGGGTGCTCTAAGCACCTGCTGGCAAGCACACGGCTCTGAGTTCGATCCCGGTACCACATGCTGTGCTGGCCCCAGAACCAGGCGTGCGGGCACTCGGCCATAATCCCAGCACTGGGGAGGCTGAGACGGGAGAATCACTATGAGTCTGAGTTATGTAGCAAGTCCCTGTACCTAAATAAATAAATAAATAAATAAATAAATCTCCCCTTTAGTTTGAATCTCTGGCAAAGACTAACAACAGAAGTCTTCTAAACTTTTTCTGATGTACTTGTGAACCCAGCAGTCAGTGTATGAAGCCATTCTGCTATGTGACAGTTAAATGAATTTCTGCCACCATATATATTTGCATGCCATTCTCAAATGGCGTGGGGAAGACCTTGTTTTTATTCTTTTGGGAAATACCAGAATGGCATGTCCTGTTGTGCCCACACACAGGCAGTGAATTAAAACCCCCTTAATTGTACTTTCTAGCAAACCACAAAACACTACTGTGTGTCTTACTTAATTTCCTATTTCTCCAATGTAAGAGAAATCAACACATTACAATGACTACAGAAAATGAGGAAACTATAATTTCGATGTATCTTATTAAAATATAACTTTCAGATGAATGAACAAAGTAAAAATAATTACAACTAAGGTTGGTACAGAAATTACTTATCATGCTTGCAACGCTGGTTAAATTTCAATCACTGCCACAAAAAATTGATAAAGAAAAAAATCCCATTGTTATATTTGTTATTTAATGATGCAGTTTTTCCTAACTGGCTATACTAAAGTCCTGCAAGAAATAATTAATCAACAACAACTTCTGACATTGCCAGTGAAGCGGAAGACCCAGTACTATTATGGATTACTGGACTCTTTTAGAATATTTTGCTGAGTTTACACACCTATAATATTCAAATAATGGAACTTAGAAAAAAAGGGACACAGATGAATGTCCATTTTGTATCTGTGTATTCAAAGTGGTTAGGATAGACATATAGTTACATTCTCTTAATGAATAGAGGGATTTGTTCTAATGGTGTTTGTAAATAGGATCTCTAGTCCTCATCTTGTACAGCAATTAACCACTAGGAAGAGAGTATGCAATATGTGAATTATTGAAACTGTCCTACCAATTTTGTTTGAAACTGTCATTGCTACTTATTTCTCAATAAAATTATGGAAAAAAATGGTTAGGATAGATATATAGTTACATTCTCTTAACAAATAGAGGAATTTGTTCTAATGGTGTTTGTAAATAGGATATCAAGTCCGCATCTGTACAGCAATTAAACACTTGGAAGAATGTATGCAATGTATTAATTATTGAAACTTTTGTGCCAATTTGATGTGAAACTGTCTCATTGCTATTTGTTTATCAATAAAATTATGGATAAAATAATTAATCAGGATGTTGTCCTAGGGGCCGGGGAGATGGCTCAGTGGAGTAAGTGCTTCCCTGGCAAGCACAAGGACCTGAGTTCAATTCCTGGTTCCACAAAAAAAAAAAAAAAAGATATTGTCCTTTTATAATATATTGAAAAAGAATTCATCTACATGTGACAATATTTTGAATTTTATAAATTTGTGTTTGCACACCCCATCGCCACACAGCTAAAAGGCTATAAACAAATTGCAATCCAACATTTGTAAACTTAAATTTTAGTGTGAAATAAATCATGTTATGTAATTTATTCCCGGATTCCTCAAGGTGATGATCAATCCCAATCCCAGATGTTGAACTTCGTGGAGGTGAGCATTTGTTGGATCTCTGGACTTGAGGTCTGGCCCACAGCGGGAGCACCCGTGTGCCTCACAGTTGCAAGGTATTTTTGTCTACCCTGCCGTCTCTTTTAGGGTCCAGCCCTGCCTGAGTGCTGTAATATTTCTGCCTAACTCGGCTGCTTACAACAATAGTGACACAAATCTGTGGATTTCCAAGTGCTGTAAATAAGGATCCAGGTGATGGTTTTGCGAGGGGGAAGGATAATACATTTGTTGGCAACAAGGTTGTTCTTCGTTTTTAATTTTAGTATGCAGACAATGAAGCCAATAATAGCTTATAAAGAACAACTCCAATTTTATAGAAGTATTTGAGTGGAATTGATCACCTTTCTCAACTGTGAATCTCAAAGCATTTGATAATTTCTCTTCCCCAAGTTTCCGCTAGATGAAACTCTTCCTGCAGCAAGACAGAAATTGTGAGTCGCAATTCTCCACTGGTTTCTAGTAGCCCAATTAGAGAAACCAATTAGACTTCCAAACTGTGTCATCCGTGTTTTATCTCTTGTTATTCAATTACATACAGAGAAATCCTGGCTTTAGAAAAAATTCAAAGTAGGCCGAGGAACATGAAATGGATCCTTTAACAAAGTTTAATTAGGAAAATGATGAAGAGAGTTAACTGGTGTAAGCTGTTTGAATTGCATGACAATCAAGTGAGCTAGGTGTTCAACGCACAAATCACGGTTTATACTCTTCAAAGACATGTAAGATTTTGTTTCTGCTCCTATTTTCAACATGTAGACCTTCAGCTCTGCTTTTAGTTCTTGTTATCAAAAATTAGCGCCTGTGTCTCTAAAGGAATGGAGGTCTTGCTTTCATTGATATGCAAAGCTGAATTTGAGCCTCCTTTAGAATACAGGAAAATGAGTTAAAATTCACATTTTTAAATCCTGAGAGGTGGGGCTCAGGGGATAGCTCAGGGGCACAAGTGCCTGCCTGGCAAGCACAAGGTCCTGAGTTCGATTCCTGGTACCAAAACCCTCCAAAACAATAAAAAAGAAAATCCTGAGAGAGAAAAGTGTAGCCACTCATGCATTGAGAAATATAAAGAGGAAACTTTAAAACCAAATATAATGAAAAGAATAAAGTGGAAAAAATGGTACTCTTGCAGTTATTTAACAAGATCGTTTGGAAATGAGAGTTAACACCGTGGTCCTCACTTATTGTGGAGGTTACGTTCTAGGCCCTCCTGCAATAAGTGGAAATCATCAAAGTAGTGACACTATAATTATTTTAGTATTTATATATATTGTAAAGCTTTATAGACCCTCCCCACATGCTTGTAAACCTTACCCATGCTTTTTAAAACACTTCTAATGCCCTTAACCATTTTCTAAACTCGTAAACCTATATAATTTTAACAACATACATATACTGTATGGTACCGAAAAATCCTGCAAAATATTGAAAAATCCACAACAAATAATTCACACTAACACTTTTTGAAAACCCACAAAACAGTGAGCAGGTGACAGTTGAACTGCAAAACTACTGTACAGCCAAATTAGGAGAAGAATGTTGTGGTTTGAGCATTGTGCAGTGACACGGCTACTTTTAATTTTTATGGTGATATATTAATATATAGAGGAGAATGCAAAAAATGGGAATACTAGTGGATACTAGTGCTAAGATTAGGATTAAAAAATCCAGGCTGAAAAAGTAAGAAAAGAAATAGAATATATTAACGATGTATTCAGCAAAAGATATAATGTTTTGAGTCAGGCATAATAATTTCATCCATAAAATGTGATATTTTTGCTGGAAAAGCTTAAATATTACAGTTTCTCTTATATGAGTAACACAAATGTAAATAAGGAACAAAATAAAAGATAAGAGGAAGTAGAGAGATCATTCCCAAGTAGGAAAGAGAAAATGAAATGTGACATAGAAAAATTATTATTATTGTTTTATTTATTTAGGGTTTTTTTTTTTTTTTGGCAGAACGTGGTATTGAACACAGACCCTTGCACTTGCCAGGCAAGCACTTAACATAAAAAAATTAAAGACTACATGTATCCACTTCTGGGTGAGTGTTTCTCTCTGTCTCTGTCTGTCCTCTCTGTCTGTGTCTGTATGTCTGTCTGTCTGTCTGTCTCTCTCTCTCTCTCTCCCTCAGAGTGTGTGTGTGTGTGTGTGTGTTTTCTATTGCCAAAGTATCAGTATTCCTTTCTAAATTGGATGGAACAATCACAAAATGAATGGAGGAAAACTGATTGAACTCCCCAAAGAAAATCTCCATGGAGCATGCTGCTGGGAAGCATTTCTTTTTCCCTGTATTTTAGGGAAGGGTCTAAAAGGGTATTCAGCATCTCGCTACTAGGTCAGAGTTATAGTTACCTGCCTGTTTACAGCCTCCCAAGAGCTGGTATTACAGGCGTGCGCCACCAAGCCCAGTCTCAATCCCATCTCAGCACACCCCAGGGGTTGGGACCAGTAGGGCAGGCCTGGGGATTGAATCCCTGGCCCCTGCACCTGCTTTCAGCTGCTTTAATCCACTGAGCTATTTGGCTGATCCCAATGATACAGTTTCAAGACAGGTAAATAAGAACATTACAATAACTAATATATTGCATATTGTTGTCTTCGTAGTAGCTATTCATAGTACAAGATTCAGACATGATATCCTATCTAAACACTATTAGTATAAATCTTTCTTCTCATTGAACTAAGAGAAAGTAGCTGTATATCTATCCTATTTTGAACATACAGATTATATATATATATATATATATATATATATATATATATTTTTTTTTTTTTTCTACTACAAAGTGGGCCTTCATTTATATTCCCCCTTTTTGTTTAGTTTTTGTCAGGAAAGGGTATTCCATTGCCATTTAAATATTGTAGGTGCATGAATTCAGCAAAATAATCCAATCTAGTCCAGTAGTCCATAATAGCAGTGGGTTATCCACAGGACTGGCAACTCCAGAAGTTGTTGACTTGAGCCTTTTACTGCTCAGCATATTAATATGGCTTTACTTTTCACACCTCGTTTTTATACTTTTCTGCTGGATGGTTAAGACCAAGGTAAAGCAGGACCTATGCAACAAGAGTTGTAGCTTTTGGGTCTGAGAAGGTCAGTGAGATCCCCTCAGGATTTATCCTGAGATCCTGTACCTCAGATTGCAGATCCTCTGTCAGCGTCAGCCACGTGGATGAGTCCCGGCCGTTGCTTGGCCACTTTGCTGTCTGTGAAGGGAGGCATTGTTCTTTATGGTTAAAACTGAAGAACGGCTTCAGATTTTAAGGTTGGTTTTCCACCACGCTTTCTCTAAGATGATACAATTGCAATGGATCTCAAATTTGCGTGTGCATCCTCTGTGGGCTTATGAACATGAGGCCGCGGCCCTTGGACAACTTGGGCCGCGGAATTGGGTCTCAGCCCGCACCAGGCACAAGGCTGCGACACGGGCCTGCCAATGGCTACTGGCCAAGGTCGTGTGGCAGGGACAGAATACCTGGGCGAGGCATCGTGTACGAGGAAGGGATTACTCTGCCCCTGGCTTCCCAGGGCGCCACACACGGTCACTGACTCCCGGCCAGAAGGTCACGCAGGAGGAAAGCAGCTTTGGCTCAGCAGCCAGGAGGGGCGAAGGGCAGGAGAGTCCAAGCACGAGGGGCCCAGTGATGCAACCTCAGGGTCACACCGCTGTGACGCTCACCCCTGAGTTCAGTCCCGCTTCTCCCGACACCATCGAATACTTCAGAGAACAGTGAGTCCTCCGTGGATCAACTTAGAGTCTCTTAACTCAGTCGCCTCGTGAAAAGCTTCACCTCCGAAGGTGGCGGGGTTGTAAGGCAGGCTTTCTTTTGATCCACGTGATAAGAACAGCTTTTGTCATGGGGTTGGTGGGATGCTGCTCCACTGTAGATGGATGTGTGCTGACCCACATAGCACTCAGCCTCATCAAATGCAGGTTCCTGAGCAGGAGACAGAGTCCTTTGCATGTAGACTACTGGATTAGACTAGGATTAGGATTAGATCCTATTACGGATCTCATCACGCTTGCTCTTCTTGGACCACAGCTTACTACTCTAAGTAGGTACAGCCTACGTTAACGCCACACACACACACACACACACACACACACACACACACACAGACTCACTGTTGGCAACAGGAAGGTTAAAACTCTCCACCCAGGAACTCTGCTTAAGTCCTTCAGAGACAGAAGACCTGGGTTTACAGCCTCCTGCTCTTGGCAGGGGTCTTAACCGGGCAGTAAACCCATTCATTCCCAAAAAAGAGCCCTGACCCATTAAAAAAGCAAAGAAAAGAAAAAAAGAAACAGGAATCCACACTCTTTATAGGATAGTAACCGCTAAAAGGCTCTCTGAGCCAGAGGAAATGGTCTCTCCAAGACGGCCAAGCAAACTGGGATTAGAGACCCCCATGCAGCTGCGCCTGGAAGACGCAAAGATGCTTAATGACCCAGGAAATGCCCCCCTTGCCTAATTCCCAGGTTCTGCCTGGACTTTTTCTTTTATCCTCCACATGATAAATCTTTTAGAAAAATACTGATCTCCTGCTCTCATTGTCTCTTGGAAGTTGTCCAGGGTCCCTGCCAACAGCGCGGCCTGTGCCGTCTCCTCTCTTCTCCATTCTGCTCTGCTCTTGTATCCACGGATTATTTATCCGCTTGTGTGTTTCAGCGGAGCTCTGGATCCCAACAGCCTTGCCCTGGGATGCTGGTACAAGCCGCGGCTTGGGCTCTGGCTTGCTTGCTCCGGTGCTGTGTGCTCTTGGATAAACAAATATTGTTGTATACTCGTAGAACACATCAGTGACACACACTCCTTGTGGGGAGCCGGCACTTGCAGACAACACGTCTTGATTCTTTCAATTTTTTAAAAAATTCCTTTTCAGTATTTTTCCCTCCATCTTCCCTCTATTATCTATCTTTTATTTGCTCTTTATTTATTAATACTTTGGGTTTGCCTTACAAAGAAAGCGTGTGATGTTTCAGTTCGTGTGTGTGATTTATTTCACTGAACATTATGGTGCTGAGGTCCCTGGATCCTGCTACCATAGACAGGCTTATCTTGGTTTTATCTCATCTTTTATCTTCTCGTTACCCAGCAGAGTAGATTCACCTGTGTGTAAACACATTTTTTTTTTTCTCCATGCATCTGCAGATGGACAGCGAGGCTGCTTGCAACACCTCTCTGTTCTGAGTTGGGCTACTGCAGCTGCTTTAGATAAAAATATTCTTGGCAGTTAGACAGAGCCAGGCTCTTGGAGGTTCCTGGACCAGGCCTCAGGACAAAAGGGTTTTTTTGTTTTTTTTTGGTGGGAACAGGGGATTGAACTCAGGCCCTTGGGCTTGCCAGGCACGTGCTTATTCAACTGAGCCATCTCCCTGGCCCCCAGGACAAAAGATTAAGTAGGTGCAGCCACAGACTTCTTCAGGATAAACAATAGGAATTGGAATTCTAAACAGGTATTGATAACCTGGGAAAGCCAGGCAGAGTCAGTAGCCCAACTCCCCACAGAAAGAGCCCCAGTCCTGGTTTTCATGTCCTCCTGTGATTTGTTTTGCCATTTGATCCCAATTTAATCCATTTTAGCTCAGCATCTATATGGATAATTTTATTGGCAGACCATAGTGTTAGCCCACCTCCTGCCGCCCTTGTGATTCCCCATGTTTCCAACCTTGGATCTGTTTTGCCTCATGGATTGTCTCTGTAGAAGTCACTAGAAAAGGTAGTGTCCTTGGAAACCCGCTTGGGACCCTGCCTGCCTGTCTGTCTGTCTGTCTGTCTGTCTGTCTGTCTGCCCGTCTGTCTGTCTGTCATCTATGTCTCTGTCTGTGTATCTGTCTTTGTCTCTGTCTCTGTTTCTCTTAAGTGTTCTTTTATCCAATGTGTATATTCCGTTCTTTAGTTCCATTGTTCCTAAAATTCATTCTTCAATGCAGAGAATCAGAACTCTTACAGCACATCTAGCAGGTCCGGAGATTCTTTCAGCTCTATCAACTGCAGTAGCTTAAAATCCAGCTGAACATTTTTCCTGAGCATTCGATTTACACCCACCTATTTATATGCTACATAAGAAAAGAAAACAAACAAACAAACAAACAAACATTGATTCATTTCAATGTCAAAAAATCAAGGCTGATTTCTCAAATGTATCTTAAAGTGTCTTATTGAGTGAACAAAACAAAGCAAAACAAACAAGCAAACAAACTCCAAACAAAACAAAAAGCTATGTGGAATTTCGAATACGTATACATGTCTTCTGTTATTTGGATCCCAGTAGCTGGAATATGATGTTTTTCTTTTTTAAGACAGCACAAAATGGTAATAAAAAAATTCAAAAGTGATGCAGAATTTCCCTAAATCAAATAATATGAACTCAACACTGCACATGATGTTTCTTCAACTCAGTTGCCTAGATTACCAGATACATGCATATACAATGAGCAAAAGAAAGAAAAAAAGTTATAAGATATTACGAAGAAAGAGGAAAAAATGAAAAAGACAAAAAATTAAGCATTCACTGCTCCCTTCCAAAGGCCAGCAGAAATGAGCAGCTCGGTTAGCCAAGCCCTCCTGCACACACGCGTACATAGAGCTCTTTCCTGTCTGTCTCCCTCCCCCTCCCCTCCTCTTAATCCCAGTAATTCCCTTCTTTTGAGCAGATCCGCTCCGTTCTCAGCCTCTATTGTTCCTTTCAGACTTGTTAACACTTGTTACACCAGGGAGACAACGAGGGCGTTTGCACACGCAGGTCTGATTTATTTTGCAATATGAAGTCTTAACCTGAATTCTCTGGATTAAAAATACAAAGGAAGAGCTCTTCAGAGTGGTGCTGCCTCTTTGAAGGAAGATTAAATGTCTGTGGAGCTTCTTTTCTCGGGCGGATCTTCACATCAGTCTTTTGCTTATGTATGAGTTTTGCAAAGTCATTGTGAACCTTGAGACAGAATCCCACGGCTCGTGTGCATTACTGGGGATGCAGGGGGGTGGCGGGTCTCAGTCCTGCCGTGGGCAGCCCTTGTGGGACGTGGCTGGGCGTGTGAGCTCCTGACAAGGGTGCCGGGCCCGTGGTCTTTGGAAATCATACCCCTAGGGCAGGAGCCACCAGAGTAGCACGTTTCCTGTGTGCTGTTCCTTGCCCAGTGTGTGGTGCCCACCCGTAATCCCAGCTCTCTGGGAGATTCAGCCTGCAGAATAGAAAGTTAGAGCCCAGCGTGGTCAGCTCGGCCACATCCTGTCTTAAAATTTCAAGCCTCAGTAAAAGCACAGAGACCGATCCAGGAGTGAACACGCTGAGAGGTAGGTGTGTTTGTGTTTTGGGTGCTCAACCTGACCGAAGGCTCTGACACCGTGGAGAGCCTGTGACGTTGCCGCTGGTGCACAAGGGACTGCGTCACGGATGACGGTGGCTGAGCAACAGGGATGTCAGAGCGTGCTCAGGAAGCTGTGCAGGAAACGTGGTGCTCAGGGTGGAGGTGAGGGGAGAGGAGCGGAAATGGTGAGGCTGAGCCTGGAGTGGGGCCACGGG
>NW_004524850.1:2351026-2351747 GCF_000260255.1 Octodon degus
TGGGGCCACGGGATGGGGCCATTGGATGAGGCCATTGGATGGGGCCACGGGGTGGGGCCACGGGATGGGGCCACGGGGTGGGGCCACTGGGTGGGACCACGGGGTGGGGCCATTGGATGGGACCAAGGGGTGGGGCCACGGGATGGGGCCACGGGTGGGGCCACGGGGTACAGGAGAGCAAAAGTGTGCGAGGTCTATTTATCTCCCTCTTCTTATTCCTCTTTGATTTCCTCCTCCTTGTCCTTTGTCTTCTTACTTCATTTGTCCTCTCTCTCACTCTGTCTCTCTCACTCTGTCTCTCTCGCTATCTGTCTCTCTCTCTCTCCTGCAATATAACTCTTCTTAAAATAAGTTATGCATCCCAAGCAATTTTGTTACAGTAAATAAACATATATACATGAGTATAAATTTATATTTACTTATATGCATCAGAACACAGAAATTGATAGATGCATAGAAACAAAGATAGATACATAGATAGACATAAAGATTAATGGATAAAGTGAATAGATAAAAGGTAAGCATTGATTGAGAATGGTAGCTACATAGCTAGAGAGTGGATACAGCTAAGTAGAAATGTGTATAGTGCAGGGGATAAATACGTGACACAGGCTGTATATAGAGCAGATAAACAGATAGATAGATGGATAGATACGTAGATAGACAGACAGACAGAGAGATGGATAGATAGATGGGTAGTTAGATAGATCGATCGATCGAT
>NW_004524850.1:2352462-2359148 GCF_000260255.1 Octodon degus
TTTTTTTTTTTTTTTTTTGGTGGTACCCAGGATTGAACTTGGGACCTTGTGCTTTCCAGGTGAGTGCTTATTGCACTGAGCTATCTCCCTGGTCCCTCCTCTCTTTCTTGTAGAAAGATGCCATGAAACTTTTCATATCCATAGAGTAGATGAAGACGATACATAATAGTCTCTTTCACAGACTCTTAGCATAAGCATTGGCATTTTTGAACATGAAACTCCACATTTGTAGGCAGCAGTGATCCCTGGATATTCCAAAAATCATGCGTTATCTAAATGTTGTGGGCAGCTGAATTAGATGGAAACATTACAGACAGTCAGGCCTCAGGGAAGACAACATACCTTTCAACCCTGAGAGAGACGGGGGCTCCCGCTGTGGGCCAGACCTAGAGACCAGAGATCCAACAAATGCTCACCTCCCAGGAGATAAGCATCTGGGATTGGGATTGACCATCACCTTGAGGAGGCTGGGAAGGGACAATAATCCAACCACTACCAGCTACTGGATAATCTCTTGTTCTATATTCATGCCCGCTTGCTACGTGACTCACTTCCCCATTTGGTCCTGGACTTAATACATTTTACCCGAGCTGTGGTGCTTGTAACCTCATTGGTTGACCATAGTTTTGTCCCACCTCATGCCCACCTAAGCGAGTTCCCATGTTTTCCACCACCTCAGGCCCTCCTCAACACATGGTTTCGTTCTATGAAAATCCCCAGAAGAGACAGCTTCCCGGGGCAACACGCCAGAACCCCACTCCTGCCCCTCTCTCATATAGAAGCTTTCATTCCCCCAATAAATATTCTGTTCTTAACCTCCACTTGTTCCTAAAATTAATTCTTTGGTTTTAGAGAGCAGCGGGGGACGCTTAGATTTTGCCAGCCGCATTGCGGGCTTCAAAGCTCAGCCCAAATTATCTTTCTGAGGAATGCCAGAACTCAACGAGCAGCTTAGGAGCCAATGTCACTGATCTCAGAGTTATCAATCTGCTTCATTAGTTGCTGAGCAATCAGGGGGCAAGAAAGGAAGTCCTTGGAAGTTTTGAAAACTCTCAATGAAGACAAACAGGAGAGAGGCAGTAGGAGTTTGCCGTGATCATGGGGCAGCCTTCCCACTTCTAGTGCCTGGAAAAAACGTGGTTCTTTCTGGATGAACGAGAAGAGATTAGACAGAAAATTTCAGCATCTCTTGAGTGTAGGTCCATAAATAGTTTACAGCAGCCCTGCAGCACTGTATTTTTTCTTCTTTACTTAATTTTCCCCATTTGGCATTTTTATTAAGTTGTCCTGAGTTTACTCTGTTTTAAAGATTTAACTGGTATGTGCTGAGAAATTCCACATGCAGATACACATATGGAAATCCATTAAAGCCGATTTGCATAGTGCTTTGGTATTTTCTTGGTGGCTAGAGAGGTGGCCAAGTTGGAAACGACTCTAACAGATTTTGGAGACAACTCAGTGGAATAAGTGCTTGCCTGGCAAGCGCGAGGTCCTGAGTTCGATCCCTTGTGACACCAACAATAAAAAACCAAACAAATAAATAAATAAATGAATAGCTCTGAGGACCATGTTTGTAAGCACTAGTTTCCGTGTGTACTTCCTGGACCATGTTTATTAAATAAAGAAGACTTGCACCTTTTTGATTTTGTTACCAGAATGGTCTGATGTCTCATTTCAAAGGTAGCTGCTTTTACATTTTCATGGAAATCGTATGATGCCAGCGAGATGCCTAGTTAATTGTGTAGCTGGATTTTTGAACCTCCACATGAATATTCTGCTCTTGCTACATACATGAAATTGTAAGCACCCTGCTTTGAGGTTCCACACAGAGCTTTTGTTTTGAGTTACTATTTTCTGGCAATTTTGATAGATTATTGATTATTCTTTCTAAAGTAAAGGCATTATATTTGTGACTGTTTTCCTATTCTGCTGAGGAATAATGTTTTAGCAAAGTAATTCACTTTTTTCATTAGGCATACATCCCTTTATGTTTCTAAACTAATGTTTTCTGCCTTGGATTTTGACAGGTTCTGAAGAAGAAAAAAAAAACAAAACAAACAAACTAGTTTGTTTTGCTTCTTTCTTAAGAGCAAACTGCAGAATATTTATAAAATTACAAAACAGCCTTAGTGATTTTTCTGTTCACCGTGATAAAATAGTAGACATTGGGTAAAACATATAAAGAATAGATGTTTCCTTGGAGATAAATGGGGAAGAGTTCAAGGTAAGAGACATTATTTGTTTTGTAAAAGGTAACTGCTAGCTTGTACATGTTGGATATTTTGCAGCAGGTAACTGAAGACAAACCAAGCACACATGAGTGGGAATCTCCAAGAGGTGTGAGACATTATGAATATGCTCAGAAGGCTTTAGAAGTGGAGGAACAAGACCTGCTCATGGGTGCAAATTGGGGTTTTAAAATTTTTTTTTTATTTTTTGTAGTACCGGGGATTAAACTCAGGACCCTGCACTTGCCAGGCAAGTGCTTATTCTACTGAGGTATCTCCCTGGCCCCTGGGAAATTGGGTGCTGAAGTTAAGCAATCAAAATATCAAAAAAAAAAAAAAGATTAAAAATTCTGAGAGCTCACATCGTGGAGAATAGGCCACAGGAACCGGTTCCATGCTGCCTCAGATTTCATCCTTCCTTGAGGTAGCTGGGAAGAAACAATCATCCAACCACTACCAGCTACCGGATAATCTCCTGTTCTATATTCATGCCCGCTTGCTACGTGACTCACTTCCCCACTTGGTCCTGGATTTGATAAATTTTACCCGAGCCACGGTGCTTGTAACCTCATGGGTTGACTGTAGTTTTGTCCCATGCCATGCCCACCTGAGCGAGTTCCTAAACAATGCAGGTGTTTGCTGGTTTCTGTTCTGGTGCTATAAACAAACGCCGTTGCCTGCAAGTGAGCACCTCACCCTGGACCGTGTCCTGCTGCTAGGAACCCCCACCCCGGGCAGGGGGGCTTATTCTACGCTCACAGCCACAAGGGTCAACGGGAGTCATTTGTGGCCAACGGACGCACCTTCGGGGCATGATGGTACATGAAATCAATAGACACAAGCTTCAGTATTGAAGGGCCCTTCTCGTGGGAGAGAATCCAAATCTAAATAATGCAAAGAGCTGAATTACACAGCAGGTCATAGAAAACAGGGTGGGGCGTCTTCTGCAATTGGCAAGAACAGTAAGCAGAGCAGAGAAAGATAAAAAGCACCGCAGCGTGTTGAGTATGTGCACAGTCTTCCTACGAGGAACTCGATCAGTATGTGCTACAAACACAGACTAGCACAACAGTGATCCTATTTATCTATTTATTTTAAAATGCATGTTTCCTGTACTTAATGTTCCTCTTCTTTAAAGAAAGGAAATGGAGGTCCATGGAGATAGCTTGGTGGTCTAAGCACCTGCCTGGCCAGCACAAGGACCCGGGTTCACTCCCCAATACCACACACCAAGCCAGCCGCATGCCAAGCCAGCCACCGAAACCGGGCGTCGTGGTGCACGCCTGTCATCCCAGCACTTAGGAGGCTGAGACAGGAGGATCACTACGAGTCTGAGCCTGGTACCAAATAAATAAAAGATTAAAAAACAAACAAAGAAAGAAAGGGAAATGGGACAAGAGATGTGTTTGGAACAGGAAAATGGAAAGGAAAAACTCTGAAAAGGAACTGAGGTTTATCATGGACATTTACGAGCTTCCTACGAGGAATTTAACCACCACATTATACACACATGCTCCAATGAACTAAAGAAAAAGCATGTGGAAGTCTGTAAAAAAGTTTTCACATTCAAAACAATTTCCACATTATTAATCTTCAGATTTAATTATTCCTAAAAAGGGTTTATATCATATACCATTCCCTGAGTATTTGTTTTTAAAGTTGTTAGATTTTCATAGACCCATTGAGGGTAGATATCAAAAGATAGATCAACAGAAACTTCATGGATGACAAACAGACAACAGTGTTTGGATGGGTTTGTTCTGGATACCAGATAAAGACATATTCATGGGGAGATTGATGATAAATAATGTGATAGATGGATAGATAGAAAGATCATATGTACAGATAAATGACAGAAACATAGATGTATTGGTATGTATATATGTAGATATAGTCATCTAGATATATAGATTTATAGTTGTACAGAGATACAGATTGATAGATAGATGCATGGAAAGACATATAGATATACAGATTAATATATATATATGTACATATACACATATAATGTTGGTAGGGAGACTACAATAGATATACATACATACACATACAGATACAGTGACAACTTCGATTGTTGAAGTATTCTAAGATGCAACCTTCCAACACTTGGACAGGAAATTTTTAAAAAAGTCAGCTCAGTGTCTGTAATTTTGTTCAGGAATCAAACTGAAAAGCCCAACTTGAAAAACAAATAAGCAAACAAGCTGACAGACAAAAATATCCTGCCTGGACCCACAATGACCCAAAGGGATGACTCTCGTCTGGACGTTGATCCTGTCTAGAAAACCTGTAGGGCTTGTGTGAGTGATTCAAAGCCCTCTCCATGGAGCTAGGCTTGTTTTAGACTTTATTAGCGTGTGTTATGGTTTGTGTCTAGCTGTGACCCCAAAGCCTCATGCATTCATTGAGGTGACCTTCTAGAGTTTGTGATTAATCCATGATCCAATGCTGGGATTATGGGCATGAGTGTGACACCTACCCTGGGGCAGGTAATCTGCATTACAAGGTTAAGGAGGGGAGAGGGGCTTGCTAGCTGTCCCAGCTGCTGCCCCTCCCTTTGCTCATTGCTGTTTTCTGCCACCAAGAACCGCTACCCTCTGCCCAGTGCTGCTTTGCCTTGGAGCCAGCCGAGCATGGACTGAAACCTCCACTAACTATGAGCTCAATAAACCTTTCCTACCTTAATGTTGAGTATCGGGTATTTTGTCACAGCAACGAGAGAAAAGTAACTGAAATAACCTGAAATATTACCATCACAGTGTCAAAGAAATTAAGAGATACCAGCGATAAAATGAAAAGGAAAACCAAGGACCACGATAGAGCGGAAATAAGAAACAAGTGCAAAATTATTAGAATCTCGGAAAAATGAATTTGTGAGTGTATTTTGGGGGCTTAAGAATGAATTACTTGGTTTCCCATTATTTGAAATAATTTGTGCAGTTCTCAAACGTTTTGGTGTCTAAGCAAGACTTTGGAATGAAATGAATTGAGCTCAACAACTGCACAATCCCTAGAGTGTGAAAATTGGTCACTATTTGAAGACAAATCATAATTTGGCCAGTGCAGTGTCATCTGCTCCCAGAGTGGAATTTTAGGGTTGTTCTCATTAAAAAATTGTGGTGTTGTTGACTAAACGCTCCCTTTTCCCTTAGTTGCGTATGTTTAAGTCTTAGGCACCAATGCACCTTAGGCATTTACATGTGATGTCATTTGCACGTGGTGCCTTGGGCTGGTTGCTAGATTTCTATGAGCTCGTGAAGACGGGTTCCCTTACAGCAGGTTTATTGTTCTTACAAAAAGTCCAGGAAGGACCCAGATCTGTCTCTCTCCTCGCTGGAACACATCAGCATCCCGGCTGCTTGGGGAACGTGAAGAAACTCTCAGCAAGACCTGATTCCTTTGGTGCACTGACGCTGGCCTTTCAGCTTCCAGAATGCTGGAAATGAGAATTTGCTGCTTGAGTTTCTCAGCCCATTCTTGTCACAGTAGAACAGCTTCCAAAGAGAGATGGCATGACTCTCTGGTGCTCTTGAGGTCTGAGAAAAACACAAGTGTATGCTGATTGCTTATCCTTTCATTAACAATTACAGTGAAAGCCACAGTGGCATTTATCACCCAAATTATTTGCCTTCACTTTAAATACACTTAAACCGATCTTCTGAGACTTTCTCTTCAAAGTAGAAAATGAAGTATCATTTTTGTTACGTTTTGCATAATCACCCCTTCTTTCCCTAAGTTACAAAGCTTCCCTACAAGATGTCATTCTACCTTGTAACTTTCCTAATGAAAGAAATACCAATTATTTCTCCAGGGACTGTATGACTTCGAGAGGTGTTGTTTTTCTGAGAATCTTCTAGACATCCAGCAGCCTCCTGGATGAGAGTCCACAAGTCAACTTATTTTCTGAGAACAATTTCAAAGTATCCTACTGGGAAGCTGTCAGATGCATGCAGCTTCTGATATTTTTCAGGTTTGGGATTTTTGCAAAGAGAACCTTTGTAATAAATGAATAGCGCTCAAGGCTTTTAAATCATTAATCTGTCAGATTTCAAGAAACCCAAGAAGTGCTGCGGTGTCACGGGACATCCGCTCTCCATGATGAAGTTGAATTTGTCGCTTCTCATCACGAGCTGACACCAAGCAGCTCTCGTCACTGATCGCTGTTCCGTGCCCTCCAGGGCATCTGTCCTTGCTAAGCGGCTGAGGGTCCAAATATCAGGTTCAGATGACCGGAGAGAGAGAGAAGAGCAGGGAAGAACTTTTAAAATTCTGCTTTAATATGAAGAGGATACTTTTTGCATCTGAAAGAAAAAAGAAAAGAAAAACTTAACACATTTTGAGTCATTACAAAAAGACAGTGGTTTTACCAGAAAATGGGTGCATTTTCTAAGACTTGATTACATGCAAATATACAGCAACAGACCTGGGTTGATGATGGATGGATGGATGGATGGATGG
>NW_004524850.1:2360213-2362156 GCF_000260255.1 Octodon degus
TTGTTTTCATGTTCTTAGGTCAGTTTCTTCG
The DNA here is from genome assembly GCF_000260255.1 of Octodon degus. Taxonomy (NCBI): domain Eukaryota; kingdom Metazoa; phylum Chordata; class Mammalia; order Rodentia; family Octodontidae; genus Octodon; species Octodon degus. The sequence goes on from NW_004524850.1 coordinate 2,360,245, forward strand.
AGAAAAGCGGTTGACCAATTCGTTAAGCTGCTAAAGCCAGACTCTGGACTTTGAAAGACAGAGTGGATTAGTTAGACTGTCTCATTCATTTCTATTTTTTCATGAATAGAGATGTATCACTTGCCAGAGCCTTTCTGAACATTTTAAGTCTAGAGAAATAAAATCGCAACTGTGTTTCCAACAAAACATTGTCCAGTCAGTATGTATTAGGGAGTTACCTGACTTCAAATTTATTCATAAAATCATTAGTTTTCTCTTAAATGTTAGGCAAACAACAAAAGAATTTATAGTACAGCTTTTCAGAAAAACATTATGTATGTTTTTTTTTTCCCCCTGGTGGAACTGGGGATTGAACTCAGGCCCTTGCACTTGCCAGGGAAGTGCTTATTCCGCTGAGCCATCTCCCCGGCCCCTGACATTGTGTGTTTATGTGAATAGGTGTGCAGACAATAGCTATTATCAATAAGCAGTTAAATACAATGAATGTAAGTAATGATGTGCTTCATAATAGGAATGCACCTTATGCCTGGATATTTTAACATTACTCAACTTACTATATTTAGGAATGCAAAATGGATTGTATGTCAATTCACATCACACATTCATGGTTTAAAATTAGCAAATATAGTTGTGTTGTATCACAGAAAACTGTACAATGTTTTACACAAAAGGAAAATGTGAGCCTTCTCAGAAGAAGAATGAAAATCTCTCACCGAGGGTCCATGACTTGCAAAGATCCCTGTGTTGAACTCTCACTCCAGTGTGCATTGCCAATATAGGTATCTCTCAGAATCGGGAGGTCCCTCACCACACAGACCCCAGAGAGCTCTGTGATCCCCCTACCCCATGGGGACACAGCGAGAAGGCTCTCTCTGGGACCAAGGAAGCAGCCTCAGCAAGCAGCTGGACGTGGGCTGTGGGATTGCATATTGAATGTGCTAAGACTGAGTCCAGATTACTGGAGGGTTGTTGGTCGTCTAATGAGCAAAGATATTAAATTGTGACCCATTTATCAAAGGGAGATAGGTCAGAGGCAGAGGGTGGCAGGGCCTGTTTCAAGTGCATTCTTTGCGTCCCTTTGGAGGCCATTACCTATAGTTCCTGTATGCCACCTTGTTCCTTTGCCTTGCTTTGCTCATTAGGTCCAAGCCTAATCATTGCTTATTATTGCATATTGCTTTTACTGTGCTGTCCTGTGCTTGCATTATGTATTAGAAAGTCACGGATGAATAAGTTACGACAGGATGTCTCCTTGTTAATCCAAACAGATATTTCCGTCGTACATTACTTTAGGGAACCCAGGATACATTCAAATGGATAAACGCAATGTACATTCAGCGGAGGATAATAACAGTGAATGATACTTTCTAGTCATTAGGACTGTATGCTGAACATGGGTAAAATAATACTGGTGTGGTCCTTTTTGATGTAGGGCAATTTGAGAAATTAGAATTCTGCGTGGTACTCAGCTCCTTGGCTATGATACCTGGGAGATGATTTGGCAAGAGGCCATTCTTTTTTTATTTTTTAATTAATTAATTGATTAATTTATTTATTGTAGGTTTAGAGAAGAGTCTACAGGGTGTTCAGGGACTCACTACTAGATGGGACTCGTAGTGATCCGCCTGTTTACAGCCTCCCAAGAGCTGGGATTACAGGCATGTGCCACCACGCCCAGTCTCAATCCCATCTCAGCGCTCCCTGGGGGCGAGGCCGACACAGCAGGCCCAGGGATGGAGTTCCCAGCCCCTGAGCCTGCTTGCAGGTGCGTTAATCCGCTGAGCTATTTGGCCAGCCCTTGGCATGAGTCCATTATTGATTTATAATATTTTCAGTGTGAAATGCCATTTTCAAGGTATAACGGCATTGCAAACCAAGTACCATCTTTTTATCTATTTATGTTTTTCTGTTC
>NW_004524850.1:2363291-2364457 GCF_000260255.1 Octodon degus
AAAAAAAAAAAGTTTTGAAAATGAGGAGATCCCATATTTGTTGATTATTTTAAGTATTTCCTGTGCAGTTTGGCTTTTGTTCATAAACTCTCTAATTACTCTTATGTCTTCAAGATTTCTACCTATTTTCTCCTCCAGTAGATTTACTGTTTCTCTTTTAATATTTAAATCTCGGATCCATTTTGAGTACAGCTTAGTGCATGGTGATAGACCTATGTCTAATTTTAGAGCCATGCAGGTGGAAACCATCACTTCCAGCGCTGTTCATTAAAGAGGTTGTGTTTCTTCCAGGGAATGTGTTTGGCATCTTTGTCAAGCATAAGGTGGATGAATATGTTTGTCATTGTTCTTGCATCTTCTAATCTGCTCCACTGTTCCTCCCTCTGTTGCCTCTACCACGTTTATTTTATCACAGTAGCTTTGTAGTTTAATTTCAAATCCCAGACTGTGCTGCCCCTTGAATTTCCTTTGTCCCCTCGGGATTTCTTTTGCTAGTCTGTGTCTCTTCTGGTTCCAGATGAATTTTAGGAATGGATCTGTGATGGACACTAATGGTACTTTAATTGGGATGGCATAGGATCTTCATAACAATTTTGGGAGGATGGTCATTTTCACAATATTGGTTCTTTTTATTCACGAGCAAGGAGTGTCTTTTGATTTTCTGAGATGCTCTTTGATCTATGTTTTCAGAGTACAGTAATTTTCACTATATTCTACTTCCTTTGTTAGATTGATTTCTGAGTAGTTCATTCTTTTGGATATTATTCTGAAAGGTATGGCTTCCCTAATTTCTCTATCAATGAGCTCATTGTTTGTGTAGCGAAATGCTGTTGATTTTTGAGTGAAGACTTTTGAAGTGTTTCTGCATGTAAAAAGAAATGAGCAACAGAATATAAAGATAAAGAAAGTAGCGCACTGTCCCTCAGATGAAGGACTTCTACCTAGAATACATAAGAAAATTTAAAAAGATTAAGTCCCTGTAACTCAAAGAGCCAATCAAAAAACAGGCATGTGAAAATATACATTTCTCAAATGAAGAAACAAATAAATAGATGAAAAATGGTTCAAAATTATTGGTCATTCAAGAGATGCAAATTTAAGCAATACAGAGATTCCATGTCACCTCTGAAAGAATGGTTATAATTAAGAAGTCAACGAACCACATG
>NW_004524850.1:2366732-2367761 GCF_000260255.1 Octodon degus
TTACAGAAATGTTGATATGTCAGATTGGCAAAAACCCCTCTTGATTTTCAGCACTCTCTCACTGAATTAGGCATTATTACTGTGGTCAAAGGTGGAGTAAATTACAAAGACTTACGCTTGAGCTGAGAACAACTTGTTGGACAATGCAGTTTGGGGGAGGAGATGGTGTAGTAATCTCTGGTCTTTGGTCTGAGCACTCGCCCCAGTCCCTGTTTCATTCTTTTTTTTTTAATTTCTGAGTCTGGGTCTTTCTTACTAGACTACTTGCTTACCAAGATGGCCATAAACTTACCATCTACCTGCCTCAACTTCCCAGAGAATAACTTTTTGGCAAAGTCGCACATTGTAAAAATGGTAAAAGTGGATATCCCTGTATTATTCCATTTCTTAGAGGAAAAGATGTCAGCTTTTCTACTGTGATGTATTTGAATCATTCGTACAATCTAAGCTTCTTCATATCACTTTAATAACCCCCACTTGATTATAGCGTGCAACCATTCTCATGTTGTTGGATTATTTGCTGGCATTTTGTTCATGCTATCTTATATTTGTGATGTTTGGTCATTTTAATCTATGGTTTCATTTTTATGGGTATTTTTCCCCCTTTTCTGTAGCTAGGCAACGCTGGCCTTGGTGAACAAATTTTGTATAGTTTCCTTTCCAAACTTTCTGCTAGTTTGAGTAAAATTGACATTCAGTAGCCGTTGAAAGTTTTACCCTATTTGGCTGTGAACTCACTGACCCCAAGCTTTAAATTTTTAGAGATTATTCTGCCTCATTGTTGCTGTTTTTCAGATTCTATAATGATTACTTGTGTGTCCAGCATCTCTATCATGACAAGGTATTTTTTTCACACACAAAAGCAATTTTTTTTCCCAGAAATTAGTTTTCCTTCTAAGTATTTCAAACTTTTATTTGTACCTACTTCACCAATCCAGTTTCTAATCATGTTATCTTATTGTGCTATCCATGGTAATAGTTGAAATTTCCTCTCTGACTTTCTACATTTTCTTCTCTATTTTTTTAAAT
>NW_004524850.1:2368826-2370520 GCF_000260255.1 Octodon degus
CCCAGGGCAGATAAGCTGAATATAAATGCAAGGAGGGGAGAGAAGCTGGCTGGCTGCCTGAGCTGCTGCCCCTGCCTGTGCTCTTTGCTGTTTTCTGCTGCCGTGAGCTGCTGCCCCCTGCTGTGTGCTGCTTTGCCTTGGAGCCAGCCGAGTATGGACTGAAAGCTCTGCTAACTGTGAGCTAGAGAAGCCTTTCTTCCTTAATTTTGGGTGTCGGGTATTTTTATTGCAGCAATGAGAAATGAGTAACTGAGATAGACTCAACAGCAAGGAATCGGGGGCCTGCCCCCTAGCTCAGTTCTTTAAGTGCCTACTTCAACAAAGCAGTCAGGCTCAGGTTGCTGTGCTTCGATCCCCACAACTGAAGCCAGCCAAACCTGCCCTGAAGGCATACGGAGAAAAAAAAAACAAAAACAAAAACAAAAACAAAAAAAACAAAAAACTCAAAAGCAAGGAATAAAGGTACTGGCGGCCAGCCTGACTGCACGGGGTCTCATGTACACTGATGTCATCCTGCTTAGGAGGAGAATAAATGTACCCAAGGTAATCTGTCAGGTATTAGGGCTTTGGCCTTCCGACTGAGCCCTGAAGACCTCCAGCAGGGCCAAGTTGCCTGCTTCAGCACTGCCGACCCTGACACCCAACAGTCTCCTGGCTCTAGGCTGCTCTCCATGGGCAATTCCAGCTTTCCTGGTGCAAATATCAGAAGGTTACAGGAGCCACCATCTGCGACAACTTGCAGTCTACAATGAGATCAGAAGGAGGATCAGAGAAAAAGAATCAACTCACCCCTGATGGAAGACCTGATTGCTGTCTTGGGCAGTCAGTACCGGATCATGCAGTGGGGCAGGAAAGTGCTGTGCGATTCTTGGTGGAGCTCTCAGGATGAAGTTTGAAGAAAATAAAGAAGAGGAAGTTTTATCTGACAGCAAGCTGTAAACACAGAGAAATCCTGTCTGATTTCTCAGAACTGTCTTAAGGGACCAGAGGAGAAAGCCTTCCAAGTGTTAGAGGGGACTTTAAAGTCTTAGGATCACTGCAATATGTGACAGATCAGGATCTCGTCATTTAAAGGATGTCTTGTACACTTCCCTTTGCCAATGATTGGTACTTTTTAAGCTTCTCAATAAATATGCTGTGCTTTCTCATTTTGGGGCCCTGGCAGACAAGGCTTCTGAGACCCCTGTGGCTGGCGACATGCGGACTTGTGGTCATTCTTCTTGTGCCTACAATCTGTCTGATACAGGAGAGTCTTAGCAACGACCTGCTTAGACCGCCTCAAAGACTGCTATGGAGAACCAAGTTTGACGGTCTCTCTGCAGAGCGGGCTGTGCAAATCGCTGCTTGGGTATGACAAGGCAGAGGGCTGTATGCCACGGTTCAAGCCCAGCTTCTGCAACAGGCTTTGGGAAAGCTGTTCTTGCCTTCACCCAGGGCTCGGACCATATTCCCGCACACCAACCAGGGCCCAGAGGAGTTCTCTGTGTAGCTCGGTGACTGATTACAGCAGGATGTCCAGAGGCAGGTTTGCCATCTGTGGGCCACCAGTATTCATTTGCTTCCATTTGACCATCAAAAGCCCATCAGAGACGATCAGAATGCCGCGGCAGCCGATCATGCCTGAGCTCCGATGTGGAAGGTCCCACAAAAGCATGTCCACAGGTGGGGACAGGGACATGCAAAGCCACGGATTT
>NW_004524850.1:2371350-2372074 GCF_000260255.1 Octodon degus
AAAGATTTTTGAAAATTAAAATTAACTAGCAGCAGATTCTGTTGTACTCCGAAAATAAGATTGAGTGCTATCAGCCTTGCTTTTCAAAACGTTCCTTTCCATTTAGACTCTGATTCTCAGTAGGTCATGTATTCTGTACAAAATATCAAAGCCATCCATGTCAAACCCTGTATTGCACCAAAGATGTCTTACTTTTCCTGCCAGAACAGAAGCGAGCCTGAGCACATCCTCAACCACTTCTTATTACCCATGTCTGTCCTCATTGTGAACTTGGTAGACCCATTTTTTAAATGTATTTAGTCCGAGGTCTACAGGGCCTCACTACACAGATCAGACTCCTAGTGATCCGCCGGTTTTCAGACTCCCAAGCACTGGGATTACACACGCGCACCACCAAGCCCAGTCTCAATCTCCATCTCAGCGTGCCCTGGGGGCAGTGCTGGCATGGCATTCTGGGGATTGAACCCCTGTCCCTGCATCTGCCTAAGCAGGTGCTTTAATCTGCTGAGATAGCTGGCCGGCTCATCCCTGGACGCGTTTCTAAATGGCATAGAGCTACTGATGGTTCTGTGTTCCTGCTGGCCTATTGAAAGGAGACGTTAATGCTTGCTGGATGCCTATCATTTTGTTTAGAGAAATTCTGTATCGTGTCTAATTATTATTTTTTCACTGTTTTTATTCTCATGAGCACTTACCTGGTAATCGCAGGGTCCTGAGTTCAATC
>NW_004524850.1:2372669-2373540 GCF_000260255.1 Octodon degus
AAATATTGTAGCTTCGTGAGTTCAGCGAAATAATCCAATACAGTCCAATAGTCCTACTAATCGGTTTTGAAACTGTGTCATTGCTGTTTTTTCTCAATAAAATTAATAAAAAAAAATAGCTCTGCTTTTTTGTGGCAATCTTCAATGACCTTTTATTTTATTTTCTTGTTTAGTTTTGTCAGAGATGGGTATTCTGTTGCCATTTAAATATTGTAGGTGTGTGAGTTCAGCAAAATAATCCAATCTAGTCCAGTAGTCCTACTAATCAGTTTTGAAACTGTCTCATTGTATTTGTTTCTCAATAAAATTTAAAAAGATAAAATAAAATGTTATTGAAGATTTCCACAAAACAAACAAACAAACAAATACCAGGGCTATTTAGGTCCATGTTCTTTTGGAAATTTTATCCAAGAAGGTGAGGAAAAAAAGCAACATACGAAGTTTTCTCTGCAATAGTATTGTTAATGATATTTCTGGAATTTAGTTCTGCATAGGAGGAAATAGGAGCAGGTGAAATTTGAGACATGGTTAATAAAACAGTTTTTATAATGTGAAAATATTTACTATTCATATAAATCTTTTATGACCAATAAAAGTGACTTTGAAAATGTTGTAGAGACCTTTAAAATAAAATGCGAAACAGAAATCAACATTTAAAATAGCTGCAAAAATTTTATATAAGTGTAACAGGACCATACTGAAAAGTTTCCGGATATCTCTGCTTCCATCTAAATAACTTACTATCGTGAGTAATTAGAGGACACCAGCAAAATTAATATTAAATTAAATCACTGCTTCTGTGACACTTGTCAGAAAATGTCTGATAAGATTGACGTCTGTGTGACCTTAAATTTATAAGTTCCAGGATGTC
>NW_004524850.1:2388812-2389922 GCF_000260255.1 Octodon degus
CTCAGACCCAAAAGCTACAACTCTTGTTGCACAGGTCCTGCTTTACCTTGGTCTTAACCATCCAGCAGAAAAGTATAAAAACGAAGTATGAAAAGTAAACCCATATTAATATGCTGAGCTGTAAAAGGCTCAAGTCAACAACTTCTGACATTGCCAATCCTGTGGATAACCCACTGCTATTATGGACTACTGGACTATGTTGGATTATTTTGCTGAATTCACGCACCTACAGAACTTAAATGGCAATGGAATGCCCATCTCTGACAAAACTAAACAAAAAAAGAAGATACCAATGAAGGACCATTTTGTATCTGTATATAGAAAAAAGGATAGATAATAGCTACTTCCTCTTAATTTAATGAGAAGTAAGATTTATACTAATTGTATTTGGACAGGATATCATGTCTGCGTCTTGTACTATGAATAACCACTATGAAGACAACAATATGCAATGTATCAATTATTGAAATTGTCCTACTAATCGGTTTTGAAAGTGTCTCACTGCTATTTGTTTCTCAATAAAATTAATTAAAAAATTTAAAAAGAAGTGGGTAAAATCAATTTCGTGTTTCTAAATAGAATTCATTTTTATATAGTACAATGTGACTGTGTTTCATTATTCCGAAGCTATAGATCTAGTCATCTTTTACCAACATTAAATAGCAATGAAAGTACGTTAGCTAATTGTAATTGTCACCTTAGAGTTTATTGACTCACACGGTTACATACAAATGTAGTTATTTATAGGAGGAAGATAACTCTGGGTGTATCTGTTGGCAGTTCATGGTAGAGCATCAGCAAATCTTTCCCTATATTCATAATGGCATAGTTAAATGTCTTTCATTTTCCATTTCATAATCTCCCACATCTGTTTGTATATTTAAATACTTACTTTGTAGCAAATAATCACTGCTTTTGACAGGTGCCTTTAAATTCCCATATGGTGGGGCTGGTGAGATGGTTCAGTGGTCTAAAGCACCTACTTAGAACAAGCTTAGTGAAAGCACAAGGACCACAGTTCAATCCCCCAGCACCACATGCCAGCCAGCCCTGCCCCCTGGTGGGCTGAGCTGGCCACACACGCACACACACAAATAAATAAATAAAATT
>NW_004524850.1:2390922-2393491 GCF_000260255.1 Octodon degus
CTGGGTAGCATTTTCTTTTTCTTTTTTTGTATTTTTATTTTATTTTTTTTTTTGGCAGAAGTGGGGATTGAACTCAGGCCCTTGCGCTTGTCAGGAAAGCACTTATTCCACTGAGCCATCTCCCTGGCACCACATTTTCTTTCTTTGGAGACGGGCCCGTGTGTTAATTCACAATATTGTCTTCATGAGTGGTAGGAGCAAGTCAGGCGACAGAGCTTGGGAGCCAGCGTTGGGCAGGCAGATCCAGGACCTAGTTCTTGTCCCCAGAGCTGACAGGCGGGAGTCCATCCAAGCCCTGGGTGTCCCCAGTGCCTTTAACTGAACACAAGGAAATTGCATGACCATGTTCCGTCCTGTTTCCACTTAAAACCTAAACGCAATTCCTTTAGACACCCTTAATCTCTCAGTGCACACAATAACAAATTAAGAGTTCGGCCAAACATAGAACCATAATCCTGGGTACAGCAAAAGACAAGTAATCCATCTTCCCAAGTCTCAATGGATACAACACTTTTCAAAACTCAAAATCTTGCCTCTTCTGACAGGCAGGACAAGCCTTAGGTGTCAACTTCTCTAAAAGTCAAAAACAACACGACATATGGGGTAATTGTACTGCTGATTTCTGCTGGTCTATTGAAAGGAGCAATTAATACTTTTTTCTTGCATTTTGATTGTTTTGTTTTTTTTGGTCCTCCTGAGACAGGGTCTTGCAGTACAGTTCAGGCTGTCCTTGACTCACTTTGTTATCCAGGCTGGTCTCCAACTCTCAACAACCCTCCTGCCTCAGCCTCCCAGGTACTAGGGTTACAAGTATGTGACACCAAGCCTGGCCATTTTAGTTTTTATACCAATTTTTTCACCAAATTTACATGCCTATATTGGGCAATCTGAAAAACTAAATTGAAGACAACCCTGTGCAACTTAACAACCATTGCTGAATTCTTGTTTCTATTTTTTTTTCTTTTACCATTGGTATTCTCTTAAAACAACAGCAACAACTTACATAACCCCAAGGTACTTTGACATGGTGTCAATATTCTCATTTGAGAAGGAAAGAGTCACAGAATAGAGAAGCATTAGCCCAAAGAAAATCTGACATACAAGACGGGGCTTGGGGGCACACACCTATAATCCCAGCACTTTGGGAGGCTGGGAACAGGAGGATCACTACTAGTGTGATCTATGTAGTGAGACTCTGTATACCCTGTAGACCCCGTACCAAGGACATGTAAATAAATAAATGAAAAAATAAAAAATCTGACACCTTGAAGGTTAAATTTCAACATATATAGAGATAGAGATAGAGATAGAGATAGAGATAGAGATAGAGATAGAGATAGAGATAGAGATAGAGATAGAGATAGAGGTAGAGGTAGAGGTCGAGGTCGAGGTAGAGATAGAGATAGAGATATAACATGTTGCGACTATTCAAAACAGATTCCTGGGGGCAAATCCTACACACATGAAAGCACTTTTAATGTTACAGGACAATGGTGGTTCAGTTACTCTAGGAACAACACAATACCAAACACAAAGCACAAGCTGTTCGTGGACGCTTTGTGGAGCCAGCTTAACTGTCAAAATATGTAATGCAAAGATGCACACAATGCGAACATTGTTATGAAGTGGTCCACTGATTTTTTTAATCATTTATTTATTTATTTGTGTTTATGTACTTGGTACAGGGTCTCACTTCCCAGCCTGGACTCACAGTGATCCTCCTGTCTCAGCCTCCCCGGTTCTAGGATTACGGGTGTGCACCGCCACACTGTGGTTTCAGTGGCTAGCACAGCATGAGGTACTGGGACTTGAACCCTGGTCCCTGCGCTTGCTAGGCAGGCACTTAGACGGCCGAGCTGTCTCCTAGTCCCTCCACCTGCATTTTTAAAGAGAATTCAAGGATATCTGAAAACAGGACTTGGGGCACGCATCTGGGATAGTGGGTCAAAGAGGAGGCTTTCTGGAATGTTTACTAAGGGAAAAAGCCAGGAAAGGTGAAAGCATTGTTTGGGATGGAAAAAAAATACACACAGATACCCAGGGAGGGAGTGGGGGCCGGGCTCAGCAGCGTAAGCACCTGCCTGGCAAGTGCAAGGTCCTGAGTTCAATCCCTGGCATTGGAAAAAAAATCACAAATCCCAGGGAACAATAAAACCTTGTAGAAAGAGAAAGGAGATCGTAGGCCTAGCCCCAAGGATGGGGTTCCCTTGGTAGATGATCGGTGAAGTTGAATTTGGAGCTCCCAGAAGCTGGTATGATCTGGGAGTCCAGGATGCTGTCTGACTTGGAAAACCAAAGGGACACAAGGGCTTGGAGCGCATGCAGCCCTCGGCGTGTCTGTGTTGGAGTTTAATCTGCATTTTGTTCAATTCAGTGGGGAGAGAGAACGAAAAACGTTTAAGAAATCACCTCCCGATCTTTCATGCTTGGTGACTCTCTTGCCTTCTCTTATTAGGAACAGAAGACAGAATCATACATAGCTCACACTACCGACAGCAGCTACGGGGAAAGAGCTAGAGAAAAATACCAGCTCATTCGTCTCTTTCCACAAAACACGACTGGCTCCTGA
>NW_004524850.1:2394736-2401574 GCF_000260255.1 Octodon degus
TTTTTTTTTCTTTAAGGAATCCACATAATTCAAACTAACTATATGGAGAAAATGACAATGAGCATAAAACGATTTTGATTTTCAAAAATAAATTATGACTAAATCTGAAAAAGGGTACTCGGTGAGATTAAGGGTTTTATCTCTTTAATTAATAAACCTGATTACGAGGCTTTTTCCCCCCAACGCTTATTTACACTAAATCTTTGAGGAGGATAATTTCTGTGCTTACGATTCATTTTTGAATCAATTTTATCTTAGTAAACCTGATTATAAACTCAAAAATGAAGATTGCCAAACAGGTTCTCATAATCTTATTTAATTGACATATTACTGGGATTGAATTTATTTTATTTATTTTTGGGGGGCTGACTTTTAATAAGACCCTCCCTACTTTATTTCTGTCTACCTCCGTCTCTGGTCCCGATCCAGTGGTTAACAGAGAATTTTTTTAATTCTGGGTAGACGTAGTGTCTTATGGTCTTATAAATGAATTTCTTATAAAAGGTGATAAAACATGTTTAAAAATTACTCTAAAACGCCTTGAGTGTTCAGGCTGTTGCAGAGGAGCTTCACTCAGACAGTAAGACTTGCTATGAGGAAGACCAAGCTCTGAAGGATTGGATTAATTTAATCTGTACCCCTAGAGCACGCTACCCACTATAATGATTTTAGCTTGTCCCTCTTGATGTGCGGGGTAGTCTCATGCTCGGACTCTGGCGTTATTCTACCTTCTATCTGTGTTGGTTGCTTTTCTGCAAGGATTTCCGAAAGGACGTTATTTTTGGATCGATAATTTTTTAATTATCAATACATTTATAATACGCCAAACTGACATTCTTTTTGCAGAAGAGGTTTGGGTGTAACAAAGCGGAAATCTATTTGCTTATTTATTTATTTATTTATTTATCTATTTATTTGATTCAGGGTCTCTCTACTCAGCTCGGACTCATAGCGATCCTCCTGCCTCAGCCTCCCCAGCGCTGGGATTACAGGAGTGTGCATCCAACCAGGACCAGGCATCGAACCTGGATCCTTGCACTTGCCAGGCAGGCGCTTAATCCACTGGGCCATCTGCCCAGCCCCTGGATTGTTTTTTAGTCCCTGCCCGTTTCCCACACACTCAGTTCCTCCCTCCTGCTCTAAATTCCCTTTTTCCATTTTCCTTGTAATTGTTTATTTGTTGTCACTTTTCCACATCAGCTGTATTGAGCTCTCCAGCTCTATTCCTATTTAGATCCCTTCTTATGTCACCTACCAGAAAAGCGTAGTTAGCGCACTTCAGAAAGTGGACACCGTTTCCTCTTCAAATCAGTATGCTGTAAGCTTCTTATGTCTGTAGCGAAGATAAGAAGCATGGCCTTTGGATTTTACACAAGGTCGGCTGTGTAAACTCTTGGGGGGTTTCCCCGGAGGAGGAAGATTTTGCATGACTCAAAAGGATGTGGTGCTGAGGCTGGTGTCTCTCTTCTGTTCCCGTCAGCCCCGCAGGCAGCTGACGGCCCCAGGAATGCACCTTCCCCCTCAGATAATCGTTCCTGATTAAATCGCTGCATAAACCAGCAATGAACTCGGGGTTCAGCTTGGTGAAGGACAATCTCTAACTGCACCAGTGTGGGGAGCCCTTCCTGGCCCTCCTCTTGGACCAGGGAGTTTATATTTGGAATCTCAAGGACAAGTTATGGGATCCCGCCAAGTTAATCCTAATCTACAATGTCCAGTGCAACCCATGGCAAGAATAAAGACACTAAGACATATTTATAGTTATGGGGAGCCCAGGGGCCCTAAATCCATCCACTGTGATGGCTACACGTAACAAAGGCCTCCACCCAGGCCTGAACCCAGGATTTATTCTATCATGAAGAAGGAGCGGCTTGAGGATGGGTGACTGAGAATGGCAGGCAGTAGGTGAGTCCTGTGAGCTGGGCTGGGTAGGAGGCCTGCATTTTCCTCTGCCATGTGCAGAGAGAAGGATAAGCAGAAAGAGTAATTTGCATTACACTACTGAATGTTTTGGGGTCCTGGTGCTTCAGCTCTGACGTGTAATCTTGCAATCCCCAGGAAGTCAGAGTCTCTATCTCGAGGCTCAATCCCAGCAAACAGCGTAGGGCTGTGGCTCTTGGTCCTGCCTCCCCTGGCTCCTATTAAAGAGCAGCAGGTGTGGATTATCAGGGAAACACAGCTGGAGTCTTGGAAGACCACCACCAGCACCTCGGCTAGACCAGTATACACTGCTTAAGGCCAAGTGAAAGGATGAAGAGAAGGCCTGGTCAGCTCTGCACGAATTGGTACATGGAACAGGGTCAGCCGCGGTCACAATGCAGACAGTCTTCCTTTAAGGAGAGTCAGCCCCGTGGTGGTCCTCCACACACCATGACCTGAGTTCAATCCAGAGCATCATTTTTCTCTGCATGTGCAAATTCATGAGCAGTACCCCAGCATTCAGATCAAATGACATAAGGATTACCACGGATTATTATTTTATCTTTGTCTTTTTTCCTGAAAAATTATAATTTTTCCCACAATTTTCAGTTATACCGATACATATACATTAGAATTGCTAAGGGGAAAATTATTTGCTATTTTTAGGAAAGCCTCCATCTGATAACAAGTAAATGCTGAATTATTAATTTTATTTATTTATTTGAATTATTCATTTTAAATGGCCCTTTCCTTATTTTGATTTGTGCATCAGATTATCCATAAACACAATGTTCATGATTTTTTCTTGAACTACTCCAGTGTTTTTCTGTGTTGATTGGTCAGAACCTTACTTGAAGTCCTAAATATATTGTTGCATAATGGAAGTGGGCATTATGTTCCTGATTTTTTTTTTTAATGTTCCTGATTTTGCAGCAAGACATTTTCATGTTGTGTTAAGCATGACCCCTCCAGGCAGGATGAACATGTTTGAATTCATTTTCTTATGTCAAATTTTAAGAGCAGTACAATACTGTATTTAGCAAAGGGATATTTGTTGTGATAGGCATTTAGATTTTTTGTGTTAATTTTAGAATACTTTGCTTCATAGTGTGGAAGCACAATTCACACAATCCATTTTAATGAGCAGATTCCTAGAATATATCTTGAAGTGTCGTATATTATCAAATCTAGAGCTATTCTAGTAGCTGTGTGTGTTTTAATACACATAAATGTATATCAGATTATTCACACCATGAACTTGTTTTTCTTTGGAGGGACACAATTATCAAAATGCTACAAAAACATTACTATAATCTGCATCACACACACACACACACACAGACACACACATAGTTACTTGATAAAATATTTCTAAATATGGACATAACTCTTTTGAATAGATATCTTTTCATGGGTATTGTCCGGTTATTACAGAGAAATGAAAGTTTAACTTATTCTCCTTTTAATTTTCCAACATTTTGCTGCACCTTGATTTGCAAAAGCAAGCACTTATATCAACTTCACGGGAAATATTTTAGAAGTCCATAACACGTTTAGGCAGGAGCACAGTGAAAAAAATTTGCAATGTGCGTGTAAGACTCACTGTATTAAATATTATGTAATTAAATAAATAATAATCACAGTTTTAAATCTTGCGACAGTCAAACACATTTATGAACACACATGCATATATGTGCATGCAGATGCGTGTGTGCATTTGTCAGTTCTGGAAAGTATTTATTTTTGTGTCTCCAGAACTCAAACCCAGAGACGGAATTATTAGAGTCAGGTAATGATTTCGGGTTGTGTATTAACATTTGTGTTATTGCCCTTTGGATTTGGTTCCAGGTTACTGCTTCTTCACTAAATTGGTGTTTGGGGCCAAGTCAGGATTGGAATATTAATGAGGGAGCTTCATCTTGAAAGAAGAAAATATTCATTATTTTTTCAGGTCTGAACATGAGGAAGAAGGCGGACACCACCCCTCTGGCCTGAAAAATGTCAAAGAGAGCAGATGTTATCTTTGAATAAGAAGCTCGGATTACTCAGTTCTGGAACTAGATTGCCTAATCCTTTCTCTTCTGTTACTCTTAATCATGAGGATCAATCGAGAATTCTGATGGAAATCTAACTATTGAATTTTATGTGTGAGTCTTGTTTAAATTCTGACCTTGCTCTGATGCTCAAATTCTGCTATTAATCTTGCATCTTAGGTAAATGGATCCTCAACTCCAGAGTCTTTTTAAAATATCTATTTTTGGCAGGGAAGGCCACGAGTATGTCTGACTTTTGCGGCTGAAATCCACCAGTCCAGTCTTTGCCAACTCTCCGACCTTCTTATCAATGACTACTTTCCAGTTATTTCGGACGTATATCTATCCTCCAAGTCTTACCTCAGACGGGATGGCCTTCTCCATCACGGCAATCGATTTGTGGGGTTCAGCCGCCCTTAGCTGCCTATTTCAGGCCAGAAACGACCTTGAAGTAAATCAAGGCTCTCATTATAAGAATGCCCATGCTAGTTACAACCGCAGACTGTGATTTTATTCTGCTAGTTTTAGGTTGCACCCCTAAAGTTATTGGGGATCTGGCTGTGCTCCGCCGAGGCTTGCCATTTTCAAGCTCTCTACCACAAAGCTGTACCTTCAGAGTCTCATTGATTACTTACTGATTGATTGATTTTTCTCATTTGCCTTTTAGAACACAAAGCTCAGCTGGAGCACGGGCACTCCTGCTACCTTCCGAAATACTCTGCATTGAATGCTGTTGCCTTAAATTTCACACCAAACCTTGGTTTCTAGTCAGATGGAATTCAAGGCAGAATTCTGGGGAGTGAGATTTATGTAAGTTCAGGACTGTGAGACCCCCCATAAAGAGATTGCTGCTGGGGGTGGGGGGCTGTCTGGGGACTGTTGCCAGCAGCTTAAGAGGCACAACAGGAGATGCTGCCAAAATACACAGACCCTTCATCCCACTGGCATGGACTTCCTAGATATCTGTGCTGGTTCATCAGGATTAGTAATCCGACAGAATTAATAGTCTCCTGCAAAAGCTGATTCAGTTGTGCCAGCACTAATCTAATCAATCGTTTAACCCTTTGATATGTTCGAAGCTCACTGCCTACTAGGAAATCAGGGCTACCTAGATAAAGTAGGTTACAGAAGCTTGGTCTTTAGGAATATATCTGTTTGCGCGTCCTTTTCTCTGGGGATTCATCCCCCTTACGGGTGCCAAGAAATGCAAAACTTTGTTCCGTTGTATTCTTCTGCTGTGGAGGTCTTGTCTTGGAGGAGCTGACCATGGCCAGACGCCCTTCCTTATGGTATGTATTATAACTACTATGTCCTAGCAGTGGAAACTGGACACACCAAGCTCCCATTCTCTCCAAAACTGTACAATTTTTCTGATGGCAAAATCTTGTGATTCTATCCTGTGAATTTGGAATATGTAATAGGAAGGGAAATTGATATACTAAGGACCATTATTGGATTTATCCAGGAGTAACTGGCTTGTCTTATGTGACCTTAACAGATTCGGATAAGACAAAAACTTCAGTTTTTTTTTTTTTTCTATTTTTTTTTAAAGAATACAGGGGAGATGGCTCAGTAGCATAAGCGCTTCCCTGGAAGTACAAGGGTCTGAGTTCAATCCCCGGTTCCACCAAAAAGCAAAAAACAACAACAAAAAAATTTAAAGAATACAGAATAATGGTAGAAAAGAGCAACATTAGCAAAGATACAAAATTTCACTAAATGAAGTAATAGGAATTCAACAACGGTTGTTGTATTACATGACGCCATCTACAAATTAGTTGTCCAGGTTACCAGATACCAACGTGTAAGATTGGTTGAAAGGACAAAACAAAAAGGTTGTATGAAATTCAAAAGAAGAATAAAAAATAAGCCTGGGCTGAGATATTTTTTTTTCCCTGAACCAGGGTTAGTGGAAGTGATTTGTCCATTGCTTAATATGATATCTGGTGGGTAAGAGTAGTTAAATTTGATTTTGATTTGCAAAGGTTTTAATTCATGATGGTTTCATTGGAGTATAACTCTATCTCAATTCAAGGCGCATCTCTACAAGAATATGAAATATTCAAGACAGTGATACTTTCTAGTTTTATGTCCCTGAAATCTACTTTGATCCTGTCTCGTATTAGAATGACAGTCGGCACTTATTGGATGAATGTTGGCCTGGCCAGAGATCATGACACAATATAAGCGACCAGTTTAGCTATTCTGCTAAAGACATTAAACAAGCTCATAAAAAAGCTTAATGCTATTTTAATAGCATTTTAAAAATATTATTAGCTTAAAAGAGGAAAGGAGAGGCTGGGGATGGTGGTGCATAGTTTGCAGAGAAGAAACTTGAAAGGTTGAGGCTGGTGGATGAAATGTTTGCGTCCAAAGAAGGAAACACAGAGAGTTCTGTCCCAAAAATGAGCAGACAAAATGTAGGGGGTGAAGTGCTCTTGTGGTTTTTTTTCTCCAGTGTCTCAATTAATCAATGAAATAAAAGCAGGAAAAACAAAGCACAAGAGACATCAATAAGAATATTCATGATGTGGCAAAAAGCACGTTGGTGTGACAACTTATAGTAGCTGCCTCATCAGCTTAATTTGTTGTCCCAAGTTATTGTCACCTTTTAATTTTTAATTTAATTCTGTTTTTCCTCCGCTGCGGGCATGTTGTAAATAAAACATTTGTCTTTGGGTTTGACTCCGGGAATATTTCTCACGGGCTGGAGGTAAGACCGACATTGATGATGGGAATCGATAGCTAATCACCAAGAGAGTATTGGAGAGATTTGACAGGGGAGAAATCCTCACCCTGCATTCTGCGGAGGTCTTTACCTTTGACTTGAGCATTTGTTGTGTCCTTCACCAGCGTGATGACTTTTATGTACACAGAAATATTCT
>NW_004524850.1:2401769-2402086 GCF_000260255.1 Octodon degus
TAATGGTAACAAAGACGTGGAAATTAAAAAACATAATGGTAACAAAGCACAGGGAACAAGGGACGGGGTTGACAGTGTTGGTGTGCGTGGCCCTTCACGGGAAGGTTTTGTGAGCACTGTAATCTGAACACCACTTTCCCATCCTGGGACTCTGCATCTTAATCTCAGTGTGAGACTTGAGAACTGGTGAAGGCCAGCACCGATTTCTCCATCTTCGATTTTATGTGCCACCAAACAGAACTTCACTCCTGAGATGGGGCCAAACCTTAACGTGGATGCACAACTTTCTTTGTAAGTAGTTATGACAGTAAGGAGAC
>NW_004524851.1:0-10755 GCF_000260255.1 Octodon degus
ACCCTAACCCTAACCCTATTTGCATAACAATAGGGGACACGCCCACCCCGGGCCGAGGCCCGAGCCCCGAGCCCCCGGGGTGGGGGAGGGGACAGGGGGAGAGAGAGAGAGAGAGAGAGAGAGAGAGAGACGGACGGACGGACAGACAGACAGACAGACTCCCCTCTGCATCACCGTGGAGACCCCAGCCCCCCAAAATCCATCCCTAACCCTAACCCTAACCCTAACCCTAACCCTAACCCT
The DNA here is from genome assembly GCF_000260255.1 of Octodon degus. Lineage (NCBI taxonomy): Eukaryota > Metazoa > Chordata > Mammalia > Rodentia > Octodontidae > Octodon > Octodon degus. The sequence continues at coordinate 244 of NW_004524851.1, forward strand.
AAGGACCACCAAAACCCTACCCCTGACCCTGACCCTGACCCTGACCCTGACCCTGACCCTAACCATGATGTCATAATACCCATTAAGACAAAAACAAGACATAATAATACACAATATGAGATAACCATGACATCATAATATCCATTATGATGTAAACAAGACATCCTAATACCCATTATGAGGTAACCATGATATCACAATACCATAATGAGTCAAACATGACATCATAATACTCATTATGACACAAATATAGCATCATAATACCCATTATGAGGTAAACACATGACCATAATACCCATCATGATGCAAATTTGATGAGATAGTACCCATTATGAAGTAACCATCGTATCATAATACCATTATGACAGAAACATGACATCATAACAACATAATAATGCCCAATATGAGGTGACGTTACATCATATTAACTATTATGATGCAATCATGACAATACCCATTATCACGTAAGAATGACTTTATAATAACCATTATGACACAACCACAACATCATTATACACATTTTTAGGTAATCATGATACCCTAACAAAGATTATGATGGGAACATTACATCATAATACCCATTATGATTTAACCATGATGTCATAATACATTTTATGATGCAAACATGACATCATAATATCCATTATGAGGTAACCATGATGTCATGGTAACTATTATTATGTGAACATGACATCACAAAACCCATTAGGAAGAAACCATGATGTCATAATACTGATTATGATGTAAGCATGCATCATAATCCTCATTTTAATGTAATCATGATATTCTAATACTGATTATGAGGTAAACATGACATCATAATATCCACTTAGATGAAACCCTGATTTCATAATAAACACTATGATGCTAATATGACATCATAATACCCAATATGAAATAGCCATGAGGTCATATAACAATTATGACACAAACATGACATCAAAATACACATTTCTAGATAACTGTCATATCCTCATACCCATTATTTTGCAAACAGGACAAAATAATACCCATTATAAAGTAACAATGACATTAAAATTAAAATATCCATTATGACACAAAGATGACATTCAATATCCATTATGAAATAAGATGACATCGTAATACCCATAATGACACAAACATGACATCAAAATATCCATTATGAGGAAACCATGACATCATAATAAACATTAAGATGAAGACATGGCAGCATAATACTCATTTTTAGGTAACCATGATACCCTAATACCACTGTGATGCAAACATGGCATCCCAATATCCATCATGATGTAACCATGACATCATAATACACATTATGAGGTAACCATGATGTCATAATAACCAGTATGATAGAAACATGCAACATTAGCCAGTATAAACTTGTCATCTCCAAAAGTGCTGATATTGATACATGACAGCTTGAGACAAAAATATGAGCTAACAACATGATTTTAAAATGCTGATGACAGCATGGTTGGCATACTTTAAAATAATATTAAAGTTATGTTTGTGTTATAAATTGATTACATATGCTAACATGTATACCTTTTGAATAAAACATTTCTTGAGACAGTTCTAAAAATATTTTTAATTGTAATGCACAAATATTTCAAAATCTGAAAGAATAAAGTTGGAGATAATGATCAGTTCTTAATAAAATGTAAAACTTTTTAAAAGGCTTTAGATTGGTCAAAATATTTTTAGTGTTCTCAAATGTCTTATTAAAATGAAATGTTTAACATACAGGGTATCAGGGGGGCCTGTGAGTTAGCTCAGTTGTTTAAGCGCTTGCTTATGCAAGACTCAGGGTCTCAATGTGCAGTTCAGACTCATAGTGATCCTACTGTCTTGGCCTCCCCAGCACTGAGATTATAGGCATGCACTGGGGATCGAACTCAGGTCCATCTGCTTGCCATGCAGGTGCTTACACCACTGAACTGTCTCTGCAGCGCCTAAAATCTTAGTCCATTCATGATTAACAGAAAATGTTGGTGGGGGATGTAGCTCAGGGCCCCAGCACCTGCCTGGCAAGCTTGAGGCCCTGAGTTTCATTCCTGGTACAGAAGGAAAGGGAAGGGAAGGAGTGTTTGATTTGTGGGATTTTAAATGTCATATTTTTTAAAAAGACACCCAGAATATATGCCTCTCTACAAAGAAAAATGCAAAAATTCTGTATGACCGTATTTTGTCACGCTAAATAATTTATAATTGAAAGCCACTGTTTAAAAGCTTTCTGCTTTACTCTACTGGCAGCATTAATTTGTGAGCTAACATTTATATTTAGTTCTGCTGCATTTACAGAACAAGCTCTCATTTTCTAAATGTCCCATATTTTCCTCTAGTGTGAGGGCTCCATTCTTAGCAGCCATTATATCTCTAAGGTTAGCAATTCACAGAGCAAATGTTTTAACTACCCAATTTCTTTTCTACTTTGTACTCCCAGGTGTAACAGTTACACAAGGTTAATGTATACGTTAAAAATCCTTTACTCTCCCAACCCACATCTTCATAAAAGGTTTTTCCTCCTTCCCCATCTCTGACCTCATTGGGGAACTACAGGAATTTTAAGCACAATATGTTTAAAATTTTAAATGGGATACCTGAATTTAGGTGAATACAAAAACAAAAAATGAAATCGTTCTTAATTTAGGTATTTTCAGTACCTCCAGATTGTGTGAAAATCAGTATTTGCTGACAGTTAAAAAAAGGAGACATTCAAAGGTTTACTAACAATCTTAGGACTGTAACAGCTATACAGAAAAAGGTCATTTTGCTCCACCGTGACAGTCTTCACTGACTGGCACTGAAGGTTAGACACCCATCCTGTGATCACTGATAAACAAGAGGTTTAAACTGAGAGTGGTGGCATGTACTTGTCACCCCAGCACCCGGAGGCTGAGGCAAAAGGATTGAGCTGAGTTAGAGGCAGCCTGGGCTACTTAGTGAACACAAAGTCAGCCTGAATTACAGATTGCAAATGTTTCAAAAAGTAAATAAAAATAAACAGAAAAAACAGTTTAACAGAAGAGTTGTCATTTAATTTAAGAAACTGAAAATACATTTTAACAGCAATTTGCATTGAGGGAAACATGGTTCTGAGTCATTCTATGTGAAGAGAGAATACAGATAAAAGAACTTGAGTATGCTGAATAAAGTTCATGACACAGTATTCAAGATAATGAGCTACCTGCATTTTTCTAACTATTTCTCAAAATATGAGCAACTGTGTAGTTATATTTCATTTTAAACGACTATTGAATTTTAGAGGAAGACCTGTATCTGAATGAATGACATAGTACAAGTTGTAAAAATGCAGACAAATGGGGTGACAAATTTTTAGAATGAAACATATAGAAGTAGCCTGAATCTGCAACTTAGAAATTCAAAGTTTTCTCCCATCCAGGGTAGGTGGCGAAAGTAAAGTGTCTCTAAGAAAAAAACACCATTGATTTCCCTACAGAGCTAACCAACTTATAACTAATAAACGTAACGATTTGCCAAGGAACACTACACACTCCAACAAGAACACTTACTGGCAATGCTGAGGTTGACGCAAAACTAGCCTAAACCCAACCAACACCAGCTCTAACTCCACCATTCACCCTAACCCAAGCCTCATACCTGACTGCGGGGGCCCTCTCCCCACCAGCCCCCTGTCCCTCCTCGCCCCCGAAACACATCCAGGCCCCTCCTCACCTGCTGCACCTCATGCTCCAGAACCAGAAGCTAGGGTCGGAGGGTGCCTGGAGTGGGCTTGATAGGAAGGTGAGGCCTGGGGATGGTGAGGCTGGTGTGGTGGGGTGACTTCACAGCCCAACCTACCCAGAGCCTAAATCCTAAACTGTTTTTTCTGTTTATTTTTTTAGGCAGTGTCCATCTGTAATTCAGGGTGACTTTGTGCTCACTATGTAGCCCAGGCTGCCTCTAAACCAAAGACTAAAGAAGGAGAGAAAGGAACTGACACTGTGTTGACTCCTCTGGGCAGCTGTCTGCAGGACAGACTACCTCACACGCAGAGTCCAAATGGCAAGGGTCAGGAGAGAAGGTGGTGCAGAGTCCGATCCGGAAGGGTTAGGGTTAGGGTTAGGGTTAGGGTTAGGGTTAGAGTACTTTACAGAATGAAGTAGGCGTGTTCAGGGCACCTCAGGGGGACAAAGTGGTGCTGGGTCAGGGGAGGGGCATGCCTGGGTTCAGGAGGAGGAGTGGCCTAGCCAAGGAGCACTAGGATTGGGTGCAACAGTGTGGATCATTAAAGGAGGCAGAATCTGCTTACAGATTGAGCAGAGTTGTGGCCAGGACACCTCAGCTGGGGACTACTACACCAGGGTTCTGAAACAAGAGTGTCATAGCCCAGGAGCTTGTCATGTGACTATGGTACCAAAAGGCTCCCTGGGCCCTCCAGGAGCTGTAAGCACCCATGGTCCCTCCAGAAGATTATGCACGAAGGACTGCAGTACCCAGATGCCCCCTCCCTAAATACAGGACCCAGAATCCTCTGGGTGTACCCAAACTACTCACCAAGTACTGTGCTACTCAAAATCTTCAGCGTAACCCTGACAAATACTACAATACCCCCAAGTCTCATCGTGATCCTCCCGAGAAATATGATACCCAGAATCACACAGGTCACAGGATTGCAGTATCCAGAATCTTTGGTGTACTCCCTCAAGAATGAAGTACCCTAAGTCCTCAGCAGGCATCTTCACAAACTCAGGTACCCAGATTCCTCAGTGAGAAATGCCCCAGGGCTATGGTACCCCAAATCTTTGGTGTCTTCATTCTCTACAAGTGGAATGCAACATCCTGAAAACTCTGCTTGCCCCATGGGACTACAGGTTCCAGAACATTTGCAATGCCCCCCACACATGCACACACACCACAGTACCCAGAAGCCCCAGCATGGCCCATGACTACAGTAAACAGGATCTTCAACCAATCCTGGCAGATTCTTTCCCAGGACCTAAGGCGGGCCATCCACTCCTGTTTATAATACACATAGTTCTCAGTGACATATGGAGGCAGTCTAAGGTCCCTTGGTATAGTGGGGCATAACTTTTCTAGGCCCTGGTTTCTATATTTTAGTAGCATTGCCATTTCTGTGTAACAGGTGAAAATTTTCCACCGTGCCTTTGGACTTTGGCCTTACTATTTGTGCTACTCAAACTTCATTTTCAGCCTACATAGTGATACATGCTAGTATTCTCAGCACTTGGGAGGCTGAGGTAGGAGATTCACCATGAGTGAAAATCCTACCTGGGTTATATAAACGACTGCAAACTCAGCGTGATCTACATAGCAAGATCCTGTTGTCTTACTTACTTTTTACTCATTGCTGGGACAAATACCCGACACTCAAAATGAAGGAAGGAAAGGTGTATTTAGCTCAGTTACTGGAGGGTTCAGTCCATATTCTGCTGGCTCCGAGGCAAACAACAGCAGTTCATGTGGCAGAAAACAATGAAGAGCAGAGGAGGAGCAGCAGCTGCAGTGGCAACCATCAAGCCTTTCTCTTCCTTCTGCGCTGACTGCAAAGACCGACGCTCCACAGTGAAGATCGAAGCTCCTCCAAAGTGGCGCAGCTGCTGAGATCAAGCTCCTCCGAAGACTGAGACTAGACTGAGACTTCTCCACAGAAGCGGGGCAGGAAGTGGGCAAGGCAGCAGGAAACCTTTCTCAATTCCTGGGCCCTGCCCATCTGCAGGGCGAGGCCTCCATGCTGCAGGAGCTAATTCAGCCAAGTTGACACAACGTATCAACTAACACACCTGTCTAAATCATCATCATCATCTTCATCATCATCATCATAATTCCATGTATTTTATAATTCTGTATTTTGTCATAGAAGACATGTCCCTCAATGCTTTTTTCTGCAGATTTTGTGACTTTGTGTTTCATATCTCTATTTTTCATTGTGCTTTCTTTCTAGTTATAGTTAATGCAGACAAATCTAGTTTTAACTTTTTCCTATTCTCTATCCATTTCCCAACTTTAAAGCATTGTCTTTATTCTCTCACTTGTGGTTTTAGCCACTGACTTAAATACAGTGCAATAAAGTATATACTACACCATTTATATTCATACTTTTATATTTTTATATAGCTCAATTTTGAGGATTTTTTGAGACAGAGTCCCAATATGCAGTTCCCACTGGTCTTAAACTATGTAGCACAGATTGTCCTTCAACTCACAGAGATTCTCCTGCCTTAGCCTCCTGAGTGGTGGGATTATAAGAATGTGTCACACTCCTGGATCCAGGATTTTTCACTTCATTTTTTCTAATATAAAGTCGAAGTAGTTCAGCTAGTCCTAAAATACATACTAACACCATCATAATGTTTTCATTGTGGAGGGTTTATACTATAATGTATTTTAGGGCTAGCCAGACTACTTCGACTTCATACTTCAGATTTCCACTAGCTACATTTAATATTTCATTTTTCAATACAATCTGCTACAGTTTCAAAATCCACATCAAAACTCACTCTCTTTGCAAATATTCCATACCTAGTAGAGGAAGTGCCTCTAAGAGGTGGTTGCGTCACGAGTGGAAAAACTCAGTCATGGCTAATGGCCTACTGAGCACCTGCCAAGTGGAGCTCTTAGAACAGTCACCTCGGCTCTCTGTTTGTGTGCACCTCTACCCTTCCAACTCTGCCCTGGGACTCTGCAGAATATCCACACCTAGAGGATGGGCCCCTTGGCCTTGGACCTCCAGAGCAGAAGGCTGAATCACCTTGGCTCATTACAATTATCCAGTCTGAGACTAACAGTTACAGTGACAGAAAACAGATTAACACATGGAGCATATAAATGGGCTTCTTTATCTCCAGAAAATTAAATCTATTGGCTTTTGTTGCAATTGCAATAAAATTACAATTTTATGCCATAGCACTTTAAATAATTCTACTCTTTTTAAAAAATTCTATTCTTTTATATATAAGAACATTTAATATGTTCTCATTTGAATGTAAATTTGTAAAAGTTAGAAGTAAAGAAGAAACTATCCTTATAAGGGTTTTCAACACCAACTCTACATAAATTGTGGAAATATAGTCATACAATGTCAAGCACTGAAGTGCAATTATCAAGAAAGTGATCACCTAGACCTTCCCAGATACTTAAAATTGAATACAAACAACATTACATTCATAACTGGTGTTTTTGAAATTGTGCCTTAGGTCCGGCAAGATAGCTCAGCAGATTAAGTGCTTGCTTAGACAAGCTCAGGGCCAGGGTTCAATCCCTGGCACGGCATGCCATGCCAACTTGAGCTGGCGATTGAGTCCAGGCATGGTGGAACATGCCTGTAATCCCAGCACTAGGGAGGCAGAAAACTTGAGGATCATTATGAGCCTGAGCTGCATAGTGAGACTCTACACACACACACACAATCTAAAAAAATTGTTCCTTGACTAGAACATCATGTACAGACTCTCCAGATATAAATAAATGTTTAATGAATGTTTTATACATTATTCTACTGGGGATAGAGCAAACCTCTGGTCACATGCATGTGCTGACAGCAACAGAAGCAATTGACATTACCATAACTGGATAGCACAGCAAGCCACTGAGGTCTGGGGCAACCTGCAGGCCACATGTGAGTTGTTTGCTTTCTTCTCCCTGCAACTCCAGCTCTTGGCAGGGTCAGTATTCATACCGCCTCCTCTGGGAAGCCCTCCCTCCTCTCACACAATGCAATATGTGCCCCATCTCCATGCCATCCTCTATACCAATAACATGATCCATTTTACTGAAAATTCCTACATAAATGTGAAAATATCTTTTGGAAAGAAGAGGGCTTTGATCTCTTTTTTCCTTATAGGAAAATAAGGCCATGAAGTCAGGGAAGAAACAAAATTTGAAAGAAAAGCCAACCCACAGTGTTGTACTGAGTGTTTGCAAGGGAAACAATATAATGCAAGACACAGAATTTATAGGATTATTTATGCATTTATTTATTGTGGTACCAGGGATCAAACTTGGGACATTATGCTTGCGAGACTGATGCTTAATCCACTGAGCTGCATCCCCAGCCCACCACGGGATTTTTTTTTGCAGCAGTCACCCAAAGAGTCAAATACAAAAGAGTGTGAAAATCTGTCTATACACTGAAGACCTAAAGAGTCCAACTGAGGGCGTGGATCACATGGCACTGTCCTGCATGAGTCTGGCTAAAGACCTAGAGCTCATGACAATGCCCCCCATAGGTCCAAATGGAGGCCTAAAGCCCACAATACATCATGTAAGTCTGCATCACAGATCTGAGCTGGGAAGACTCAGAGGTCAGGGGTGGAAGCTAGAAGGTCTATGCCAGAGCTAAAGGATCTGTGCCAGCAGGCTGGGGAAATCTGCCCTGGAGCCAGGAAACAGCGCTCAAAATAAGGACCAGAGCTCACCTGAAAAGTACCATAGCCATCCTGAGTAACAATGAGCTCCTGTGCTCCTCAGATGATGAGAAATGCCAAATTCAAATCAGGAGAGACAGCATGACAAGCTTCTCCACGGAATTCGACAGTACACTATCTTCTCCTCCAAAGGCAGAAAGCGATGCTCAAAGTAAGGACCAGAGCTCCCTCAAAGTGAATCATAGCCATTCTCAGTGACAACATCCAAGCTCCTCTGATGATGAGAAGAGCCAAGTTCAAATCAGGAAAGCCAGCATTACAAGCTCCAAAAGGAGAACTAACAGCACCATCTCTTCACCAGTTCTCCTTTTTATGTTGTTGGAAACAATCCTCAGTGATAGGTCAGGACTCAAAGTTTCCCAGGCACCTTGCCCTAAACATTCCCTCCCTTGGTTTCCTAGGTAACCTACACCAACCCCAACCACAACCCAATGCCCCACATTGTACTCTGGTCTTGGCTCACTCCCTCTTGACCCATGTTGGTCTCAGCTCACTCCCTTCTGACATAAAGAAAATTATACCACAAGGAAGATAAATGTTGTCCACCTGTGACCTTGCTGTTCCAGTCCGCAATCACCCTCCCTGAAAGATCCTATAAAGTCTCCTATCCCCCCTTTATTCACTGCTGTCTTAGTCCACTAGACAGCCAGCCTGCTTGATGCCCCCAATAAATCTACTTGCATCAGAGTGCCTGGTCTGATTGATTGCATGGTTTCTTACCTAACTCCCATACCCAGCCCCATGCTGATTCAGTTCAGCTGGGTGGTACAAGTTGACCACCAGTTGTCAATCCACCACACATAGGAACACATTTCCTGATGAGGCCTGACACCAGCTACACTTCCTACAATATGTAGAGGTCCCTGCTAGACAGGGGATGTTAAGGGAATCCAGTGGTGCACCTTAGACCAGTAAAGCTTGCTGTAGAATGCGTTCCAGCACTGGAAGCACCCAGTGACAATAGTTCCAGGCTGAGCCCTGAGAGACTGAGACAGGCCCTCAGCCTGGGATGGCTGGAGCAGACACTGCTGCTGCTGAAATACATGATGGATGAAGGTGCCTCCTGAGAATTTTTCTAAGAGTTCCTGTTTTGGAACCACAGGCCAGACTATCCTGGGTTGTTCACAGAGTGGAAACGAGTGAGTGAGACTCTCTAAGTAGATAAGCCTAAACTTTCTATGTCACCTTTTATGAGCCATTTTTTTTTTTTTTAGTTTGGCCTTGTACTCACTATGTAGAACAAGCTAACATACAACTCACAGTAATCCTCTTGCTTCCTGATTCTTGGGATTACAGGCATGTACACTATGCTGGCACGAGTCATTTTTGTGTGTGTGTGTGTGTGTGTGTGTGTGTGTGTGTTACAATGAAAAGGAAACAAAAATATGCATCTGTTCTAATCCAGGTTGACTTGAGTTCTTATAAAATAAACACTCGTGGTGGACATGTGAGGGGGCAAGCCAGGATATGGCCAGGCTTAGCCATGTTCCAGACAAATAAAGGGGGCTAAGGAGAAAGTGTACAGGCATCTTTTGCTTGTATTTCATCCTTGAGACTTAGGAGAAAAAAAATTTTAAATCAAGTCTTTAAATATTTGTCAGAATTAACAAACTAGTACACCATAAATTATTGGAATATGTTTTATTATTTCCTCTAAGGTTTTACAGTGTAAATCTTTAATTTACCACAATACACTTGGAAAAGTATTTGACTGATAAAACATAAGAGAATTCAGCGTACTTTTTCCAATTATTAACACTAACTGTAACCTTACTCCTATTCAAATCTAACTCAAACCCCAACCCAAATCATAACCCTAACCCAAATTCTCATATTTACTCACACTATAAATCCTAATCCTTACTCTGAAACTTACTTTAAACCTCAAACCCTAACCCTCTTGATAAAAGTAAATGTATTGACTGGGAGTGGTGGTGCATGCCTATAATCCCAGCACTCAGAGGCCTACATCAGAGAACTGCTATGAATTTTAGGCCAATCTGGGCTACATAGTGAATTCAAGACCAGACTGAACTATGTAGAGAAACTCCATCTCAAAATGGTAATTTCTTTTGATAATTTTGGTAATTTCTTTTGACGTGAAAAATCTTCTCAGTAAGAG
>NW_004524851.1:16124-19883 GCF_000260255.1 Octodon degus
CCTGTTGTGCCCCTGTTGCGAGATGTTCTGCTCCTGGACTAGCTGGTTGGATCTATCCTCTACACTCTCTACAGGGATTTCAGCTGCAGGATTACACCCCAGGAGTGTATGCCAGGCCTGAGCTGTGCCTGGAGGGGACAAGGTGAAGTAGGGGGAAGAGGAAGCTCTCCCACACACTCACCGGACCTGGGCTAGGACTGGGTCTGGGGATTCCCAGAACTCGGCACAAATTTCTACTTGGCGGGCAGGGTGGGGGAGGTACTGCAGAGTGGTGGGGGGAGGCCCAAGGGGGTGGGAGAGGGTCCGGCCCACGCTGCGCCTGGGCTGGGACTGGTCCCACCGGCGCAGAGTAGCAGGAAGCTCTCCCACATACTCACCGGAAATGGGCTAGGGCTGGGTCTCCACAGCATATTTATTGAGAAGCTTAGAAAGTACCAATCATTGGCCAATGTACAAGAAGCCCTCTAAATCACGAGATCCTGCTCAGTCACATATCACAGGTATCCTAAAACTTTAAAGTACACAAGATTTCCTCCTCTGTTCTCTCAAGACAATTCTGAGAGAACAAATAGGATTGTTCTGTCCTGACCAGGTGAACATACTCGTCTTTGTTGTCCCTGAACTTCATCCTCAGAGCTCTTACCATGAATCATAAAGTAGTCAACAACTAAGAATCCAAAAAAAAAATTGATAAATATACAAACAGGTACCAGACCAAAGAAAACATAATGATGTTCAGGGTACAATTTAATAGTGTTCCTGTACACCAATCATGAAACCCCCCCCCAGACAGAAACCAAGAAACAATCCCATTTGTGATAGTTAAAAATATATACACATGGAAATTGGTCAAAGGAAGTAAAAATCTTCTATAGCAAAACTAGGTAAAGAAAAGATATTAGAAAACAAGAGAGATATTGAAGAAGAAACTCCAAACTGGAAAGACATCCTCCATTTCTGGATAGGTAGGAACAATACTGTCAGGATGGTGACACTCCACAAATGATATCCATGTTTCATGCAATTTTAAGCAGAACTCTCCTCAGAACTATAAAGCACACTCCTTTCATTTAAAAGTAATCAGCAGAGACTAGAGACACAGAAGCACTGCTGAGCAGGAGCAAAGAAGGAGGTATTAGGGAGCCGGGGGATAGCTCAGTAGGCATAAGTACCTGCCTGGCAAGTGCAAGGTCCCAAGTTCAGTCCTGGTTACAGTAAGAAGGAGACATTACAGTCCTGGATTTAAAGTTATATGACAAATGTGCGGTGATGAAAACATCAAGGTAGAGGAACAAAAACACACAAATTGATCAACACAATAGAATTTGGAATCAATAAACAATCCCAGGCACTTTTACCCACTTGATTTTGGACAAGAGAGGCCAAAGCAATGCGCTGGAGAAAAGACAGCCTCTTCAACAAATGATGCTGAGAACATTGGTGGTTCCATGCAGAAGGCAATCCAGACCCATATCTCACACTCCTCATAATAAAATCAAGTAAAAATGGATCAGAGAACTAGACATTAGACCAGAAACACTGAATCTGCTGGTGTTACAGAGCAGGTACCAAACCAAATAGAAAATGCTCTGCACCACAGAATAGGAAGGCAACTAACTTTGTTTATGCTGGTGGATTTGTGAGAATCAGTTCCAAATCACCAGCGTTGACTCAAAGCAAAGCAGAATCATATATGCTATTTGCAATCTGGAAGTACAAAGGCTGATAAAAGTTATTCTGTGATTGGTTATATACAGATTGGTCATACATTGCTAGGCAGATTCACTCTGGGCAGGTTTTAAACATTTATCATATGAATGTCAGGGGGAATCAGGGCCAAGTGAGTGAGTGTAATCAACCAAGTATGTCCTGTCCTTGTCTTGGAAATTCTGTCCCAAGCAAAAGTCCTTTAAACAGGCCAGCAACCAGGATATGTCTACAGACTTTGGTGCAGCTGGATATGGTCAGACAGAGCTGGGCTAAATTGTCTCTGAGTTGTAGCTAGCCTAGTGAGTCAAGGCTTAGTTGGATGATTAACCATGAAGCTGCTGGTTTAATTTTTTTTCCATTACACTGGAAGGTAAAATATGCAAAGCTCATGAAGACACAGGCATAGGCAAGGGCTTTCTGAACACAAGCCCCACTACAAGGATATGAAACTAAGCATCAGCACATGGGATTATATCACATGAGGGAGCTTCAGCTCAGCAGAGAAAACCATCAACAGACTGACAAGACACTCTCCACAGTGGGAAACTCCTTGTCAGATTTTCCTTGGAGTATATTATTATCTGGAATAAAGAGCAAAAACAACAACAAAAACAGAGGCTCCAAAATGAAAGACTCAATTAAAGAGAACAATTGTAATGAAAACCAACTTCTCAAACAAGAACCACAAATGGTCAGTAGAGTACATGAACAAAACATGTTTGACATCTTTGGCCATCAGAGAAATAAAAATCAAAGCTATGTAAGATTCCCTCTCATTCCAGTAGACATGGTTATCATAAAGAACTCAAAAACTAACAGGCAGGGTTGTAGGGAAAAGGGAAGTCTTCTACAATTTTAGAAATGAAAACTTGTACAACCACTCTGGAAATTCCTCCAAAAACTAAAAACTCCATTTGACTCAGGTGTAGCCCATCTGTGTATCTTCCAAGAACCCTAATGACATCATCTTACTGAGAGATGCATACATTCCCATGCTGATAGGAGCACCATGCATGCTATCTCGGCTTTTGGAATGGCCTACACACCCATTAAATACGAATGGGGAAAAGAAATCCAATGCATAGAGCACTGTTCACCATAAAGAAAGACAATTTTCACTCAGGAGGCTGAGGCAGGAGAATTGTTGCAAGTTTAAGGCCAGCCTAGACCATATAGGGAAACCTTGTCTTAACAAAAAATGAAAGAAAGATAAATTTGATTCATTTGTGGATGAATCTTGGATGCATCTTGTGATGAGAATGCTAAGTATAATAAACTAGATACAATAGGTGATGTCCTAGACCCGAGGAAGTTTGTGAATGTCTCTGGTTTCAAAAGGAAATCAAACTTCTACAGTTTCATTTCTTTTGGTGCTTAGTCACATCTAGTGGAAGAAAAAATTAAGACTTTAGTAGTAATTTTGAAGTGTCAATTTATGAAGTATCTAATATATATATATATGGAGAGCTGTGAAGGACTGCGCCTACAGGATGGCGCTGGTTTCCACCTTCCACCCCCCGTGGGTGAGCGCTCTCTGTGCACAACAACTCCTTATATGGCCAGGGCTGCTGTCATGATTTGCTTCCACCTAGGCTGGACACATGGGCGATCCCCACGTGGCGCATTGGGATTGGGCTCGGGATCATATATAGGCCGAGGGCTCAAGGGAAAAGAGAGAGAGAGCATAAGAAACTTACTGTTAGGAGCCTGAATAAACCGCTGAAGGAAGAGCTGTGTGTTGCGTCGTCCTTGCTGGCGAGGTCATGCGCGACAAGTGGTGGCCCATACGGGGGAACGTCGTCTCAAGCCAGCAGCTCCGAACTTTCGGCGGTCAGGGGGTGCACCAGTAAGTCCCCGGGTAAGTTGGGGATCCGCAAAAAAAGCGGGGTTTAGGGCTCCTATCTGTAGATAAGGTAGGAGCGCCAAGGTTCGCCTACGAGCGAATCTGGTTTGCCTACGAGTGAACTACAAAGTAAATTTCTGTCATGGACGCGAACACGTCGTACCCAATTTTTCTGGCTCTACAAGAGCTACTTTTATCCAGGAAAC
>NW_004524851.1:23410-40583 GCF_000260255.1 Octodon degus
CCCACCAGGGGGCAGGGCTGGCTGGCATGTGGTGCTGGGGGATTGAACCGCGGTCCCTGATGCTTTTGCTAAGCTTGTTCTAAGTAGGTGCTTTAGACTACTGAGCCATCTCTCCAGCCCTCTCTTATTTTTCATTTGCCAATTCTTTCATCACATTGGTCAGGAAATAAAAATTTTTCTTTTACAGTCATCATGGGTTGACAAATTAATGACATCAATGATGACATCAATTTAAATTGATGAAAGACAAATTAGCAGGAAAATGGTGTTTATTTATAGCATAGGAGAGCTAATGAAAGAAGCAGGCACCTCACCAAATGGCCAAAAGTAATAGGAAGGGAGATGAGTAAAGAGATTTCTATGCAAAGAACCAATAGTATTTTTTAGGAAAGATAACTAAGTGGAGTTTGGAGAGAACAAAGGAGGGATAATAAAGGCTGTGATGATGTGTGTTTATGCTGTTACAAATGGTCTTTGAATCTCATCAGACATAAAACACGCCAGAGAGGAGATTCAAAATAGGTGTATTCTTGGCTTTATTCTTAGATCTGCATGAATTTGAAGCATTTAGTCATGTCAGGAGCACTTTGGGAAAGCGTCTTTGGATTTCTCTTGAAATTAGCAATGTCTGGACACCTCCCTCATAAGCTCCACCCCCCACTCCTGCATGAGCAGGTGCACAGGCACACACAGTGCTCATCTTTAGTAGTGTCCTGTTTCCTGAGCCTATAACCTGGGGTACCTGGCTAGGTCATATTTTTCTTGCAACTCACCTAATAAAGGACTCCTGAAATCTGATCCTTGTTAATTCTTCTAGCAGTGCATTGTGTTAGACCCTCACTGGATGTTTTACAATTTTTGAAAATTGAAACAGCTGCATGTCGGCTTCCTTTACATACCTTTACAATTAAACTTCACTTCTAGTATAAAAGGAATCTAATCTCTTCTCTTGCCATCTCCTCCTTCACTTCATCTCTTGTGAGGAGTCTAGATGGAGAGATCATTAAACAGTTATGATCACAGGGCCAACACCAAGAGCAGAAGATGTGAAAATGACCCCTCATCAATCATATTGATTTGTTTATTGCTCTTCCTTTCTCTGCCCTTTGATTGACCCTTTCTGCCTTGCACAAAGTCTGTTTTCTACACAGCATGCAGGGGGATCCTTTGATCCTTTAGAAGCTTCAGCCAACTCCTGTTACTCTGCAGCTCAAAGCCCTCAAATCAACTTCAGATTCCCTCATAATTAAATTAAAAAACTTTACAATAGACTTCAAAACTGACATCCACTTCCTTTTGACTTCAGGTCTCAATGTCCAGTCCTGGGCTTCCTGGCTAGGCATCGCTGAGTCCTGGTTCCCCCATCCCAGAAACCTTAGTTCCTGTTGGTGTCTGGCCTCTTAGTGCTTCATGATTTACCACAGAAGCCTTGTCTGACCCTTGTTTCTGGTAATGTTCAGCCTTATGTGTCAAATGCTTTCACCCATTTAATTTTCTTCCAGGTGTTTAGACCATCTGACATGAACATTTATTCACATTGTGTTGTCACCTCACTAGAGTGAGGTCTGTGTGATGCAGCCACTCTGCCATTTAGCCACTACTTTCTCATTGGACTCATTCTTGTATTTTCAGTGCCCAGCATGGTGTCTGATCTCAACTAAGTATGGATGAATCTCTGTTGACTCTGTAGAACACCTGTCCATCTTTCATGTGTGCATGGTGGAGTCTTGTAAGATTTTATCTTTATTTCCTTCCTTTAACAATGAAAGTGTTGGGGCTTTATTCTCCCCTCTACTGGGAAATGAACTCAAAGTCTTAGTACATCTCTTATTTTTTATTTTGACACCAGGTCTTGATTGTCTAGGTTGGGCTCAAACTTGTAATCCTGCCTCAGCCTCATGAAACGCAAGTTACAAGAAGTTCAGCTCAGCAAAACCATGTTCTTAAGTTGAGAGGTAGAGGCAGGAAGGGTTTAGGTCAGATATTAATATGTTAAAAAGTAATGGAAATGTAACACACATTCAAATATAGGATGAACACAAACCAGAGTTCTGTCTTAGTCCATTAATGATGGAACCAGGAGGACAAGAGAGCTACTTCAGAGCTGCAGCTGTCGAGCCAGTGAGAAGAGGAAAAGAGGAAACTTGGCAAGAGGTTGACAAATAAGAAGAAGCCAGCTGTCTGTCTTTCTTTTCTTTTCTTTTCTTTTTTCTTTTTTTTTTTTTTTTTTTTAAAGTAGGACCCTTTTTTATGGTCAGAACCAGGGATTGAACTCAGGCCTTTGGGCTCGCCAGACAATCCCTTATTCTACTGAGCCATCTCCCTGGTGCTATCTGTGTTTCTAACCCTAACAAGTCTTCTGAACTTTCACAGGACAAGATAAATTTTATCATCACTAGGGAACAAAACCTGTATGTTTTTGGCTTGCAAATTATCTCCTCCCTCCATTTAAAAACCATATTTTCCCCCTCCTGTGTATTTTTCCAGAAAAACCCAGATGCCCATTAATTGGAGAATGGATAAAGAAGATGTGTTATTTCTACACAACAGAATATTATTCTGGCAAGGTTGGGGGCTATAGTTTCCTGCCTTAATCACAGATCTACATGCACTGGAAGGCCAGAAAGGTGCTTGGGATTTGCCTCGGGTGGTATCTGTGTACACTGCACCTACCACATTTCTTCTCAGGCTATGGGCAGGAGAGTTTGTGTTCCAACTCGTTTCTAGATCCAGTGCCTAGGGTCACAGTGTCCGCGGACCGACCGACCTCTCTTCAGCCTCTACTAAATCTTGCACGTTTAATACGTGATTGTTGGTAACTTCATCAGTGAGGCAGCATCTGGGCCAAGCGCTGTGAACAGAGAGCGTCAGTTACCTGGGACCTGGTCCCTGGGGTCTGGAAACTCCACAGAGGCACTGGGCCGCATGGTGGGCATCCAGGTGGGCTCGGGAGGGGTTGAGTCCCGGTGACCAGGGCGAGCGAGGCTTTTGGAAGCCTTGGATATCAATCTGACTCTCCTAGCCTGCGGATGGTTCTTCTGGCATCGGGCGCTGTGCATGAAAACAGGAAGGGTACAGGAGAGCAGGGCCACCTGCAGCACCTTGGCCAAGTCCCACACCCGCGGAGAGGGCTCTTGGAGAGGTTCTCGCGTCCCCAGGGAAGACATCGTGCAGCTTTACTCTCGAGGTCGCCGCGCCCTGCCGCAGCACAGTGCACAGCGCTCAGGCCCGCGCTCGGCCCCGCCCCCAGGCCACGGGTACCGAGACAGCGCGCCGGCTGCTCAGGTCCCGGGTGCGCGCCCAGCCGGCCTCGGTTCTCCAGAGCGCGCCTGGCCGCCTAGGTCTCGGGAGCGCGCTGTTCGCGATCGGGAGCGCGACAGGCACGGGCAGAGCGCGGCGAGGGCTGCGTGGCGGTTCGGTTCGCGGCGCGGTTCCCTGTCGCCGCCCCACGCGCGGACGCGTCCCGCAGCGGCCTGGAGGCCGCGAATCGCCATGGGCCGTGGGCCGGGAAGTACGGCGGCGGCGCTGCTGCTCGGGCTGCTGGCGCAGGTAGGAACGGGCGCCAACAATGGGCGGAGGCCGGCCGGTCTCCCTAGACCCCTGAGCGCCTCTGCCGAGCCTCACTGAGGACTCGCGTTGTGGGCCTGGGGGGCGTCCGCGGCAGGAGGCCGGGGAGAGCTGGTCCCTCGGAGCGAGCCCCTTCGCCGCCCTCAGGACGACCTTTGTGCTCTGCCGCCGCCCTCCCGGGGCGGCCCTGGGTGCGGAAGAGAGGCCCCCGGTCCGGCCCCGTGGGGGCGAGGTCTGAGGAAAGGTCCCCCAGAGGAGCGCTGGAGGGCCACTCAGGGGTGCGCGGAGATCATCCTCCGCAGGAAGGAAAGCGGGCAGCTCCGCTGCGGGGCGCCCGGAACTTGGGAGGGGACGGTCTCTCGGGACTGGCCTTCTCCCGGCTGAGAAGTGCCACCTGTCTCCGGGCCAGTGTCTTCCTGCTGAAGTGGGTTCTTTAAAACGAGAGCAAGCAAAATACTGTGGAGAGCCTGACACAGGAACCCTTCAACTCCCTGGACTCATTATTTTGAAAGAAATTTATTAAAGTAATAAAATCGATATAAGTGGTAGTGGTTAACCTACTTCTCTTTGGTCTTGCCTGTTTTAGAGAGTTGTAAAACTCTCACGTAGTTGAGAGTACCGCTGGAAATGCCTTTTCATTTTTTTTCGGTGAGTTAAAAGGTCATTGCAAGAAAATCATGGAAAGCCTTGATTCTGTTGGCTTTCAGAATAGTTTCTCCTTGCCCCAGGCTTCACATCAGCAAAGATTACTGGTTTTTATTCACAATCTCCCTTTTGCTTGGTAATAATATATTTGTGGCAAGTCTCCCCATTCTTTCCAGTTCAGTTTTAAACCCTGACAAATGGAATCGCATCCCCTTTGGTGACTCACCAGAAGAACAGAGAAGTGCTCTGCTATTTACCAAAAACAAACGAGTGTGTGCTTGAACCCAGTTCTTTCTGTATTCTTGGTCAGTGCTTGGTGGAATTCTCTATGGTTGCATCGCCTCTGTTTGTGCAGCGGATTTCTCTCAGCCTGGAGCCCTTGGAGAACTGCTGTAGGGCCTGAAGGACTCCCTTCTCTCCAACAACTGTTTTCTTGCATATGAAGTTGACATCTTAGCAGGCACTTCAAATTTTGCCTGAAAGGTTGAAAGGACTTTAAAGGAGAGCTACTGTGCAGACCTGAATGACTAAGATGATGCTTTCTCCAAGTCAAGTGTCTGTGTGTTCAGTAATCTTTCTTTTCCGTACACTTGTACGTGATGATGTTCTTCAGTTCAGTACTTTCTTTGTGGTGGAGAGGTGTCCCTGGGAGGAGCTAAAGAGGCTTGTCTGTCATTCTTTGTATGGAATTCTGTATGTGAGACTTACGACAATTTACAGCTAAAATAGGTGGTTCTGGATGTATTTCAGGGGCATGCATTGTATGTGCTGAAGTCCTGAATCACAAGTAAGTATGCAGTTTCACTTGCGGAGTCTGTGTAGAGGCAGTGGAACTTCAAGTTAACTGCATGGAAACAGACAAGGGAGGCATTTAATAGCTGTAGCTTCCAACTGCCAGCTGCAACCTGGGACATTCGTCTTTGTTTCTTTGTTCCACTTGAGCTGCTTTCAGTGTATAAATTTGTTGTTCAGTTGATTGTGAGCCATCTGGAATTCAGGGAGACCTTGTGGCCAGGGGTTCATTACTGTCTCCCGTACCCGTGCCTACCCAGCCCTATCTGGGGTTGAGCATGGGTGGATTTTATGCAGGTGGGAGACCACTGGGTGGCAAGGAGGTCTGAGAACTGTTTGAGAAGAGCTTTCTTCCCATGTCTAGCCACTTTTTCATAGAAACCTCTTAGGTATTACACATAAAACTGCACCCTCATCTGTACTTAGTAAATATTCCTAGAGTGCTTCTTCAGGTCCAGGCTCACTATTCTTAGCAGTTTACAGATGTTAGCCCACAACTTTTAGTAGCAATTAACTTCAGTGGTTCATGTTATTCCAACGGGAGATGTTAGGTGACTTGTTCAGGTCCCTGCTATGAAGTGGGAAGGCCCTGGAGTCCAAACTGAGGCCCTCTATTTCCAGCCTGTGTCCTCAGCGTGCTGTTCTGTGTCCTCTTTGAAGGACAGGACTTGCAAGCAGTTTGCACACAGGATATTGCACTCTGCCTATTGCTTATCCCTGAGGCAGTGGTGGGCTTAGAGGTGTATGACCTGATACACAGGTAAGCCATCAAAAGCTCTAGAAACTCAGTTGCCTTTCCTCAGGGCAGAAGTATAACTTGGCACTCAAACCCTGACACTTTGGAGAGTGGAAGTGGACGCTGGATAACTGCCTGGCCAGCAGACATCAGCAGGACTGTCCTGGGAAGTCCAGGCTGTGCACTTACCCTGAAGCCCAACAGGGCTCTGAGCCAGGAGGCAGCTGGCAGCAGCATCCTTTCCCGGGGGCCTTCTGGGAGCTCATTACTAGAGTGATGCTTTTTCTCTTAACCCAGCATTTCCTATGAATTACACTGGCAGGTCATCTGCCCCATCCCAGGCACTGTGCCAACTGGCTGAGTCCCAGAGACTCAGGCCTTGAATGTGGCAGATTCTATAGCTTGCCCACAGACTGTGGTTCTCTTCAACAGGACAACCCCAGATGCCTTTTTGAGTGATAGAATTCTAAATCCTGTGTTTCTGTTCTGCCACTTGGCTGCAGGACCTCATTGAAATGGCCCTTTCAAGAAGAGGTAGGATGCTCAAGTGTCTCCCCAGTAGGCTGAGTGAAAAAATACCTGGTAGCCTTCACTCCACTGAGCCATGCAGTGCCTCAGAAGCAGTGGCAACAACAGTAAATCTCCATTTGCACTTGGGTTGAGCCTGGGGAGTACTTAGGCCTTAGCATCTGTGCACCTGGGAGCTTTGCCCTGGAGTGCTGTCTCTTTCTAAGGGTTAGGCTGTTGACACTTTTGAAGTCTACGATTTTAATTAGAAGGGCTTTATGCTTCCTAAAATGAGCCCAGAAGCATATAGTATTCTAATCTTTCTTTTCTGGTGCTACTAGGGATTAAACCCAGGGCCTTTGTACAGAGCTGCATCCTCAGACCTTTTCAATTTTTATATTTTTTAAAATTTTGAGGCAGGATCTTGCTGAATTGCTAAATTGCCCAGATTGGACTCAAACTTGTAATTGTCTTGCCTCGCTTTTCCAGTGTACTGGAATTATAGGCCTGCACTGCCAGGGCTGGTATATGGCATGCTATTTTAAAATTTCATTTATTTATTTATTTGTTTTTTTGTTTGTTTGGAGTGAGTGTGTGTTACCCAGGCTGATGTAAAACTCTTGGTTTCAAGCAATGTTTTGTCCCAGCCTCCTGAGTAGTCTGAACTACAGGCATGTACATTTTGTGTCTGTGGTGCTGTGGTCAAACCCAGGGTTTCATGTGTGCTAGGCAAGTGCTCTGCCACTGAGCTACACTTTAGCTCCTAGTGTATACTTAATATAACAAAAGTCACAGGAGTTGAACTGATTTTATTAAGGATACCAACCTCTCAGTATTTTTCTTTTCTTTTTAATAGTTTATTTATTTGGTACAGGGTCTTGCTACACAGCTCAGACTCGTAGTGATCCTCCTGTCTCAGCCTCTCCAGTGCTGGGATTACAGGTATGCACTACCACAGCCAGTTTCAATGGCTGTCTTGGTGTGGGGCCAGCGTGGCATGAGGTACCAGGGATTGAACCTGGGTCCTTGTACTTGCCAAGCTGGTGCTTTGACCACCAAGATCCTTCTTTGGAACCAAAACTGTCTGTGATTAGGTGAGGATGCTTTGTGCTTCAAAGCTATTTGGACAAAAGCAGCCCTTCCTGGACTGGAAAGAGTTGTCATCTGTGAGAGAGAAAGGGTTGGAAAGTGAACATTATCTTTTTGAAACTAGGAAAAAAAATAAGAGGATTACTGAGTACTTTTTCTGCAGTACTATGTATGTTAACATCTAAAAATCTTGAAATTAGAACCAAGTGGTGTTTAGGAGTGTTTTTTGTCTCTTGCCAAATGTTTTTCAGGTCCTGGAATTCCAATAAAATGTGGCATCCCATGGTTGCCAATTTTCTGAAATAAACCTTTTCATCCCTCCTACTCTTAGAGTTTTTAGAATCTCAGCAACATACAATTTGAATGAAAAGCAGTCTGGAGGTTTTATCTCAGGCGGCCCGGCCCGAGAAGAGTCTGGAAGCTGATGAGTGAGAAGTGGCTGTGATAAACAAGCCTGGAGCAGATGGGACTCTGCCTTGGGGAAGCCTGGGCACAGGGTTTAGGGAAGGCAAGTGTTACAGCCCAGAGCTGGGACTCTGCTTGGCCTTTGCTTTCATCTAGCTGTAGTGCAGGCTGCAGAGATCAACTGGAGGGAAACAGCTCCAGAAATATATAAAAGGGATACAATCAGGGCAGTAGCCACTTGGCTATCCCCAGGGTACAAGTTACTGTTCTAGAACTTACTTTATCATGTCTTCTTAATGAAGTCTCTGAAATCTAATCACCTTGGTGAGAACCGTTTTGACTACTACTTAAAATGCCATTCCACTTTCCTTCCAGTCCACCATACTCTGACCAATGAATTCCATTTCCTGCTATGCCTTGCCTTTAACATATGGCTGGGTATGGCTCAGTGTAGAGCTCTTGCCAAGCACATGCAAGGCCCTAGGTTCCATCTCCAGCACACACAAAGGAGATGGAGTTTACCTCCCACTATGTAAGCATTGAGGAGCAAAAATTTTTATTTTCCTTGACTAGAATGCCACCAGCCCCTAGAGCAGTGCCTGGCACAGAGTAGGGACTGAACAATTATGCGAGTGAAGGAGGACGTAGATGGATGTGAGTGACAGACAGCATATGACCTGGGGAAGAGTTGGGTAAGGTAGGGGAGGAGAGAGGTAGTAGAATGACCAGCTCTGGGCTCTGAAAGGGCACCTGTGCTGAGTGCAGCTCAATATCAGAAGTATTGTGGGTGCCCTTTCAGACTGATACAGTAAAGAATCACAGCTAAGTGAATTGTCAATTTGCACCCCAGGGCCAGGGAGATAGCTTAGTAGAATAAGCGCTTGCCTGGCAAATGCATAGTTCTGAGTTCAATCCCTGGTACTGCAAAAAAAAAAAAAAAAAAAGCACCCCAAGGCATAAAGAAGTAGTATTTGTGTCATACTGTAGCCTACTAAGCACACATTGCATTATGCACTATAATATTTGTGTCATACTGTGGCCTAGTAAGCACATTGTGCACTATGGCTAACAAGTAAGGTGTGTATCTGCTATAGTTTGAATCTGGAAAATCTCCCAGAGACCCACTAGTTTTGATACCTAGTACTCAGGTTTTTTCCTCAGGGAGACAATAGAACCTTTAAGAGCAGGGCCTGTACTAGGGAAGAAGTGAGGTGATTAGGGTATGGGCTCTGAGGGCTATTGGGGTGCTGGTCTCGCCCCTGTCTTTACTCATCACCCACCAAGAGTTGAACAAGCCTTCGCCACCAGTCCTTAGATACCATACCACAGACCCAGAGCAACAGGACAGATGACCTTGGGCTGGACTCTTTGAAACCAGAAGCCAAGGTTGTCCTGGTCCTAGCTCTGCCCTTGGGTGGCTCGAAATGTCATAATGTAGCCCCTCAGCCTTTGAACACAGTGCCCAGGTGCCCAGCACATGTGATCCTCTCCAGGCTCTCTCCTTCTGTCATCTCTTCCAGGATGTGGTTTTTAGGTGTTTGTTTTTTGGTGCAGGGTCTCACTATACAGCTTGAACTCATAGTGATCCTCCTGTTTTCAGCCTCCCCAGTGCTGGGATTGCAGGGGTGAGCCTCTGGTTTCTGGCTCAGTGTGCCTGGGGATGGGACTGGTGCAGCATGTGGTGCCAGGGATCGAACCTGGCCCTTGTACTTGCTGAAGCAGGCTCTTAGTCCACTGAGCTATCTCGCCAGCCCTTGGATTTGTTTGTTTTTTTATGTTTGGAAGGGTTCTTTTTTTTTTTTTTTACTAATATGTAACTCAAGTAACATCAATTTCACTCTTTTGAAGTGTACAATTCCATAACTTTTACCATATTTACAGGGTTGTACCATCTCCACTAACACTAGAATACATTCTCTCTTTTTTGCACAGGGTCTCACTATGCAGCTCAGACTTATAGTGATCTTCCTGATTTCTGCCTCCCCAGTGCTGGGATTACAAGCATGTGTCACCATGCCCAGACTCCGTTGTCAGCTCAGCGCTCCCGGGGGCAGGACTAGTGCAGCATATGGTGCCAAGGATCAAACCCTGGCCCCTGCGCTTACCTAAGCAAGTGTTTAGTCTGCTGAGCTATATCACTGGACCTTAGAATACTTTCATTATCCCCCAAGCAACCTCATGATTTTAACATACATTTCTTAATGACTACTTCTTAAAACTCTAAGTTAAAATCAGTAATTAGCACAATGTCTTTTATCAGAGAACCATATAAAAGTCTTATACTCTAGATAACACCATATTTCAGTGGTGAGATATTCAGGTTGATTTGAGAAGATACTTTGGATTTGGTTTTGAATCATCTCACTATCCTTATAGCTAAAGTCTGAAAACGTCACTGCGCTGAACAGCAAGCAAAGATCCCTTGCTGCCTAAAAACGGTCCTATAAAAAGGCCCTCAAAGTGAATCCACTTGAACCACAGTCAGAAATGTCTTCATTGCTCATACAGTGGGAAAAAGTTTGACTGGGACTTTATTTTGAGAAAACAAACCTCCTGTTACAAAAATAAGTTAAGCCTTCCTGGGGTCATGATGGGCAGCAAGATGGCGTCTACCAGCCAGGTCGTCCAGCCAGTTGAGCCACATACACCATTAGTAAGGTTCCCTGACAGAAGAGAAGTCCTACACCCAGTGTGTCAGAAGCTTTGAGATCTGCAGGGATCCCATCTCACTCTTCTGTAATTTCACAGCATTCTAAGGGGAGTAAATCACCGACTTACCAAGTAAATCACGGCTTGCCGGTGCATCCAGATCCACCAGACATTGCAGAAATAATAAAAACGCTAACTCCAGTGCAGAAGGAAACTGATATCCCAAGAGGAAGTGGAGTTCATCAGCGTGGCGGGCCAGAGTGATGCCTGTGGCTGCCGCTTGTCGTCAGACAGAAGGGTCATCTTTATGATGAAGGACTTCCAAAATGACAGGTGTATATCATATAACCTTAATAAATATTCTGCAAAAAGAAATAGAGAAAATTTAGATGGATATGTGGGTATTCTAATTTATGCATCTTGGTCAGCTTCTCCACCTAATAATTTATATACCTAATCCTTATTAAAGTATACATCTGGAAAGAAAGAATAAGTTCATTTTATCCCAACTGCTCCTTTTTAGAGACCTGAGTCTGCTCTGGGGAAGTGTGTTTAGTGACACATGATGTGCTGGACTCTGCGTGCCTTTGGTGACAGCTGCCTGCTTCTTTGTCCCCTGTGTTGGTTGCATGGCGATACTACCTGTGCGTGTAGTGTGCCAGTTGCCTTCTGTGTCGTGGCAGACGTTCCGGTGACCCTGACCAGATGCTCACCAAGGAGCTGCCTGTGTTCAGGCACTGCTGAGCTGTTTTTAGGCAGCAGTTTGCTTCTCTGTACTCGCTGTGCTGGGGCCCTCGGCCCCAGTTTTCCCACTGGCATTTTTGTGGGTAGTAGCAAAGTCTCTGCTGCGAGTGTGGCCTGCCTAGCACTGCCCCAACCCCAGTTTGGACCTTGTCGTTGTGCAGTTAAGGTGATATTAGTGTGTCACCGCACCTTCTGGCCCTGTCTGTGTAGCCAAGAGAATTGCACCAGGCTTGCAGAATCACAGTTTACTGGGTGCTGCTCCTCACAGCCATTTAATATTCTTTCAAACCTGAATAGTTAGATTATGTTTCAAAATGCTTGTCCTTGTAAGCCTATCAAAATCCATCTGCATACTATTTTTTAAAAAATCCAATATCTTGCTTTTGTTCTGCAGACATATTTGATGATTCTACCATTACTACTTTTATCTAACTGATTAATAAACATGTGAGGCAGAGCAGTTAAATGTAGAGATACCCTGCTGAAGAATTTGAGAATTTGACTTAGAGAACAGCAGTATTCTTAATTGTAGGAAGTCAGATTCAATGATAGATGTAGGTTTTGAAGGGCTTGATTATGTGCACTTGGTGAGAAGAGATCCAACAAGTGAGACGCTAGAATTTAGCTGCTACCTAAAAGGGAGTCATTTGTATCAGAAACTGAAGAGGACCTTTGTACTTGATGATCATGAAATGGTGACTTCACCTGTTATAGGCTCAGTGAGAACAAGTGGTGCCATGAGTTCACGGGCACACACAAATACACATACACACATGCACACATACATGTGTACACATGCACAAGGGACACACACATGCACACACATACACAGGTTCAAGAAGCACAGCTGTGAACTACAAAGCTTCTTTTTCTTTTGTTTTTGAGACAGGGTCTTTTGTCTCACTGTGTAGCCCAGGTTGACCTAGAACTTGTCATGGTCCACTTGCCTCTGCCTCCTGAGTGCTGGGATATAGGTGTGCACCACCACACCTGGCAACTTCAAAGCTTCTGATGAGAAAACAGCATCCTCAGACCAAAACAGATATCATCTTGTAAATGAGGTGTGGCATTGGTCAATTGCCTGCATGAAGCACAGGGGTTTCTGGGTGATAGCTAAGATTCGTACCTGGATGGTGACTTGGCCCTTTGCAGTAGAATCTCAGCAGTCTGTGTATGAGTTGGGAGTCTTAGTAAATTATACTTTCTCTGATTCAGCTGATTTCACCTGTAAGGGAAATGATCCACTACTGAGGAAAGCTCTTTGGAAATTCCCCAACTTGGAATTTAACTGTTGCCACAGGTTGCATTACAAGATTATGAGTGCTGCCAGTCATTCCCAAGTAAAGTTCCTGTGCCAGGTTTCATGACAGGATAGCCAATCTACAAAATGAAGATTCTAGGGCAGGCCAAATAGCTCAGCAGAACAAAGTACCTACAAGCAGGCACAGGGCCAGGGATTCCCGGGGCACGCTGAGATGGCAGTTGAGACTGGGCATGGTGATGCACCTGTAATCCCAGCTCTTGGGAGGCTGTAAACAGGCAGATCACTATGAGTCCTATCTAGTAGTGAGACCCTGAACGCCCTGTAGACCCTTCCCTAAAGCACAAAATAAATAAATACGAAATGAAGATTCTAGTCACCTTTTGTTTAAATCTTGTGCTTCTTTGTGTTTCTAGTATGTCAGTCATTTGATTAAAGACTCTTGGAATGAGTGTCCTAACAGGAGAAGGAATGTTATGAGCATGACCATACCTGGCTATTCATTTCACCCCTGGGCAGAGGGATAAAAGGATACAGATCAACCCTTTCTCTCCTAGCTTCCTTCTGGGCTTTAGTCAGCAGCTATCCAGGTAGCAGGTTGGTTTTAGTCAACTGAGAATGAGTGGCACCCCCTTAGCTCTTTAGCAGGCCTCGATCTCTGTCTTCTGTGATGTGTTTCAGTATAATCAAAAGAGTCAGAGTGGAGTGTTACAGAGAGAACAAGGATGAATCCTAAACTGGTATGGAGCATGGAGAGCAAACGTGAGCACACGCATGTGTGTGTGAGGTGCAATTAGGTTTGTGCAAGTTTCTAGCCTCTGTTTTTTTCTTCCTCCAGATGGATAGAAAAGCCAGGTTTGGGCTCCTAAAACTAGAAGCATCTTCTTAAAACCACACCATCCACTAGATCAAATTGCTCTATAATCTCAGCTCTTCACTGTTGGCCTCCAGATAATTCCAAACACCTCCACAGGCTTTAGATTCTTTTCTGCAATCTTTCCTTCTTCCCTCTGTCCATCTCTTTCCTCTGGAATTTCTTTCTCTTGCTCAGAGTTGTCAGAACAATTTTGTACATTCTCAAGGAATTTTTAAGAATAGCACATACATAAACCTTCCTGTAGCTTTAAGTTGAATTTACAATCCTTTATTACTATTGAACATAGTTGGTTGGCATGGATTTCTCATTATTACAAAGAAAGGGTTTAAAATTAAACTGTAACATTCCTCTTTTCCAAGAACCTGATTTTGTGCTACAAACATACTTGATGATCCTACTATTATTAGTTTTATTCAACTTATTAATACTTATGTGGGGCAGAACAGTTAAATACAGCGGCATCCTTCTGAAGTGTTTGAGTTTTTGACTGGGAGAATAGTGTCTTCTTAATTCCAGTGGAATCTAAATATTGTTAGCAATTTGGTCTGATTACCATTTCTTTGAAGATATATAATCATCCGTAACAGTTGGCTTTTCTCTTTGAACTACCACTTTTCCTACAGAATTTTTTGTAATTAAATATATATTTGTGCTTGAAAGTATGTTTTTTTGTTGTTGTTGTTTGTTTTTTTTCGGTACCAGGAGTTGAACTCAGGACCTTGTGCTTGCCAGGCAAGCAATTATTCTACTGAGCTATCTCCCCAACCCTGAAAGTATGTTTTTGGTCTGTTAGTTTTGTAACAATATCTGAATTCAATTTTGAAACATTTCTTCAGATACAACACTAAGAATTTAAAAATGACTAATAGATTGTTATAGTTATATGTTTACTTGAAAATGTAAGTGATTTCAAGTTGTGTATTATTAAACAGAAATTTTTTTGGTGATATCTAAGTGAGATAGATCAGGATTTTTTACTTAGGAATATTTCACTAATGGAAATAAGATTTCATATTGAACTTATAAGAAATGTACTCCAACCACAAGGTAATATATGATTGGGGTATCTTTTACCTTAATGAAAAGCAAAGAATTTGAAACTACCTTGCGATACCAGCTGTTTTTCTCCTTGACTGAAAACTTAGGTTGGGATTCTCTTGTGTCTTCATCTGAACTAGACTTCCACCTTGGCCTGTTTCTGTCCTCAGTGAGCTCAGTTTTAGCAAGAGTCCTGCTAAGTCTTCCTCCCACCTTTGGTATCTGGTCCTATTGGTCCAGCCCTTGATGTCGCTACTTAGTAATTTTCCAACCTTGGATCTTCATTTTCTTCTTGTCTGTACATCCTAAGGATCTTAGGGCCGTCCAAGTAGCTCAGTGGATTAAAACACCTGCAAGAAGGTGCAGGGGCCAGGGGTTCCATCCCCGGGCCTGCCGTGCTTGCCTCACCCCTGGGACACGTTGAGACAGCGTTTGAGTCTGGGTGTAGTGGCACGTGACTGTAATCCCAGCACTTGAGAGGCTGTAAACAGGAGAATCACTAAGAGTCTGATCTAGTAATGAGACCCTGAACACCCTGTAGACCCTTCCCTAAAATACAGAATAAAGAAATAAATAAAAACATACATCCTAAAGGTCTTGATTTCTTTGGAGTTCGACTCGTTCTTTCTCCTCCGTGAGACTTGACATCTTTTGCAAGTCATTAAAGTCTTCCTTCATTTTGACAAATGTCAGAATCATTTATTCGTTAACAGTGTCAACACCACTATTTCCAGTGGCTCTAGTTCGGCACCTTAGGCTGTTTTTAGTTCTGGACCAGTGCATGTAGGGAAGATGAGGAATGGGTGGAG
This sequence comes from Octodon degus, assembly GCF_000260255.1. Taxonomy (NCBI): domain Eukaryota; kingdom Metazoa; phylum Chordata; class Mammalia; order Rodentia; family Octodontidae; genus Octodon; species Octodon degus. Next base: position 38,530 of record NW_004524851.1, read on the forward strand.
GCATGCCTTTCCTTGTGAGGAGGAGAATGGTGAGTGGGAAGGGAACAGCCACGCTGCCACTTGACCCATAGGAAGGAGGGGCCTGTGTTCTCAGGTGGGGCAGTCTAAGAAAGAGAGCACATGTGAGTTGAAAATCTGGAGAGTGACTCCTCTTCAAGTGTAGAGAGGAACACCCCCAGAAAATTTTGGTTCCCCTGGCGAGTTCTCTTCCATCTCAACCCCAGAGGCACAGTACAAAGACCTGGGAATCGTTTTTTTTTTTTTTTTTTTTTTCTTTTTTCTTTTTTTGTGGTACCAGGAGTTCAAGCCAGGACCTTCACATAGAGCTACATTCAAAGCCCCTACCCCTAACCCCTTTTAAAGACAGGGTCTTTCTAAGTAGCTAAATTGTCCAGACTGGGGTCAAACTTGTGATCCACCTACCTTGGTCCTCAGAATGCTGGCTTTAGAGATGTGAATTACCAAACTTGTTTTCAGAAATTTTGGCACTCACCTGAACCATGGCCCAGAGCATTTGCTTCTAATTCTGTGGGTGTGGGTGACCTCAGGCATCTTTGGTTCTTAACTGATGGACATTACTTCAGATAACACAGGTAGCAGTTGACAGTGTTCACCTACCCTGCTTGACTAAATGGCACACTGTAGAAACACACTTCACTCATATCTCTACTTCCTTCTGCCCTTGCCATTTCACTCTGTTGCATTGGAGGATCCTGGGGGATGATGCCCAGGAACTCAATTGACCAGGTTTTTCCCTCAGGTATGAGCTAGATCTCCAGTCCTCCCATACCCTTATCTCAGGCACTGTCTTACTTACTCTGCTCTCATTGCTGGGACAAATGCCTGACACCCAAATTGAAGGAAGGTAAGGTTTATTTAGCTCACAGTCACTGGAGGTTTCACTCCATACTCAGCTGGGTCCAATGCACAGCAGCACAGAGCAGAAAGCAACCTTTCATGGTGGCAGCAAAGAGCAAGAGCCAAAGGGAGGAACAGCAGCAGCTCAAGCAGCTGGCTTCTAACTTTTCTCTCCTCCTTACATTGAAATGCAGATTACTTGCCCCAGGGTAGGTGCAGCATCCACACCCACAGTAATCACAAACTCCAGAAGCTCAAGACTGCCTGAGGCTTTTTGGGGGACACCTAGACACAAACTGTAACAGGCACTTTTACCTTTTTTTTTTCCTGCTGTTACTGCTGAGCTTCTTGGACTTCAAGCTCCCAGTGGACCTTCCTGCCCCAGAGATCTTGGCATTCAGAAGAGGGATGGGGTCTGGAGGTGGAGGGAGAGGGAGAGGTCAGCTTCAGGAGAGAGGAGAGGCTCAAGGAAGGAACCAAGGTGAGTGAGAAGGAAGTCACAGGTTGACTGGTGGCCTGCTGGGAAGAGGCTGGGGCAGCACTGTGGGAAGTCCCAGCCTTTGCATTAGAGGAAGTCATGGAAGGGAGCTTGGGAGGACCAAGTCCTAGGGAAAGATGAGGCAACGGGAAGCTGTCTGAGCTTCTCAGAGCATCCGTGCTGAAGCTTAGAGCCTGCATTTCTGGTCGTGCTCAGGGTGCTCCCAGTGTGCTGGCCTCCTAGTACAGCAAGGGAGCTCCTGGAGGCACGAGTTGAGGTGGTGTCGTGGCGGTATATCAGAGCTAGTGATTTCTAGAGAGATACTGTTAGGGTGGCTGACAGGGCCATTGCCAAGGCCTGTGAAATTAGGAGGAGCTGATGGATTGGGAAATGAGTAGAACATACTGATAAAATCTGAGGGTGAGGTGAGGTACGGAGCAGAGCCCATGGTTGCAAGCTCTTGGTAGAAGGCTGAAAGCGAAGATGTTCAATGAGAAGAGAACTGTCTGTGAAGGCTGTATTGCTTTCTCGTTGTTGCTGTAATGAAGTACCACAAACTAGTGACTTAGTCAATATACATTTTGGAAATTTTAGCTGTGTTAGTGATAAATGCCATAACCTCGTAACTTTGGGAGGCTGAGGAAGGAGGATGGTGAATTTGAGCCCCACCTAGCAATAAGTTAGAAAGACATTACAAAAAAAAAAAGGTTAAAGTTTA
>NW_004524851.1:40683-74165 GCF_000260255.1 Octodon degus
ATATATTTATTTGGTAGGGGTTCTCACTATGCAGCTCAGACTCATAGTGATCCTCCTGTCTCAGTCTCCCCAGTGCTGGGATTACAAGCATGCTGCAGGGCCCGTGCACCCTATGGTACCAGGGATGAGCCCGGGTCCTCCTCCAGACGAAAAGTTGTATTTTTTAATTGAAAAACTCTTAATTGGATCTCACTGGGTTGAATTTAGGGTGCCAGCTAGATGGCCTTGCCTGGTGGTTGCAGAGTAGGGTTCAGGCCCTGACCTTTTCAGCCTCTAGGGACAGCTGTGTTCCACAGCAGGTGGTATTTTATTCCACCTTCAGAACCTGTTGCAGCTCCTAAAGCTTGCTGTCATGCTTCCCTGCCTGTCCTTTATACACTTGTTGCCTGCCTGAATTAGCCAGCATAATCTCCCTGATCTCAAGGTTATTCACTGCATAGGCCTTGCTGAGATGAGCAGCAGAGCGAGTAGGAGGGAGTGCAGCCACAACACAGCGCACTTCATTCTGGAGTGGTGTGGGGGTTAATTGGTGTAGGTCAGAGGACCATCTCAGGCTTTGAGTTCTGAGTAGAAACATTCAGTCATTGTCTTAGAAATGGTAACCCTAGTGGAAGTGGGATTCACTTCTGACTTTGGGAATTGCAGAAAAAGCTGCACTGCAGATAGGGAAAAGGCTGTTATAATGGTAACTGTGGACAAACTGGAAGCACAGATATTTGCACTGATTCTTTGACCACTTCTTCACAGAGAAGGAAATAGTCCTCTAAACTGTGGCAGGTGGGTTCTGGTCACCTGAGCATACCTGAGAGTCCAGTGGTGCTGTCAGCTCTGGCGACAGTGGCTGCCCTCCAAGGCTGACAGATGGCAAGTTCTACTTCTCCATGAGACAGGAAGGTTGCCTCTTCCTAGGTGTCAATGTGACCTGGTGCTGCATTTCATGAGACTGCCAGGAGTGGGCTGGCCCCTGTGGAGAGACCCATCACAGCTGGAGTCCATACTGATGTCCGTTCTGTGTAGAGATCTTTTGGTACATGGCTAAGTACCTCACTGAACTTTTATCACAGAGAAGGGATCTGTTTAAAGGAAGCCTCAGGCCCCATTGACTGCTGCTCACCTGAGCAAATGATTATGTTTGAGTGCAAGTATAATTACTACAAAGTGTCTTTGGGTGGTACAACACTGTTTGGGGAGGATAGTTGGCCTTTCTTTGCCTTCTCCTTGGGTATGTAGTGACTCTGAATTATTATTTTTGCTGAAAAGATCTTTGTCAGTCAGCTTACTAAAGATGGTGAGAATGGGTAATACCAAATCAGCTGTACATATTTACCATGTAGTCAGAAGTCCTTTTTCTGCCTTTGAGGTCTTGGAACCCAAAGATGCTGAGGTCAGGGTATGGATGCGTAGAGGGACACAGCACAGTGTAGCCTCATGCGAAGACACCTGGAACCTTGGTTGGCTGAACAGAGAAGGCTGGGGATTGACATACACAGTTCATTTCCAGGTTGTTGGGACTGTGTTAGTTGATACATTGTGTCAACTTGGGCAGATCTCAGCATGGGGGCCTAGCCCCGCAGGGGGGCAGGGCCCAGGAATTGAGAAGGTTTCCTGCTGCCCTGCCCTGCTTCTGTGGAAAAGTCCCAGTCTTTGGAGGAGCTTGATTTTGGTAGCCTTGCCACTTTGGGGGAGCTCTGATCTTCACTGTGGAGCGCTGATCTTCGCAGTCAGCGTAGAAGGAAGAGAGAGGCTTGATGGGCGCCGCAGCTGCTGCTTCTCAGACAGAAGCATAGATAAGCAAGTCTGCAGGTATGAAATACACACAGCGTTTATGTGAGCTTTTGGGTCTGGGGAGATAGTTCAGTAGAGTAAGTGCTTGCCTGGCAAGGGCAGGATGTTGAGTTCAATCCCTGGTACCACAAAAAAAAAAAAAAAAAAAAAAAAGAATTAGCATAGTTATATGAGCTTTCATTTTGTTGTCTGGCGAAGTAGAACATAAACACAAGCAAAGATTTGTTTTCCTTTTCCACATTCAACATTCTTTTTATTCAATTTTTGTAACATACAAAAAATTGCGCATAACTATTATATTCAATGTGAGAAGTTTGGGGAGAGCTACTCGCACGTGTGATCTCCGTCCGTGTGCCGTGAACCCGTCACCTCTGGAAGTCCTCCCTACTCGTTATTATCTGTATGTGGATGATGAAAGTGCTCAGCAAGCTCTGCAGTATGACGCTGTACAGGGCTGCTGCACGGCCGCTCTCAGGACATGGCCTGTGCCTTTGGGTTGACAGCTCTCCAGTGCTCCGCATGCCACATCTGCTCACCCTTGAAGGACTTTCTTGGGTGCCTCCACATGCAGGGCTAGCAGGGTACTTGTGAAACCCTTAGCTAAGATGCATTTAGCCTGGGCAAACAGGACCCAATTCAACGATGAGCACTGGGAGGATGAGAATAAGTGGCCCTGTGCCACCTGCAGGGCCTTTCAGCCTTTGCACTCAGTCCTGTGGGGATGTCTGCTGTGCAGTGGTTGCACGGTGGGTGCAGAAGTTCCTCGCTGACACACCGAGTGTCTCTCTCTGGACACATTTTTATTTTGTTCCACCATGGCTGGGCTGTGTTCTTTGATATCTGCCTTCTCCTTCCTTCCTGTGTTTCTCTCATTTAGGATGAGGTTGGTGAGTCCTTAAGGGTCAGTGTTTCCAAATGGAAAATTGAATTAGTATTTCACCTATCACTAGGCGTGCAAACCTTCTTGCCAGCATAGGATTTTCTTAGACACTGGACTTTTTTTGATGCATCTTGCTGCCTTTCAGTATTCTTAGCCTCTCCAAAATTGTTCCCTTTCTCAGATGACTGTGATGTGCTAATTAGCACCTCCAAAATGCTTGCTATGTGGGAGGAGGGATTTTCTTAGGTGTAACCCCTTGTGCTAGTTCATCTTTTGTTGCTACAAGGACATTTCTAGGGCCGGGGAGATAGCTCGGCAGACTAAGTGCCTGCTTTGGCAACTACAGGGACTAGAGTTCAATCCCCAGGCCTGCATGTTGTGCCTGCCCCACCCCCATTGGGTATGCTGAGTCATGGATGAGTTTGGACCTGGTGGCTCAAACCTGTAATTCCAGCACTGGGGAGGCTGAAAACAGGAGGATCACTACAAGTCTGGGCTACGTAGTGAGACCCTGTACCAAATACATGGACAACAACAACAACAAAGATACAAGGACATTTCTTCTTTCTTTCTTTTTTTTTTTTTCCTGCGGAACCCAGGATTGAACTCAGGCCCTTGCGCTTGCCAGGGAAGCGCTTATTCCACTGAGCCATCTTCCCAGCCCCAAGGACATTTCTGAGGCTGGAATTTGCCAAGAAGAGACTTACAGGTTTGGAGGTTAAAGGTACCCACAGCACAGTGCCAGCTCTGGATGGGCCCCAGTGGCTGTGTCACCACTTGGTGAGTGGCACAGTGGTAGAAGCTTGTCAGACATGGTATCAAAGAGCCACACAGGACCAGGCTCACAGATGGCAAACCTGGGGTTAACAGTAGGAAAAAGAGATGGCTGGAAAAACATCTGTCTACACAGAAGAAAAACAAGTGCAGTTCATCTCAGCTGTGTTGAGTTGGTTTGCATTTATTGACTATTGTATGAATTCATTAGCTGAGTTCACTGAACTCAGTCCAGGATAGTTTTTATATTTTGGTCCTTGAAAGACCTTTGCAAATAGAAATAATGTGAGTGAAATGGTTTGCTGCTTAAAACTGATGGTAAGAGGGCTGGGGAGATGGCTCAGCAGTCTAAGCTCCTGCCTGGCAAGTGCAAGGATCCAGATTCCATCCTTGGTACCACTTGCTGTGCCAGCCCCGAAATGAGGTGTGGGGGCACACACCTGTAATCCCAGAGCTGGGGAGGCTAAGGCAGTTGGATTACTATGAGTTTGAACTGCATAGTACAATCCTGTATCCAATTAAAAGAAAAAATTTAGGGTAAGAAATTAGGTTCCTAGCCATGGGCATGCTGCTTGTATAGAAAATAATTAGCCACGATGGTTATGTATAACTATACTGAGGTTTGGGCAGCAGAATGAGGAGGTGCCCTTAGTTGGGAATTCTCTTTACTTCAAGTTTAGAAAAGGCCTTCTATAGAGGACAAGCCATGGCCAATGTCACCCTTACTGCTGAGCCTGGACCCCACCACCCTGGGTGTCTATGTCATCCGTGTGGCCATAGTCATTCTGTGAGACGAATGTCTTGTTCATCTTACAGCTGGCCAAACTGAGACAAAGAAGGCAAGCAATTCATCAAAGATTGCCAGTGTGGTAAAAAGAGAGGGCAGGAGTTGTTTCTGGTTTCTCTGTGTGTGGAACCTGAGACATTGAAGGTCTGTGTTTGTACAACCAGTATCTTCACCTCTTCTTTCTTTTGTATTGAAGATTGAATCCTGGGCCCTCACACAGAGGCATATCCCCCGTCCTTCTGGATGCTTTATTTGATACAGAGTCTCTCTAAGTTATCCAGGCTGGGCTCACACTAGTGACACTCCTACCTTATCTTCCTAGAGTGCTGGGGTTATAGGTGTGCACCTCCATGCCTAGCCGCACTTCATTTTTATACCTGCAGCGCCAGGGTTCAGTGTTTTCCTAAGAGGTGGGAGGCAGAGACCTGGAATCAGGGGCTGTCCATGCATGGCCCCTCCTTCCCTTTCTCCCTCCCTTCCTCCTTCTCCCCCTCTCCCTGCCCAGTTCACCTTCCTTTGCAGCCCCATGCAGCCCATGTCTTTCTTTCCTTTTCTTTCTGCTACTTCTCTGAAATCTGTAGGTAGATTGATAATTTATTTTGAGACTGGTTCCAGTTTGAAAGTCTGTCTCTATTAAGGTAAACTTCAGATGGATTTTTTTCCTCTACCTTCTGCTATGGTTTATATCTAGTTTTCCTCCCAAAGCCTCATATAGTCATGGGTGGACTTCTAGAGTTTGTGATTAACTCTTAATCCACTGGAATTATCGGTGTGAGTCTACACCCAGACTGGGGCAGAGAGCCTGAATGCAACATAAGGGAGAGAGACGTGCTCTCTGTAGCCCATTATTGCCGCTATTCCTCCCTTTGCTCTTGCTCTTTTGCTTTTTGCTGCTGCCATGAATTGTTGCTCTCTGCCATGTGCTGCTCTGCCTTGGAGCCAGCTTGTATGGACTGAAATCTCCATGAACTGTGAGCTAAATAAACCTTTCCATCCCTAATTTTGAGCGTCAGGTATTTGTCCCAGCAAGGAGAGAAGAGTAACTGAGACAGACACCTTAGAAGCACGTTCTGCTGAGATGGTTGAATTTAGAAGCAGCAACTCTTTAGCAATGCCTTGCAGGCAGAGACCTTCCCCTGGTCACTCTGCCTTTTCCAAGGAGGCTCAACAGGTCCATCCTAGGCTTGGTTGAGGATTTCCTCTCCTCATGCTGTGAAGGATCTTGGGGCAGATTGTCCTCACTTAAGTCCTCATGGTTGCATTTATGATGATTTCCCAATGTCTGTATTCATAGTCTGAGAATGGCCTGTTGAGCTGCCCCTGCTAGTCCAGCTGTCTGGCAGGAATCTGTAGTAAAGTGGCCTAGTGGCTTCCTTCCTGGATACGTGCCTAAACTGAGCTCACTGTTTCCTTCGAAGGCTGGTCCTGGTGGCTTCTGTCTCAGACAGGGTTGCTGCCAGCCCCCAGGACACCATTCCAGACATCAGGCACATCTGAGCCCCCCATCCCAACACCCCTAGTCCCAGGACCCTGCTAATTCTCCCTCATTAGACCTCCAAGAATGGCCTTTCCTGGCTGCACCTCTTCCACACCTGGCTGGCAGAGCTGCTCCCCTTGTGTACAGGGTGCTCCTCTTCCCACTGCTGTGTAACCACTTGGAAGCCTGGTCTGATCTGTCAGTTCCTTCTGTGGAATCTAGTAATGGCACCCTGCTGGCCAAGCTTATGTTAGCTCACAGTGCTCTTCAGCATCCTGTGAGTTCCTGGCTGTCCTTCCTAGAACACTTTGGACTTCACAGCCTTGGTCTTGGGCAGCTGCTGTGTTGGGGAGATAGCAGGCATCACAAGCAGTAAAGGCTCCTAGACTTTCAGTTGGCACATACTAGACATCACAGGGTGTGGTGTGCCACGGCAGCATGTGATGAGGAGGGGTTGAGCAAGGCAGGTGGCACACTCCTTGTCGCAGGGTGAATCTTTCTTTTGTGCAGAGAATGCTAAAATCCTTACTTCCAGCTCTGCTTCTGAAGTATACAAGTCGTCACTGTCATCACAGTCAGCCCACTGTGCTAGAGACACTGGAAGTCCTCCCCTCTCTGGGCCCTGCACCCACTTGCCAACCTCTGTCCCCTTTTGCACCCTTTAGTCACCACTTTACTGTTGCTGTGATCTCCCTCTCTCCACTTGCATACAAATATAAGATGTAGATTTGTTTTTCTGTGGTTTATTTCACTTAACAAAATTCTCTCTGGTCTTACCTATGTTGCTGCAGTTTCAGAGTTTCCTTTCTTTTTTTCTTAATGTCTATGTGGTGTGCATTGTGTTCCTACTCTGTTCCACATATCCCACCCATTCGGTGGTGGCCAGGAGGCTGACTGTGTCATGGAGGTTGTGAGCTCCCTTTGATGGGTGCAGGTTGGGGCATCTCCCCAGCACCCTGCTCCACCCATCTGGTTGTGTACCCAGCAGGGGATGCTGGGTCTCCTGCAGCTCAAGCTCTTGAGTTTTAGGGAACTTCTGACTGCACTGCTTCCCATAGATGAGGTGTGAATTTACTGTCCCACAGCACCAACTGAAGTCCCACCCTACACATCCTCACTAGCATCTGTCATTTCTCAGCTTTGATCATAGTTGTTCTAATGGTTGTACAAGTGCTTCACTGTGGTTTTAGTTTACATTTCTCTTATAATTAGCATGTTTTCATACATTTATTGACCATCTGCAGATCTTTTAAGAAAGATCTATCCAGCTCATTTGCCCACTTTCAAATTGGATTTGCTGTTGGGTTTTCTTGTGTGTTCTGGACCCTCTCCCTTGTTGGATAGACAGCTCTCCCATTCTGTCGGCTGTCTCTTCATTTTAGGGATGGCTTTTTAGATGCAGCACACTTGTTGAGTCTTGTTTTAGCTTATGAACACTGATGAACAACTTAAAAATTTTTAGAGCCTGTCTTGTCAGCAGTAAGTGACCAGCAATGAGCACCCCTGCATGGAGAGCCATAGCTCTTGTTTTTTGGTGATCACAGTTTTAGGCAGTCATACCACAGCCTTCGCAGATGGCTCTCCCTGAAGTGCACAGCCTGGGATGTTGGACGAGCACCTCTGCCTTGAGGAGCGGGGAGTGCAGGGAGTGGGGCCTCTTCTGGGACTGAAAGAATTGGTTTTGCCTCCCAGTTTGTCTTCATGGTTTCCTTCAGGGCAATCTTTAAACCAAAACCTAAACCATGCAGCCTGGATTTATGTTATCAGGGTTGTGTGTTTTGCAGTTGGTGAACTGCATTCACTGTCACACCTAGCAACTTCAGGTCTGCTCCTAGGAAAACACCAAGCTTGCCTTTCCACTTTCCTCTCTGTGGGAAGCAGACTCCGTAGAAAGATTTGTACTGCTAAGTCCTCAGGAGAACTGCAAAAGTAGAAGTGTCTGTGTATTCCTAAAACAATTTCCCCATGTTGGGGGGCTAATTGTTAGAAATTGCTTTAGAAATTGCTCCTAAACTCTTTGTTTTTGAAAAACAAAACCCATGAATCTAAAATCTAAAAATAGCCTATGAACAGCTGAGCTGTTCTTTCTAACAACACTGTCCAAGCCAGGCACCCAGATATAATTAACTCCCTGTTACTCCCCCAACTTTCCTAAGTTTAATTTATTTTAGGAAGATTGACAGTTGTCATTACGTTGTCAAGCATTTGTCATTTTCACCATAGTAGCAACCCTGAACCCAGACAGAAAGCGCCAGCCAACTTTGAGCAGAGGCAGGTCTTGGCTGTGTCTTTCCTGACCCAGAGTCCTGCAGCCAGCAGCATGTGTCACTGTCCCCTCTGAGTTGAGGGGTGAGGTTGCAGAGCGCTGTCCTGTCTCTAGTGCTCGGTGACTCAGCTCCTTGAGGAGAACGAGGTGCCACTTCCCCTTGCTCCTCCAGAACTGCTGGAGGGCGCCCTCGGGGTGGGGTGCTGGCCCTGGGCCTCCGGGTGCTGGGGTGGTGCGGTGCGGTAGGATATGTGTGACTGGTGCTCTGCTGACCTGGTTCCAGTGTGTTCTCTGGGGGACACAAGCCATCTAGCTTTTTTCTGCACTTCACCTTTAATGGTGGAAAAGCAGTGCCTGTCAGTGTACAGGATTGACAAGTACCCAGTGCCTAATGAGCTGCTAGACTGAGTGGGTGACATCTGCTTTCTGATAGGAGCAGCCATTTTAATTTAAGACGGGAATGGGAAATATTTATGCTTTATCCCAGAGGCCACGGCTTATCTCCGTTCGTTCCTTGCCTTTTCTTTCTATGTCTTCCTTTTTCTCTTCTTCCCCTCCTCTTTCTCCTGCTCCTCCTCTCCTTCTTCCTCTTTTTTGCGGTAAGGGGAGTGAACACAGATTTTTGCTTTGAACTATGCCCAGTCCTTTTACTTTTTTTTTTCTTTTTTGACAAGGAATCTTGCTAAATCATTAATTTGCTAGTCTGGACTGAAACTTGTGATCCTTCTACCTCAGCATCCCAGAGTACTGAGTTGCTGGCGTATGCCAGGATCCACAGCTCAATGCCTTTCCTAAAAACAAAAGGTACTTGTGTTAGTCCATCTCATCTATCCAGTCAGGGATTGCGCAGTTGGACAGCCTAGGTTAATGGTCAGCAGACTCAGGCCTGGATCCCACACAGCAACCACTACCTTTCTGATTGCTTTCCTGGCCTCCAGCCACACAAGAGCATTGTTGTCACTTCTGTGCTTACAATATGTTCCTTCTCTTGCCTCAACTTTAATTTGCTCCTTCAGCATCTTCTCTTCTCTACTTCTACCCTCCCCATTCAGCTGTTTAGCCTTTTCCCTCAGAGAGGACCCTTCTCCCTGACATTGTGTGCTGGACACCAGTGGCAGGCTGAAAGGTGACTCCTGAGGTATGGGGGAGTGTGTCGAGTGTGTTCAGCACCTGCCTGTACCTCAGGCAACCAGAAGCCAGGTCAGAAGCCAACCAAGCAGAGTGGAGGGCTGGGCCTGCGCCTGAGCAGGGTGCACTGGCTCCTGCTGTGAGAGGTCCTGCTCTTCACCTGGGGACTCTCCTCTCAGATGCAGCCTTCTTGAGACCAGTGTTACCTCTGAGTTTAGGGTTGCACTGACAAATCATTTTTTATTATTATGACATCATACTTAATGTCTTTTGCTTATGGAATATGTAGAAAGTAGAGAAATACGCAAAGAGCATTCACCACTCCACTAGAGCAGCCTTTGGCATTTCTTGCATTTTTTATAAGATGGTCATAATATCTAATTTTGTATTTCCCTGGCAGTTGTATTTCTTGTCATTAAAAACCCCATAAGCATTTTAGTGGCTATATGGCTGTCTTAGCTACTTTTTACTCATTGCTGGGACAAATACCCAACACTCAAAATGAAGGAAGGAAAGGTTTATTTAGCTCACAGTTACTGGAGAGTTCAGTCCATATTCTGCTGGCTCCAAGGCAAACAACAGCAGTTCATGTGGCAGAAAACAATGAAGAGCAGAGGAGGAGCAGCAGCTGCAGCGGCATCCATCAAGCCATCGGAGCTCCTCCAAAGTGGCGCCGTTGCTGAGATCAAGCTCCTCCGAAGACTAAGACTTCTCCACGGAAGCAGGGCGGGGCAGCAGGAAACCAGGCAGGGCGGCTTCCTGCCTTTCTCAATTCCTGGGCCCTGCCCACCTGCAGGGCGAGGCCCCCACGCTGAGATCTGCCAGAGCTGATTCTGCCAAGTTGACACAATGGCATTTCTTGTTGTGGCTACCTGATGACTCTCCAGGGCCCTGAGGTTGAATGTTTGGCCTCTTTTATATCTTCCAGTGTTGAAAGGCCCTAAAATGAACATCTATGTGCATTTTTGAGATTTTATTTTATTTTTATGTTTTTTTCTTTCCATACCAGGAATCAAACTTAGAACCTTGCGCTTGCCAGAGTTGCCTGAAACACTTAGCTATATCCACAACCTCAATTTTCTAGCAATAAAATAACTGGACCAGAGGAGTTGACAGATGTAAAGGTATCTGATAAGTATTGTTGGAACAATTTTCAGGAGCTTTATTTTCCTTGCTCCCTCCTGCAGATAATGAGACTAGAAGGTGTGCTAGGCAGCTTTCCACTCCTGAAACAAGTACCTGAGAGAAGCCAGAATACAGAGGAAAACAGCTCATTCTGGGTCACAGCTCAGACATTTCCATCAAGGTTGATTGACACTGTTGCTGTGAGCCTGTGGCAAGACCACTAATCAAGGTGGAACAGCACAGCTCATCTCAGAGCAGGAGCAAAAGAGGGGAAGAGGTCTTTATTTTTTCTAGTACCATGCTGATTTTATCACAGTAGCTTCACAGTATAATTTAAAGTCGGGTAGTAATGCCTCCTGCCTTGCTTTTGTGGTCCAGGCTTGCCTTTGCTATTCTAGGTCTTTTCTGGTTCTAAATGAATTTTTGGAATGTTTTCTCTAGATCTGTGAAGTATACTAATGATGCTTTGATCAGGATTGCATTAAATCTGTATAGCAGTTTTGTGAGGAGTATGGCTATTTTCACAATGTTAGTTCTTCCTATCCATGAGCAAGGAACATCTTTCCATTTTCTGGAATCCTCTTTGATCTCTTTTTTCAGAGTTTTGTAATTTTCATAATATAGATCTTTTATTTCCTTCGTTAGATTAATACCTAAGTATTTCCATTGCTTTGGATGCTATTGTGAAGGGTGTTGTTTCTCCCAATTTCCTTCTCAGTGAGTTTGTTGTTTGTGTGCAAGAATGGTATTGGTTTTTGGGTGTTGACTTTGTATCCTGCTATGCTATTGCATTTATTAATTCTAGGAGCCTCTTGATGAAGTGTTTTGGGTCTTCCATATGGAGTATCATGTCGTCTTCCAAATAGAGTATCATATCAACTTGAGGCTTTTATAGTTAAATGGATGCAACTAGAGGCTATACTCATAAGTAAAATAAATTAGACTTGCATGTGTAAACGTTGTATTCTTTCCCTAGTGTAATAACCTGAAAGAATAAATAAAATCTGAAAGGTATAATACATACAGTAAAAGGAAAAGAAACTGAACAAAAGGAATAAACAATTGGATGAGGGAAAGGAGAAAAGACAGCAAAAACAAAAAGGAAGGATTTCTTTCATGAATGTCTATACACAGAATAGATAAGATGATTGCACTAATTTCCATTGGCTTTTTTAAGGTAGAAGTTAATGCTTTAAATTTTTTTTTAATTTTTATTTATTTGTGTGTGTGTGTGTGTGTGTGTGTGTGTGGCCAGCTCAGCCCACCAGGGGGCGGGGCTGGCTGGCCTGTGGTGCTGGGGGATTGAACCGCGGTCCCTGTGCTTTGCTAAGCTTGTTCTAAGTAGGTGCTTTAGACCACTGAGCCATCTCACCAGCCCAATGCTTTAAATTTTTACTTTGACTAATTTTACATGTTTATATGTGTAATGTGAGTAACTACATTGAAGGTAACATATATATGCATTAGAAACTCTGTTGAATACCTGTCATCTTGTCTTTAAAAAAGACATTGTGCATTGTTTCTTATGTTTTATCTATGATTTTTCAATTGTTGTTAAAATAAATAAATTAAAAATAAGAGAAGAAACAGAGACAGAGGAAGAAGAAGGAACTGGTGTTTCACTGTCCCTTCAAGTGGTGTTTCATTCCCTTCCCGCAAGCTGTACCTTCTGGTCTCAGCCCCCCAAATTGCCTCAGGCTGAGGACCACACCCAGGAAGGTTTTCTTGGTTACAGGAGTTTTGACTTTCATTTTCCCCAAGTGTCAGTTGCCGAGCCGTGATGTGTTGGTTGGTTTATCTTCTGTCTGTGTTCTTCCTCTGAGTCCATCATGGCAAAGTGCTGATAATCATGGACTGTTTCTCCCAAGTTCCTGCCTGAGTTTTGGGCCAAGCGGAGTGTGGTGACCATGTGCAAAGACTGATGGTTAGCACCTTTAGTGAAAGAGCAGGTGATAGAGTTGGCAGTAGCAAGTTTGTGTTGGGAGCCACTGGAAACCACAACATTGGTCACAGGTGTGTAGGCGGAACTAGGCCTCAGTGCCTAAAGCAAACAAGCTACCTAAGTCCTGGGATAAACATCCTGTCTGGTTAAGGTCAGCTGTTAGTTGCCAGGCACCCTTGTGTCACACGTTACTAACTTTGCAAAGGTATAAATAAATGTCTGTTTTGGGTTCTTCTCACCTACCAGGCAGACCAGCCACCACCTAGCCCCGCTTTTGTCTTCTTGTCTTTTTCTCATTCCTGCCATTTCTTACCAGGTAGAACCAATCTGACTGAGTCACAGTGGATCCCTATAAGGTTGCCCACCCACACTGCACATTTAGAGGAGCTATCTAGTAATGAGTATGTCATGTGAACACTAAAGGTTACATTTGCACCAGGGGAACCCATATAGGTCCCTGTAGGCAGTGACAAACACACCTCTTAGCCAGCTGTGCAGACCTGAGCAGGAAGGCCAGTAGGACATGCAGAAGGTGGCGACTTGCGTGCCTTTGGGATGCAGAAGGTGGCATAGGCATGCAGAGGTTGCATCTAATGGCACAATAAAGAAGGAGCTCAGGTAGAGGATGCAGGGGTGAGGGAGTGGGTAGGGAGCTGAGCACCCCTCAGGTCTATCCAGTTGCTAGAAAGTTTGGATTTTTCTGAGAAAGATTTGGACATGTAGATTTTTACATGAAGCTTCTGTATCTTGCAAGCATTATGGGCTAAATGAGATAGGACTGTAGTAGGAGTCACAATTCCAGCTTCATTTCCAAGAAGGTCTGTGTGTCCAGTGAGTGGTTGAGCTCATGTGCAGAGGTCTCTGTGAAGGGAGCTTTTTTTGTTATATCTTGAGTTGACATGAAATTTGGTAACTTTCCAGAAGTTAGCAGTATTTCTTAGTGTGCAGAAGCTTAAGTTTAAGCTTCACAAATGTTGAGAGTTCACTATGAAGTAAAGCGTAGTGTCCTCCCCAGCCTTGGGCCTGTGTGGCCCAAGGTCAAAACCTCAGAGGTAGGCTGGTGGGCTGCTTTGTGCACTGCTCCACCCTGCAGCGTCATGTTGGTAGTGGTGGGGTCCTGTTTGTGTTGTTCCTAATGATCTTTAGCATCACAGGTGGAGCAGGGCTTCGCTGTGTGTGAGCAAGGACAGTGGAATCAGTACCACCTCTATATGGGAGGGCTGTGTCAGCTCTGTGGCTTACACAAGCTATGTCAAGTCTTTGTGTGTATGTGTGTGTGTGTGTGTGTATGTGTGTGTGTGTGTGTGTGTGTGTGCAGGGTCTCACTACACAGCCAAGACTTGTAGTGATCCTTCTGATTTCTGCCTCCCTAGTGCTGGGATCACTGCGCCCATACTCCATCACTGGCTTAGCATGCCCACGGGTGTGGCCGGCGTGACATGTAGAGCCAGGAATTCAACCCTGGCCCCTATGCTTACCTAAGCCGGTGCTTAGTCTGTGTCAAGTCTTTATGGCTAAATTGGGCTGTTGAAATAAAGGTCAGAGGGATTATGAGAGCCCAGCTGCCTCAGGGCCCTGCTCTCTGCCAGGCAGGCACTTGTGTGCTGTGCTGCTTCCTTCATCTGCATGGAAGGCATCTTGTCTCATATCCCAGTGGCAGAGCCAGAGTCTGCACTTGCAAGAGCTTCCTGTGGCCTTAGAACAGGACCCAGTCCTCTGTGCAGAGCCTTCTGGGCCCTGTGTAGCCTCTACTTTATGAAGGTTAGGGTTAGGGCTAGGCTGTCCCCTTAGCTCCCTGCATTTCAAAGCCTGGGACATTACTTCAAGTTCTTTTTATGGGTATTTGTTTTATGGTAGTGGTGCGAGCACATTGTATTTGTGTTTTAAAAATCAACTTTTAATTTTGGAGTAGATTTAGATTTACAAAAAAGTTAGAAAACATATGCAGAGCTCTTGTATGGCTCTTACTCAGATTCCGTTAATTGAACCTCTTGCAGTGTTTCATTCATGGCCCTTTTCTTGTCCAGGATCCAACCTGTGGTATGACGTGGATGTTAGGTGATGTGCCGTTAGGCCCAGCGTCTTGCTTCCTGGCACCTCCTGGTGTAAGGGCACATAAGTGGTCTTCTCTGCCTGTCTGCATACTCTCTGTGCAGGCATTCCCAGCCGCTTAAACTCCAGGGAGTTTGGGGTAGGCGGATCATCATGAGTTCAAGGCCAACCTGAACAACATGGTGAGATTTTTGTCTAAAAAAAGGTGCATGGGGGGCATGTATTTATATTTAAAAAGATACAAAAGAAATTCAGTACATTTGGATGACAGCAGCAAGCCACTTCCCTGAAGTGCAGGCTTGGTCTTCAGTTGTTTTCTTCCAGGGCCTCCTCTAAAGTTATTAGTGAGGGGCCCACCTTGTGGTCCTTGGGCATTTCTTGCAGCCTTTGTTGGAGGAATAATTTCCTTTTAGTCATACTCACAAGATCTCTAAAAGCTGCATATCCTCAACTTTGGAGGAACCATGTAGGATTTCTCCACTCTTGTCTTAGTTACTTTTCTTGTTGCTGAGACAGAACACCCAATACCCAAAGTTACAAGAGGAAAGATTTATTGTAGCTTATAGTCTATAGCAGTTTCAGTTCATATTTAGCCAACACAGGATAGCACTCACACCCGGGGTGGGACTTCACCTGATCCATGCCCAGAACTGTGGCTAATTAATCAGTGGACCAATGTAGTGTAGGGAGCTGCGTGTAGCCACGCCCTAGGATGGCGCCGGTTTCCGCCTTCCACCCCCTCAAGGGGTGAGTGCTCCTGGAGTAAACAACTCCATATATGGCCAAGGCTTGGGCTAATGCATTGCTTCCGCATACCTGGACCAATGGGCAGTACACACGTGGCACCCCATGGTTGGAAACCCTGGGACTTATAAGCTAAGAGCAGGGGCCTCGAGGGGGAAGATGGATGTAAGGGAACAATAAAGAGCTGTGCAGAAAACCAACCAGTGGTCGCGTCGTTCTTGCTGGCAAGGCCGCGTGTGACAATGTAGTAATTACACACCCTTGATCCCAGCATCACACACTCTAGATCCAGCCATCTCTGGAGCCCCCACCCCAGGAGTGCACAAGGCATAGTCGCTGTCAAAGAATCTTCTACACCTACATTCTTAGCAGTGGTCATTGTGGAGTTAATGGGTCCAGGCTGGAAAGCACAGAAGCAGGACAGGCACATCTCCTTTCAGCATCTTCTACAAGGTGCAGGAATCTGACAGTTTTCTTGCCATTCAGTTTGGTGTCACTTGTCCCACCAAACTTTTGTGTGGCCATTCATCTTAAACAAAAGAGCTTTGTCCTCCTCTGTACTGATAAACCTGCCAACCCCCAACGAAGACTGCTAAACACAGTTGGCAGGAGGGCATCAGATTGGGGGCCCCCAGAAGGAAGCAGGATCAGGTGGTGTCCAGGCACAGCTGGTCTCCTGGGCTCTGTCCAGTGTTTGACCAAAGGGACCTACAAGCTCTGACTGTGCCATGTAAAGTTCCATTTTCAAGCCACACTGGTCTGTGGTGTGTTTATCTTCTGGTGAGTCCAGCTGAGTCAGGAAGGGGGAGGAGTGGGGATCCACTTCCTTCTTTACAGCCAGTGCTGTGGGTGCCTCAGCCTGGAAACTGTTGGGTGATTGCTGCTCTGTGTTGGGGTGGTGGAGATACCCGGACATAGGGATGACCCAGAGCTACTTGTCTGCCCAGCCTGAGATGCTAGGGCCAAGGGTGACTCTCCTGGAGAAGGGGTAGTTTTTTCCCAGCAGGAGCACACCAAATGACTATCATGCTTTCTCTCTCTCTCTCTCTCTCTCTCTCTCTCTCTCTCTCTCTCCCTCTCTCTCTCCCTCCCTTCCTCCCTTCCTCCCTCCCTCCCTCCCCTAACAGAATTGAACCCAGGGGTGCTGTTGTACCACTCAGCTTCAGCTACATTCACAACCCTTTTTTAGTTTTTACTTTGAAACAAACAAGTTTTTTGAGACAAACTACATAAAATAATGCATACATGTATGCTGCAAAGTTTAATACTACCAAGGTTTAAAATTAAATTTGCTAGATTAAGCCCTAACGTGTTCTGCCCTTCAGGAGCAACTACTTTCAGGCCTTCTAACTGGTTCCTCTTATCTACCTACGAATTTTAAAATACTACAGTTCACTCTTAATAGCTAGAAATTATCAATTTACTCTCTCTTCTGCTTTCCTTGGTGTATTTGGGTACATCAGTACAAATATAGTTATATGGCATATTTAATATTTTATTAATTCCATACTCAGAACCTCCACTATGTCTGTTTTTTTGTTTTAAAGAGAGAAAAATAATGAAAGCAATGATACAGAATTTTAAAACATGATAGTAGGAAATTGTTTTCTCCAAAGTAGTTGCTCAGATTACAAGATATAGGTAAGTAAAATTGATCAAATGATGTGAGCACAAACTTCCTTACAATGAACTAATAGAAACTTGTAGTATAATTATCTTAGCTATCTTGTGTGTGTGTGTGTGTGTGTGTGTGTGTGTGTATTTTTTTTTTTTCCTTTCTATTCTCTTCTTTTCTCCTTTCCCTTACCCAGTTGTTCTTTCCTTTTGGGTAATTTCTTTCACTTTCACAGTATTTATTGTACATTTCTGGTCTTGTTTACTCTTTCAGTTTTTTACATGAGGGAGACAATATGATGTTTACACGTGTGAGTCTGACTTATTTCACTTTAGCCTCTAGTTGCATCCATTTAAGTATAAAAGCATCAAGTTTATCTTTCTTTATAGTTGAGTAATGCTCCAGTGTATAAAAATACCACATGTTTTTTATCTGTCCCTCAGTTGATGGGCATTTGGGGTGTTTTCTAGATCTAGCTATGACAAATTACACTGCTACAAATGGGTGCACATTTATCTCTGTGGTGTTACGTTTTTAATGCTTTTTGAAAAGTACCCAGCAGGGAGATCGCTGAGTGTAATGGGACCTCTGATCCTAGTTTTTTCAGAAATCTCCACACTGATCTCCACAGTGGTTGTACCTGTATTCACTCCCACCCACAGTGGAGAAGGGTTTTTACTCATAGCCCCTCCAGTATTTGTTATTGGTTGATTTCCTGATGGTAGCCTTTCTTTCTGGGATGAGATGGGATCTCAGTGTTGTTTTAATTTGCATTTCTTGGATGATTAATGATGTCGAACATTTTTTCATGTATTTATTAGCCATTTTTATTCCTCTGAGAAGTGTATATTCATCTCAGATGTCCATTTTTGGGTTGGGTCTTTGAATTTTGGAGACCTGATTATTTTCAAATTCTTTATGTGCTCTAGATAGAAGTCCTTTGTCTATGGGACAATTGCCTAAAATTTTTTCCCAATTAGTAGGTTTTCTTTTTACTTGGTCAGTGACTTCTTCTGATGTGCAAAAACTTTTTAGTGAGATAGGATCCCAGTAGTTGATTCTTTGAAGCATTTCACATGCTTGGTTTGGTTTTTGTTCATAAACCCTGCCCATCCCACATCTTCAAGATTTCTACCTACTTTCTCTTCTAGTAGGTTTAATGTTTTTGTTTCAATATTTAGATCTTTAATCCATTTTTACTTTAATCTCATGCATGATGATAGACATAGGTCTAGTTTTAGCCTTCAGCATGTGGAAAGCCAGTTTTTTCCAGTACAATTTACTAAAGAGGCTATCTTTCTTCCAATAAATGTGTTTGGCCCCTTTGTCAAAGATCAGGTGGCTGAGTATGTTTGTAGTTGTGTCTGCATCTTCTGTTCTGTTTCACTGATCCTCAGGTTTTTTTTTTTTTTCCAGTACCACACTGATTTTGGCACAGTGGCTTTATAGCATAATTTCAGTGACTATTTAAATTTTGCTTTTAAACTATATAGAATACTAAATTTTAACTTCTCTCTTTTTACCTTTTTGAGACAGTTTCACTATATAGTTCACTATGCAGTTTCACTATGCAGGCTGAACTTGGACTAACTTTATAGCCCAGGCTAGCCTTGAACTCAAAAGCATTCCTTCTGCCTCAGCCTCTGAGTGTTGGGATTACAGTCACCTGCCACCAGGTCCAACTAAAATTTCACTTCTTTTGTAGTATAACTGTTGTTTTTTTCCTGCATTTAAATGGCTTCATGTTTCCATTAGCTTACTTCATTTTATATGTCTGGCTGAGTTCCCAAGGTCTCCACTGACTGTATAAACTCTTGAAGATAAGTTCCATTGTTAAAACCCAGGTCTTATCTGTTGGTTCCCATTTCCTTTCTGGTGAGACCCTTCCTGAAATCTCCCTTCTTACTTGCCAAATAGGACTATGTTCTCTTTGGAAAAGACCAAAGGAAAATTTCCATCACATTCCAATATCGCCAAGACCGTCTGTTACCCTCTTTCCAGGGGATTGAGTGCTGGGGTGTGATGGAGGCATTTCCTGCTTACCTTGGCCCCCAGCACCAGGAGCTAGGCTAGGGCCTCTCCTTTCTGCCCAGTACTACTTCCCAAGCTATCACAAATTGCCATTTAATGGACTTACTGTTTTTATTTTTATTATATTTTCTGCTTCTTATTTTTATTGTTAGGTGTCATCTTAAAAAATATTTTATAAATTACCTTTGCATTAAGCTATAACTTCAATCCTTTTAAAATGTTTTGTTTTGAGACAGTATTTCACTAAGTTGCCCAGACTGGCTCAAAACTGAGATCCTTCTGGCTCAGCCTTCCAAAGTACTAGTAGTATGGGCATGTACCATTATGCCTGGCTTTTCGCTAATTTTTCATGTATTTAGTACAGGGTCTACAGGATCTCACTACATAGATTGGACTATTAGTGATCCTCCTGTTTACAGCCTCCCAAGAGCTGGTATTACAGGCATGGGGCCACCATGCCCAGTCTCAATCGTGCTGTCTCAGTGTGCCTTAGGGGTGGGGCTGGCACAGCAGGCCTGAGGATCCAACCCCCAGTCCCTGCATCTGCCTAAGCAGGCACTTTAATCTGCTGAGCTATTTGACCCGCCCTTTTTGCTAAATTTTTAAAACAGCTATATTGAGATATATTTCCCAGAGCATCACTTCACTCATTCAAAAGGCATGTCCATACATCCATCATAATAATTTAATTTTAGAATATTTTAATCCTAAAGATAACCTTGTCCTCAGCGTTGATTCCTGGCCCAATTTCAATGGTTTGTATTTTTGTCTTTCAGTAATATACTAAGGAAGTCCCTTATGATTGTCAGAGACATCTTCTCATGCTGTGGGTTGTCTGTGTATGCGTGCATGCGTGCGTGCATGCATGTGTGCGTGCGTGTGTGGCTGGGAACCAGACCCAGATCCTTAGGCCACTGAGCAGGTGCTCTGTTACTGAGCTGCACGCCAACTCTCTTCATTTTCTTGATGGTATTCTTTGCAGTCCACCACTTTCAAGTTTTAATGTAGTCCGATTTTTTTTTTATTTTGTTTTTTTTCCTTTGTGTTTGAGCTCATCTATTTGTCTCTGTTTTTCAGTTGGCCTTTTTCTGTAAGCCCCTTCAGACCCTTTATGAGTCAGACATGAAAACCAAGCAGAGGTGTATATGATGGTGTCTTCTTTCTCCACGCTGGGCTGCAGTGAAGGCAGAGCTAATACCCTGTGATGTCAGTGCAGTGGTTCTGATACCGGAGAAACGTGACTTCCAGCCTGCTAGATGTCAGATGTGCTGAGTTTGTATCCCTGAAATTGTAAGGAACAAGCAAGATTAAGAGTAGAAAAGATTTAGTGAGAACTACCTCCTGGGAGAAAGAGGGATCCTGAGAACAGGTGGCTGCCAGCGCCCCTTGCCAGGGATAGTTCAGCAAAGTCACGATGTGCGTACAACATAGTCAAACTGTAATGAACCTGTAAGATTATGAGTATAACCACTTAGCTAATAATGATCCAGGGGGAAGGTCCCTGGGAAGAACAAAGACGCTTGGGAAGGGATGGGTGCAGATGCTCTGGCCACCTCTCTGGGCAACTAATGCCTATGTGGACGTTCTGGGCCAGATGATGCTAGCTGTAATTCCAAGTTACTGTCTCTCCCATGGGGAGGCATGTACACATGCCTGCTGCTTCTTTATCTTGCCGCTTGGTCTTCTTCAGATGCACCTCCAGCAACAATTCTGATGTCTTTATTTTTGTCCTGGCTTCCTTGAGAGAACAGTCCCTCTCTGCATGACTGTGTATTAATTTCTATCTAGCTTAGCTGACTATAATAGCTTCCTGCTGCCTGTGTGAATCCTATGTGTCACAGCGGCTGACTCTTAAGCGAGGTTAATCCTGGAGGCCTGAGAACAACAGTACAGCATCAGGTATGGCCGCATGGCCTCCTAGGGTACGGCTCTTCTTCTACATGAACAGGGCTGGGACTGGAACAGACACATGGCCGTGCAGACATAGAGCAGCATGGAAGATAATGTATGATAAAAGCAAAACAGATTTATTGGTTTACCAAAAATGTATTCCATCATTTCTATGAGAAAATGAATACTAAATTCTAAATCAAGAATCCTTAGAAAGGCCAGCAAGATAGCTCAGCGGACTAAAGCTCCTTCTTAGGCAAGAGTAGGCAAGTGCAGGGACTGCAGTTTGATCCCCGGCACCACATGCTGTGTCTTCCCCACCCCCGGAGTGCACTGAGCAGGCCAGTCTGGTCATGGTGGTGCATGCCTGTAATCCCAGCGCTGGGGAGGCTGAAAATAGGAGTATCACTATGAGTCCAAGCTGTGTAGGGAGACCCTGTAACAACCAAATACATTAATAATAATAATAATAATAATAATAATAGAATCATTTGAGAATATATGTGTTAATTCATTAGAGTTCTTTTCAGTAGTTCACAGGTCCCTGGCAGACAGTGGATGTGGAGCCATGACAAGCCCTGGAGCAGGTTCCTTCCTGCCTTGGCCTGTGCAAGGACAGCCCCAGACAGGCTCAGTGGATGTATGCTGAGCTATAGAATGGGTAGATAAGCATGATACTTTTTGTGGTAGTGGGGACTGAGCTAGATCACCAGCTATTTGTATTTTTTGTTTTTTCATTTTGATATAGGGTCTCTAAGTTGCCTAGGCTAGGCCTGAGCTTGTGAGTCTCCTTCCTTAGCCTCCCAAAGTGCTAGGATTACAGGCCATCCACAATGCTATTACACACAGTATACTCACGTCACACACACACACACTTATACACATGACTCACTGCGGAGTCAGGGCTGTCTGGCTGGGTGGCAGCATACTCACCCTCTTGGTCTCTCTTCCTGTCAGCCTTGCACTTGGCTGGTTGTTTCACAGTCTGTGGGCTTTGTTGTAAGGATAAGCAGAGAAGAATACGAAAAAATCAGATCTGCATGAAGCTGTTTTAGGGGACGAATGCCACTTGAAATGCATTCCTTAGCCATCTGAGGACTCCTTAGTCTTCCTTTTCCATAGACAATTGATTTGATGGCTTTACCTTTTAAACAAAATGTACATAAGCATGTGGTTCTAAAACCAGGAATGGCCTTGCCCACCCCCCCAGAGCACCCTGAGCCCTAGCCCTTCCCTATAGAGCTAGAGCTGCTGTTTCTCATGCTGCACTCTTAATTTTAATCTGTATTCTCTAATCCCGTATTTTGCTCAAAGTACCCAGTGTTGAGCGTTTTGTTTCTTTTCTTTTTCCAAAGAGATGTTGCTTAGAGATGTGGAGCTCACTGCTTTCTTCTTGCAGTTACAAAATGTTTTGTTCCTTTCATAAATTCATACTTCATTTTAATCCAGTCCCTCTTGATAGGCAGTTGACTGTTTTATAGTTTTTTGCTGTTATGTTATGGAAAACAGGATATCAGACCTTTTCTGGTGGCATAAGGAGCCAAGTCTGCCCTCCTACAGAGATGGAGAACGCCTGTGTGTGGCTCAGTTGTGTGGGGGCGGGAAGAACAGGCTGAAGCGAAGGCAGCTACTTAGAATGATGGCTTCATAGCTGTGGCCATCTGGTCAGCCTCTGTCAGGCTGGGAGTCTAAGCAAGAGCTTTAGGGGAGGAGGAGGAGGAGGAGGGGGAGGAGAGAAAGGAGGCTCCACAAATTAGAGAGCTATGGAATTCTGCAGCAGGGGAAGGGGGAGCCAGGAGTGTGCTGCCATCCGCAAGGCCCAGGATCCACCTTTAAGATGGCTTTTTTTTTTTTTAACTTCAGTTACACCTGAAACCCCTGCTGAACTCTTAGGCAGGCATTTATCTTCTGGGCTCCTGTCAGTCTCAATTGATGGATTATTTTTCCTGAACGAGGAAGGGTCAAGGTTCACATGCTCACCTAGGGTTGAATTGTGGGATTGAAATGGTGCTTCGTTCTGAGGTTTGCATACAACCCTGGCAGGAAAGGCTTGTTTTTGGATTTTAAGAAAATATTTGAGCAGTAAATTAGAAATTAGCCTAAATTGTCACTGGGCTGAGTCTGAGGGTTCTCAAGGCTGAAATAAGGAATTTAATTTGCCCTTTTCAAAGGTGTTTGTGGATTCATTGATTCCCATCATGGACAAAGAATTTTTAGAATGCCTCAGTAAAAGAGACACAAGAAGAATTTATTAGTGATAAATATAAGATGTACGCAAAAGTGGAGTGAAGGTACCCAGAAAAAATAAGACATAATGCCATTGGGATTATTGGCAGCAGAGGCTCTTTTTGCTTTGGATGGTAGAAATCTGTGGAATTTATTTATTTATTTGTATTTTAGGGAAGGGTCTACTGGTGCTCAGGGTCTCACTACTAGATCAGACTCATAGTGATCCGCGTGTTTACAGCCTCCCAAGAGCTGGGAATACAGGGGTGCACCACCACACCCAGTCTCAGTTGCTGTCTCAGTGTGCCCCAGGGGTGGGGCCAGCATGGCAGGCCCAGGGATTGAACCACCAGCCCCTACACCTGCTTGCAGGCGCTTTAATCCACTCAGCTATTTGGCAGGCCCAATGTGTGGAATTTAAATCTTTTTATTTTTCTTTTTTGAGACATTATCTCACTCTGTAATTCAGGTGGCCTTAAGCTCACTATGTAGCCAAGGCTGGTCTTAAATTCATTGGCCTAATCTATGGAGTTGGATTGTCTATACTGTTAGTCTTTGTCTAGTGAGTGGAGAGGACAGTCCACCCAGGGTGAGATACTGGTCTATTCGTGTGAGAAATCCAAAAGGCCTATTCACAGGTAAATGCATGCCATGTTCAGGTTCAAGGGGGATGGCCAGCCCATTTGTAGGAGAAGGAAGTTGCCCAGGTTTACTGTGTTTTAGGAGAAGAGAAAACAAACAATCTGGACTCGTGTCCTGAAGCTGTAGTTTTTCTCGAAAGTAGTATGTTTAAAATCTCGATTTCATTGTTTCCAATCTAATTTGCATTTCTTCTATCCTACTGATACAGGACGTGTGATAGAAGGGTGATACATGCATGACCTGCCAATAATGGGAAGGAAGTGTAACTCCCAACCTGCTAGATGTTCAAAACGCCAAGTTTGTGTGCTCAACAATTGAAGAATACGTTCTAGGAACAGTGGAGGGTAAGAGTAGGAAGCACTTGTTGAGATAAAGCGTCTCTCTGACTGCCTGTAATATCACAAGTAGTTTAGCTGTGTATATTGCTACCTCATAAGTGCATTTTTCATATTGGAAATAAGTCCACATACGGAGTTGGACGCATTCTTGAGTCTTGAAGAACTAAGGCTGAGTCCTCATTGGGTTTTGAGCAGGGCAAGACAATAGTGTGGGAAAAGAGTGGTGACTGGGAGGGAGCAGGCCATGCTCTTGAGTACAGCCCACAGGCATAGATGTGTGAAGTGTGCCCCTTTCCTGGTCGCAATGGTATGGAAACGGGATACCAGAATACTTCACATTGCTCGAGGGACCAAGAATGTGCTTGAAGAGGTGGAGAAAGCCAGACTGTTCACGTGATGGCCTGGCTTGGGAATCCTGAGCATGGGAGAGGGAGCCCAAAGGTTTTTAACTGTGTTTCACTTACTCTTTCCTTCCACAAACTATTACTTAAAAGTGACAAGTTTACAATTTTGAATATCTGGGGAGAAGGGGTGCAGCAAGATATGTGTGGGGGCTGGGGACTGCTATGAGAAAGGGAACCCTGCAAAGTAAGGGAGTGAGAGGACAGGCTGTGGGAAAGAAAGGAGGAAGGCAGGCTTCAGAAACTGTTGCAACAGGGTGAGAACAGAGCTTTGTCTGACCATGGGGCTCAGAGTTGAGCCCTGGGGGTCTGGGGCTCCCAGTGTGGCTTGTCTTTCTGTCTCACCAAAACAGACTACAGCAGTGAGATATGCTGAAGCCCTGGTCTTGAGGGGCATGAGTAGTGCTTGGAAGTCTGGAAGCCTTGGGGCAGAGTGGCTGCTCAGTGGAGGGGGGGGACCCTGGAGCCCACAGGTGAGGCTGCTTGGACTGGATGGAGGAGAGGCCTTGTAGATGTGGGTTTAGATGGCGCCCCTGGCTCTTGGTGGCCTCTGCCCTACCTGGAGCAGCATTTGGCTGAGGGACAGAGCAGTAGCTTGGGAGGATGAGCTGTGGTGGCTGTCTTGAGAGCTGGGTGCTAATCTCAGTGCTCTGGAGTAGTGGAAGTGGGAGGCAGAAGAGGGTCTGTGGAAGATGATCATTTCCCGATGGTGTGGGAAGGGCCTTTACACACATTAACTTAGTGAATCTTTAACACAGCTTCAGTGAGAGGGCCGCTCCTCTAACAAATGAGGCTATCAGCAGGACCTGCAGTGCAGGGCAAATGTCCATGTTTCATTGTTGCTGTCTCATGCATGCGACAGAGCCAACCCCTAGCTCAGGAGCCTTATCAGATGATGATAAACTTCTGTTTATCCTTTCGCCATCATGACTCTAATCCTCAGATGTGCCACCAGCCACAGCCCTGATGCCTTCTCGTCTTCTGCACTGACGCCCTGGAGGGCAGCCCTAACTGACTGCCTACTATATTGCTATCTAATTTAGCTTTAATAGTGATGGGTTGTCATTCTGATATAGGAAAAGTATAGTCCTTAAGCTAATAGATATCAGCTTGCCAAGTTTGTGCCTCCTGAAATTGAAGAATAAATTCCAAAGTCCAAAGGAGGTTAAGAGAGAAAGAGGTTATTGGGCAGTAAGAATAGCTATGAAGGGCAGAAAAGATTCTGAGTGGGTTGCCACTGAGGTAATTTTTTCTACATGTTTTATAGGGCAAAATCACCAGTGAGCACAAAATCATGGGATGGGTACAACCTAGGTCAGACATAACCTTCCAATAAGTTGACAGGTATAGCTGCTTAGCTAATAGTGATCGGTAGAGAAGTAGGACACATAGCCAGGGTGTATGGATGACTGTATTAGCCTTGGATTATCTGACTTCTAAAATAGAAACATTTTGAGGAAAGGATGAGCCTGGGTGGTCATCTGCCAAGGTGTCTGAGGTATAGAAACTGTTGCAACAGGGTGACTGGACTTAATGGACTGAGTGGACTTAATGGACTGAGTGGTAGCAATTGTAGTATAAGCTCAGATTTCTGAAAATAATTCCTGAGGGATGCTTGCAAGTCTGGCCATTGTAATTTTAATCTCAAGGCCTTGCCTTCTTCAAGTGTACCTCCAGCCACAATTCTGATGTCTCCCCATTTCACTGATTTGAGAGCCCAGTACCTCTGTGACTGTACATTAATTTTTATCTAACCTGGCTGCCTACAGTAATACTTGATATTCCAGAAAACTGGAACAGGAAGTTACTTTGTCTGGCGTACACCTTTCTGCTCAAGGGCCAGTGACCCTGAAGCCATCACCACTGCACTTGGTTCATGTGGATTTTCTAACAGGGAAATGTCCCAAGGTAGAACATGGGATGCTCACCGGTCCAAGGCTTCCGCGAGACCCTCGACTCAGAGTTCTGGGCCCTGTGTGCCCTCTGGATGCTCACACCATGGACACTTGGGCTCAGCTCCAGGAGATGAGCAGAGCCGGCCAGAGAGGGAGCTGGAACAAGGCAGGCACTCTACAAAGGGGCATGAGTCAGAGCTCTGTCACTGACAAAATGCCTGAGATAGAGGACTGTGAAGAGGAAAGGTTTGCTGTGGCTCAGGGCTTTGGAGGTCTCAGTCCCAAGTGGGCTGGGTCCCTTTTCTGGGGCCCATGGAAAGGTGGCACATCATGGTGGGGGTGTGCTCTGCCACTGAGGAGAAAGGGAGCCGGAGGCCAAGTCCCAACATCCCCTCCCAGGACAAAGTCTTCTAAGGCTCCGCCCTCCTGGGAGGCGCTTCAGGCTGGAACCAAGCCCTATACCCCTGGCCCTTGGGTACGCTATGGCCCAAATGCTAGGGAAGAGGTCTCCTGCAGCCTGGTGTCATGAGGCTGGAAGGGCTGAGATGGAAGATGTGGAGTCACCATTGGAATACAGCCTACTGTCAGAAAATGCCCAACCCTCCCCAGCAGAGAAGCTTCTTAGAATTTTCAGTAAATGCTCTGGATGTCACAGATAGAATGGTCTACCCCTCAGGCTCCGAATCCCATTCTGTTCCCTTTCTGTTAAAGTTCTTTACTGTGCTGGGCAATTTCCTGCCTCAGCCAAGGGGATAGAATACTTTTCCTGTGGCTGAGGCTCTCTACCTGACCAAAGACCAAGGCCGCCCATGGCCTTAGCCCTGCCACTCAGACAGTCTCGGTGCTAAGTCCTGCTTCAGGTTGCTTGCCTTGCCCTCATTTTCTCTCTTCTCCCCCACCCCCAAGACATTTGAAGTAACAGGGACAGGATTTCACCCTGCCGTCTCTGTGGTACCTTATGCTCCTAAGCCCTAGATTTCCACTGCTATAAATCTTGCCCGAGCTTTAGTAACCTGAGTGCAGTAAGTTAACCAGTGTACATATCCAGACTTTAGAGTATGAGGTCAGTGGGATTAGGCCTCTGAGCAGGCATAAGTGGAAGAGGATGTGTGCACATCTTTTGACAGATGGGCACCTGCAAACCTGGTGGCCAGACCCCAGGGTGACAGAAAGAGGCCAAGCCACACAAGTCCCAGGAACAGGGGCAGCTGCAGCTCAGGTGTTTGGTGGAATGCAGTCCCCTAACCTGCAGCTGGCCACAGGATGGCAGGCCCAGTCTTGAGCCTGCTTCTGGCTGGTGGCAAGCTTCTCCACATAGCATGGTTAGGGCCATGATAAGTTGCTGTAGAAGACAATCATGGCATATTCAAGTGTTCATGTTACTGTTGAATATAGTCAGAGCTTCACAGAGGAAGATTGGAACCAGCCAAGACCTGGAGGTGTTTGTCCAAGTGTCTCTAGCCTGAGCCTCCTTGGTCAGGATGATAAAGGACACTCATTTAGGTTATCCATGGATTTGGAGGTCTCAGGGGCAGGGGTAGGGGTGGAAAGAGATGCAGAGACAGGAGGGCCCATGGGATGTGGAATGAGGAGATGCAGCTGGCCAAGTAGGCTCCTACTCCGAGTCTGGAATTAGACCTCTTGATAGGCATCTGGTTTCTACCAGAGACCTGCACCAACCCAGACTCAGAAGCCAGTCAGACCCCTCCTTTTTGTATCATGGGCTCCAGTAAGAAAAAAGAGAAAGGTACTCGGTGGGTCTGATGTTAGAGTTAGATGGGAAGAATGGGTCCCATTGTTATGTGGCATATTAACAATAACATGTTACATCTCAAGATAGAAGAGAGGAGGGTTTTGAATGTACTCATCATAAAGAAATGATAAAGGGACCGGTGAGATAGCTCAGTGGACTAAAGCACCTACTTTGGCAAACTTAGGCAAGCACAGGGACTGTGGTTCGATCCCCAGCATGACATGCCATGCCAGCCCTGTCCCTGGTGGGGGGGGGCCTGAGCCAGCCACAGAGCCTGGGCGTAGTGGCATACACCTGTAATCCCAGTGCTGGGGAGGCTGAAAACAAAAAGGATTACTATGAGTCTGAGCTGTGTAGTGAGACCCTTTAACAACCAAATACATTAAAAAAAAAAAAAAGAAGAAGAAATGATAAAAATTGCTAGGTACCTAGCCTTTCAAGGTCAGTGAAGACTCAGGACATAGGAGAACCTGTACTATAACATCATGTAACTCATGATGTCCCAAATTTTCTGATCAAGGGTATTATGGGGCCACAGAGAAAAGTGATTGATGATGTAGTGTGTGCCTAAGGAGAGTAACATGGAGAGAAAATATTCTTTCAATTTGCTCTCACAGAGAGCAAATTGGTCAAGCAATGGCTATGACTCATTCACGTGGCTGACACTGACAAAGGATCTCCAAACTGCGGTACAGGGTTTCAGGATAAACCCTGAGGGGACTTGACTGACCTTATCAGATGCAGAAGTTACATTTCTTGTTCTGTAGGTCTTGCTTTATCTTGGTCTTAACCATCCAGCAGAAAAGTATAAAAATGAAGTATAAAAAGTAAAGCCATATTAATATGCTGAGCTGTAAACGGTTCAAGTCAACAACTTCTGACATTACCAGTCTTATGGAAAACCCACTACTATTATGGACTACCAGACTATATTGGAATATTTTGCTGAAGTCATGCACCTATAATATTTAAATGACAATAGAATCCCTTCTCTGACAAAACTGAACAAAAAAGGGGGATACAAATGAACGACCATTTTGTATCTGTATATTCAAAATAGGATAGATACACAGCTACATTCTTTTAATTCAATGAGTACAGAGATTTGTTCTAATAACATTTGTGGACAGGATATCATGTCTGCATCTTGTACAATGAATGACCACTAAGACAACAATATACAATGTATTAATTATTGAAACTGTCTTACTAATTGGATTTGAAGCTTTCTCATTGCTATTTGTTTCTCAATACCATTATTTAAAAAATATGAAAATAAAATTCTTACTCTTTATATAAAAAAATTTTTCCAGGCATGACAGCACATGCCTTGTAATCCCAGCATCCTGGGAGGCTGAGGCAGAAAGATTGCAAGTTTGAACCCAGCCCAGCAATTTAGCAACTTAGCCAGACCCTG
Source organism: Octodon degus (assembly GCF_000260255.1). NCBI lineage: Eukaryota > Metazoa > Chordata > Mammalia > Rodentia > Octodontidae > Octodon > Octodon degus. The sequence continues at coordinate 69,852 of NW_004524851.1, forward strand.
TCCCAAAATAAAGAGGGCAAGGGATGTAGCTCAGTGTGAAGGTCCTGGTTCAATCTCCATTATGGGAAGGGAAGAAAGAGAGAAAGTTAGTTAGTTAAGGTAATGAATATGTCTATCATGTGGGGTTGTTCCTTACCCACACATGTATGAACCAAAATTTCACATTGCACTTTGTAAATATTTTGTGTTAATCAAAATAACATAAAAAATTGAATAAAAAGGAAAAGTACTTCGTGACTACTGGGAGAAGAAAAGAGCCTGATGTGTATGAGGAGACAGCCTTCCCAATGGATTGGGGTTAGAGTTGGAGTTAGGGTTGGGGGTTGCCTCTGACAGAGCCTGTGTGGTGTCTGAGAAGTTAGCAACAGGGTGGTTCAGCAGCTGCCCAGCCAGGTCTCTGGTGTTGAAAGCCACAGGACTTGGGGATCCTTAGTGGGGCCGAGCTCACCAGCTCCTTGGTTTCCTGCTGTTTCTTTCTCCTCTTGTCACACTTCTTCTCACCTCTTTCTTCCTGATACAAGCAAGGGGGCAATCCTCATGTCGGAGCAGGAAAATACTGGGGAGACACAGGGCCTGCTGTCCTAGAGCAGAGCACAGGGAGGAGGAGAGCCAGGGTGCAGCTAGCTGTGCAGGGCACTGGAGGGGACTGTGGGGAAGAAGTATCAAGAATGAGCAGCGGCCGGTTACTTTCTAGTGGTCAGTCATGCCCGTGGAATTGAGGCGTGGAAGCGAGAAAGCCCAGCAGAGGCCCATCTGGTATGTGCTTGGGCATTCTGTCACCTGCTGCATTTGCCTTTTGCTCTGCTGCCACAGTCTTTGTTTCTCCCTCCCACCCCATTTCTCTTTTTTAAAGCCACACAAAAATGATTTCCATCGCACAGTTCACAAGCAGAAGCAATGACAGATACTAAAAATGATAGCTGACAGAGCTGAGAGATAGCTATAAAAAATTTGCTGATATCCTTCCAGAAAAGTTTTTCGGGCCGAAAGAAAACATTGCTTACGCCACTCAAAGCAAAATATTTATATTGTCAGTGCGGAGTTCTTCCATCCTCCTTCCACTTCCACCCACTGCCCCAAGGCACTATTGGGTAGTAAGCAGAAAGCACAGGGTGGCCTAGGAAGTTGGAGTCCACAGCAGTGCAGCATTAAGTGGACACGCTCCGTGCTCCGCTTGAAAACCTGGAGGGCAGCGGTCGGAGCGGCAGCAGGGCTGCAGACCAGGGGCCTGGGTCTGGGTGCAAACTCCCTTCTGTTCTTTAAATGCTGCCATGCGTTTTATTTTATTTATTTATTTATTTATTTTAGAGAGGAAAAGAAGAAAAACCACATGAACAAAGACAAAAACAAAGCAACATAGAACAATAAAAATGGTATTGAATTTCAAAACAAGAATAGAAAATTAGCAATGGTTGTTATGTTATGTATTTTTATTATGAAATTTGTTGCTCAGATTATCAGATATAAGCATGTTGGATTGATCAAGCAATTGAACATTACTGCTATGCATTTTAAAGGCTGACTTCTCTTTGGAAGTTGAGCAGAGGTTAACATTTGTCCTAGCCCATTGGCCTTTATGATAACAAAACCTCAGAGCTGGTACTTAAAGGTTTAATAATTTTGGAAGCTAAATGTCCAAGGTCGGGGGCTGGGGAGATAGCTCAGTAGAATAAGCACTTGCCTGGCAAGCACAAGGTCCTGAGTTCAATCCCCAGTCCTGAAAAAAATTAAAAAAAAAAAAAGTCCAAGGTCAGGTGGTCCAGTTGCTTTAGCTTCTGGCGTGGGCCTTTGTGGTGGCACCAACATCTAGAGGAGGAGTAGGAAGGGCAACCGCCACGTGCATAGAGACTCGGCTGCTATGGAGGGAGCTGCCTGGGGCCCTCAGGGAGCTACCTGAGTCTCTTCTGAGAGTGACACTCTCCATGCTGGAGAGCAGGCTGCCTGCATGTTTTTGTGTCCTTGGATACATATGCATCTCCAGGCACAGCAGCACACACACCCCAGGCTCATTGTAACTACAGGAAGCTCTTACGGAGGTGTATGGGATGAACAAAAGAGAGGGACGCACGAGTCTGTATTGGTAGTTTGCCATTTAGGAGGAAATCCATAAGGGAGACCTGAGACATGAGGTGAGCCGGGTAAAACAGGTGGGCCCGGTGAAATCTGTGTCGGGTGCGCTGACAAATGAAGCCCCAGTGGCAGAAGCACAGGACTCTTGGGGACAGCATACAGACAGAGATGCTTTGCCTGAGCTGACCCACAGAACCGAGTGGGTGGGGCCTTGTCCCCAGACGCTCTGAGAGCACAGTGGCACAATCAGGTTTGAGATCTTAAAGCAGCATTTGATCAGTCTGGACTTGATTGCAGTCTAAGGTGTTTGGATTGGATTAATTCGCATAACAAACGATCACTTGATGAATGGGAAGGGAAGGCCAGGTAGACCTTCAGGACTAACTAAAATGAGCACCCTTCCATTTGGATTTGGTGGCACACACACTGCTGGGAGGTGAAACAGAAAGATTGTAATTTTGAGTCAGGCTGGGAAATTTAGCAACAAAAGGAGAGCTTATTAAAAAAAATTAAAAAGGGGTCTGAGGGTGTAGTCCAGTGAGAAGGCCCTGGGTTGGATCCCTAGAACCACAAAAATGAAGAAAGAATGAATGAATGAACCAGTAAGTCAGCACTTTTGTACCCATAGAGCAAATGTGTGGTCCTCCTTTTGTTTGTTCTGCATCTCGCTCTCCTTCCATCTCCCACTTGGAGATCTCCTTGGGGGGCCGTGGGAGGGATTCTCCATGTCAGCAGTGTCCCCATCATCCCCAGAATCTGGGAGAGCCCATAGTACTGCACTGTGAGATGACCACTTCCTCTTCCGTGCTAGAAGTGGACTTGGATGAGCAGCACACAATCAGTGATCCTAGCCTCCAGACAGACTCAGAACAAGTTTGTTTTGTGGCATGGGGGTGTGGGAGAAGTGTTGGGTATGATGCCTGGAAGCCCTAAGAAGGCAGTGTCCCTGGGTGATACCACTTGTGCAGCAGACTGTCACCTCAGAAAATGCAGCTGAATTATTAGTTGTTGTTGCCAAGTTCTTCCTTCCCTACCTTACAGATTAAATGTTATTGAAGATAGTTAGGTATGGGAAACCGAGTTATAGGTAGCTATGTAGTATATGCAAGGTTTGATATCCGTGGTTTTAGGCATCCACTGGGAACATTGACAAGGTAACCCTCAGATGAGAATATTTATACTTTCTTTTTTCTGGTACTGAGAACTGAACCCAGGGCCTTTGCACTTAGCTACATTTCCATCTCTTTCCTTTTTTGTCTCCCCTCCTCTGTCCTCCCTTCCCTCCACCACTGCCCCTTTGAGGGAGTATCTTGCTCTAACTCTCTGAGTTGCCCAGGCTGGGCTCCAACTTGCAAATCTTCCTGCCTCAGCCTCTCAGGCTGTTGGGATTACAGGCAAGCACCATCATGCCTGGCTCATACTTTTCATGTGTAGTCTGTTAGGGCAGTGTGGAATTGCCCCTTTATTTCCTCCAAATTTGACTATGAAAACTTAGCCCTTCAACATTTATAATTAAATCATTTCATGATAAGAAACAGTCTCCTAGGCTTAAGGAAATAATTTGTCTTTTTTTTTTTTTTTTCCAGTACCAGGCATCAAACTCAGGACCTCGTACTTGCCAGGCAAGCCTTATTCCACCAAGCTGTCTCCCCAGCCCCCAGAAATAGTTTTTGGACTTTAACTTAGCAAATATTTCCAGATTTCATGATAATTTATATTATTAGAATGGGAGGGATGAGAAATTTCATTGGAATAAAGAAGAATGACTGGTGCATGTTGTTTCCCAAAGCTTCCCAGGAAAACAGTTGCAGCAAGATGTCAGGGTCACGGGTAGGGACGGCAGCCTTAGACTGCTGCATGTCTCATCTTCCATCTTGGACTCATTACTACACAGCTGGCTTCTTGGCCATGGTGGTACCTACTGTAGCTCCTTCTTAGCATCTGGCTTGTTCTAACTCACTGTGGCTGAGTTCCTGCTCTGAGTTCCCACCGACTATAGAGACATGAGCACACTTCACGGCATCTTTGGTTGAGTTGCTCTTGGCCATGGCACAGCACAGAGCACGCCAGGTGCTAGCCGCCCGCTGGCACAGCACAGAGCACGCCAGGTGCTAGCCGCCCGCTGGCACAGCACAGAGCATAAGTGTAGCCGCCCGCTGGCACAGCACAGAGCATAAGTGTAGCCGCCCCCTGGCTGCAGCACAGAGCATAAGTGTAGCCGCCCCCTGGCTGCAGCACAGAGCA
>NW_004524851.1:74265-168697 GCF_000260255.1 Octodon degus
CAGCACAGAGCATAAGTGTAGCCGCCCCCTGGCTGCAGCACAGAGCATAAGTGTAGCCGCCCCCTGGCTGCAGCACAGAGCACGCCGAGTGCTAGCCGCCCCCTGGCGCATGCCCCATGCCACACACTTTGTGTTATTTCATTTAGGCCTCAAGGCAAGATGGGAAGACTTCTCTCCATTCTATAGAACAGTGATGGCAAATCCTTTAGACATTTCAGCAGTGCACGTGGCCTGCTGAGCACGCATGCCATAGGTTCCCACCACTTCTGTAGATGAGGTGCTCAAGCATGCAAGAATTTGGTGACCGGGCCAAGCAGGTGCTGGGCCAGAAATTGTGACATATTAATTCTGATAGGTTCTGTAGTTGCATTAAGTACTGGGGTGGGACCAGGGCCTCTGCTGTGAGCAGGGCCCCCAGTACCCACCCACCCTTTTATTTGGTACCAAGGATATTATGGTTTGTGTCTAATTGTCCCCCAGAGCCTCTTGCACTCATGGGGCGGGGACATCTAGAGTTTGAAATTGACTCATCATCCACTGGGATTATGGGTCTTAGCACTGCCAGGGTATGGTTGTGAGTGCTACACAGCCTGGGGCGTATAGCCTGAACATAACTTAAGAGAGACAGAAAAACGAACTTTCTCTCTGTTGCCATTGTTGCTGCTCCTCTCCCTTTTGCTGTCTGCTCTGTCAACGCCATGAAAGGCTGCCCTCTGCCGCGTGCTGCTCTGCCTTGGAGCCAGCAGAGTATGGACTGAAACCTCCAGTAACTGTGAGCTAAATAAACCACCTTCCTTCATTTTGGGTGTTGGGTATTTGGCCCAGCCACGAGAGAAGAGTAACTGAGACACGAGAGTGGGGTTACTACTGTGATACTGCCTGGCCACATAACTTAAAAAGCTTTGTCATTAATTTGGAAATGTTTTGAGAGACTGGACAAGTAGATGGCCCTTGGATGCTGTAAACTGTATTGGAGACTCTGATTGTAGCCTGGAAAATCAAGAGTAGTGATGCAAATGCTTCCAGTTAAGATGAAGCCCAGGAGGCTTCAGCGGAGAACTGCATGACTGCTGGCCCCAGGGAGTATACTGTGCTTTGGCAAAAATTTGGTCTGCATTTTGCTTGTGTTTAGAGACACTGCCTGGGTGAATCAAGAAAAATTTCAGTGCAGTCTACTATTGGGAAGGTGGCTTTGTTACTGCTGAGAGCTTTTGGCCAGAGCTATGTTTGAAATTAAGAATGAAGAATCAATCAGGTGATAGGAAACATTTGACCAGAGGAGTGACTCTAATAGACCTTTGATTGCAAGGATGAAAGAGGACAACGGTACTGTTAAGAGCAGGACAATTTAAAAATGAACTGAAGCTTTTCACCTGAAGATAATTGCATTTAAATTGTAGGAGATCCTTGTTTTTAGTTTTGCCATGCTTTGTAAAAATTAATGGGAAATAGGGACTGTGACTGAAATAATTATTTTAATGTTTTTAATGTCTTCTTTATATGTGATTATAATCAGGCTAATTAATCAAAGTATTGTGTTTTAACCTTAAATTTGGATCATCCTTTAAAATTGTTTTTAGTGCAAGAATAAGTGCAAAAAATGTGTGTATGTAATTATAATGTTAGTGTAAATCTAACTAGATCAAGACATGCTAACTTTTCACAAATCTGCCACTAAAGATTAGTTTAAGAAAGGTTATCAAGTTGAACAGGGATGGGTTGTGGTGGATAGCTAACTGGTGGTCAACTTGCTATACCCAGCTGAATTAAACTAGCGTGGTGCTGGGTGCAGGAGGTCCGCCTGAGGGCTGTTGCCAGCAGCATAAAGGCAGAACTGGAGGAGCTGTCAAAACGCTGTTAGGGATGCTATTGCGAGAAGCTGTTGGAAGCTGCTAGCTCTCTTGCCCTGTTCTGCTGGACGGCCTTTTCATGCTGGCTTTCCCAATGACCTTTGGAGAAGCTTGAGTCCTCATCTTGAGCATCGCTTCCTGGCTTGGAGGAGAAGATGGAGCACTGCTCAGCCTCATGAAGCTCGTTGCATTGGCTTTCCTGATGGGAACTCAGCTTTCCCCATGGCTGGAGGGGCCCCAGACCTCACTGTTGCTGAGGATGGCTGTGGTACTTGTTGGGGAGCTCTGGTGTTGCTTCCTAGCTTCAATTCAGATCCCTCAGCCTGCTAGCGCAGATCCTTCATCTCACTGGCATAGACTTCCTAGTTTCTGCCACTTACCTTTGGTCCTTTCTAGCATATATCCATGAAGTGGGCCTGCATGGGACTTCGCTGTGGGCTCTAAGCCTCTAGCTGGACTGGTGGAGGGCATAGTTATGAGCTCTTGGCCCTCAGTTGGATTCTTTAATATTAAGTGTGTGGATAGATTTCTTGCATTTGTAGTCTGTGATTCTTGGGTGACTCATTATAAAATACTATTGCAAAATGTGTCCTGTACCACATTGTTCACTTTGTAAAAAGCTCAAACCATAACAAGGGATCAAACTCAGGACCTTGTGTTTGCCAGGCAGGCACTGATGCTGCTGAGCTATCTCCCACCCTTTTTGAGGTAGTGTTTATCTGAATCATTAAACTGCTCATCCTGGACTCTAACTTGCAATCTTCCTGCCTCAGCCTCCCAGATTACAAGTGGGATTACAAGTGTATATCACCATTTTGGCTCACATAGTCTTTAAATATGGATGACACCAGCCCCAAGGCATGATCCAGTCAATCTGTTTTCATCTGAGTACGTGGACTTTCATGACTTTGTACATTATCTGAGATTCTGGTAACCTTTCTTCTAAAATGCAAGTCAGTCTCTTTCCCATCTTGCAGGATGGTAGGTGAAAAACTGAGAAACCAGACACTAAAGAGAAGAAACCCAAAGTCCAGAAGGCTTCTGCCAGTGGTATTGGTAAAAAGGGTAAGGTGAAGGCAAAATAGTCCAAGAAGGGACAGCCCCACTGCAGCCAAAATCCTGTCCTGGTTAGAGGATTGGCAGATACTCCCGATCTGCTATGTATTCCAGAAAGGCTTTGTACAAGAGAAAGTGCACAGCTGCTACATCAAAGGTTGCGAAGAAAAAGAAGGAGAAAGTTCTTGCTACCACAGCACCAGTCAGTGGGAACAAGAATGGAGGTACCCAGGTGGTTAAACTTCGAAAAATGCCTAGATGCTACCCTAGGGAAGATGTGCCCTGAAAGCTCTTGAGCCACAGCAAGAAACCCTTTAGTCAGCATGGGAGGAAACTTTGAGCTAGCATCACTCCCAGCACCATCTTGGTCATCCACACCGGGCGTCACAGAGGCGAGAGTGGTCTTCCTGAAGCAGTTGGCCAGTGGCTTGCTACTTGTGACTGGGCCTCTTAGCCTGAATCATATGTCTCTACAAAGAACACACCAGAAATTTGTCATTGCCACCTCTACAAAAATTTATATCAGCAAAGTGAAAATCGCCAAACACCTCACTGATGCTTACTTCAAAAACAAGCTGTGGAAACCAGACACCAGGAGGGTGAGATCTTTGACACTGAGAGAGATACCAGATTTCAGAGCAGTGCAAGGTGAATCAGAAAGCAGTGGACCCACAGATTTCAGCAAAAATCAAAGCTATTCCTCAGCTCCAGGGCTACCTGCGATCCGTTTTTGCTCTGACAAGTGGAATTTATCCTCATAAAGTAGTGTTCTAAATTTCTTGCTAAGAACCTAATGAAACAACTGATACATTAAAAAAATAAAAAATAAAATGCAAGTCAAATGGGGAGGGTAGTACCCAACCTGTAAGAAAGACTCCTTACCCATTTCTTTTTCTTCCTACGTTTTGTTCTTGCATCTGTAGTATTTCTTGATCTTTCTAAGTATTTCTGTTCACAGGAGGAGAAAAACTGAATTGGTTTCTATTCTGATGATTAAGCTCTGAATTTCCTGGTGAAGATTTAGTCCCAGTTAGAGAGGAGTATGCAATGTAGCTTCCTGTCTGGGAGTGTAGCAGTTAGTTGGAAGCAACCGGACTTAGCCTGCTCTCAGCTACTTCCTATGATGTCATCAAAGCAGGGTTCCGCATCACAGTCAGAGGGCTGCAGAGCTGGTCTGTGGCTTCTCAGACAAGCTGGAGGGTCCACTTGGTTGGCATGGGTGCACCTGGGGGTTTAGTGGGTCACATTTCTGGGTGTGTCTGGGTAGGGCATGGAGGTGTGACCTCAGGGACTGTGGCTTCCTCGCTCTGTTCGTTCTACTGTGAGCTGAGCCACTTTCCTTGCCAGCCCTTCCACTGTGTCCTTCCTGCCTAGGAGCCGGCCAACTGGGATGACTGTGAGCCAGAGGTGTCTCCCTCAGATGGCTGTCCTGGGTCCCAGGGGGGAAGCTGACTGAGTGCTCTGCATCTCTTTCACACTGGGGATGATGAGAGTGGTTTTTCTGAATCAGGCCCTGAGGGAGAGTGTCTGAAGGTTTGGTTTCTATTCAAAGCTTTCTTTGGATGTGGGCCCATAATTAGGGTTGGTTATGTCCTTTGGTTGCCAGCCCGTGGTGGTGGTGCTGCTGTTTCCATCTGCTGACACTGCCTTCAGACCATTCTAATTAAATCCACAGTCATCAGTTTTTGAATGAGTTATTTTTCTGGCATTTGGAAAATTTGTCACGTAGACCTTTTCGGCTAAAGACCATACATTTGTTTCATATTTTTTGTGTCCTAAAGTTGCACCTCCAAGTATTTTTAGTGTCTAAAATCTCTTTTCAGAATTCAGAGTTTTCCTGGGTTGTCTCTTGCTTGGTCTTTGTGGTGGGTTTCTGGAAGGCCAGCCACTCTGAGTATAGAATGGGGTCTGCTTGCATTTGCCCCCAAAAGCCGTCAGTGAGAGCGCTGAGCGTTGAGGGATGCTGAAGTACGTGACTCTGAGGTCACAGCAGACTCTAGGGGTCATAGATGGGTCTTCCTTGGGCAGCCAGTTACCATTTTAAGTTTTTCTAGACAGTGAAATGATACCTATAGTCAGTCTTATGCTGATTTCCTGTGCAAGATGTGACTGACATTCCAAAGGACAAGATTATGGATTATGGTGACGCAGAAAGTGGCAATGTTATGGAAAACAGGATACCAGAAATCTTCGGATGGCACAAGAAACTAAGCAAACACTGGAAGAGGTAGAAAAAGCCAGATCCTTTCTCGGCTAGCCTGACTCAGAGGAGGTCGCACTCTGAAAATCCGAATGTAGAGACTGAGCTGCGGAGGCATCTGTGGTGGGAAAGGTGAGTTGGACCAAGACTTGATAAAGGTGACAGGTTTACAGCTTTGATCATCTGGTCAGCCTCAGTCAGCTAGAGAGTAAACCAGGGCCAGGGGAGGAGCAGAAAGCACCACAAGTTAGGAAATGAAGTCCCTAAGGAGGAGGAATGGAAGGGGCTCTGAAGGCTAGAGAGTTGTGAAACTGGAAGGGGCTCTGAAGGCTAGAGAGTTGTGAAACTGCCTCGTCACCACGTCGCAGTGTAGCTTGTGTGGGCCCACCTGACCTGTGGTGCAGGCAGCTGGGTAATGACATCATGGGAAGCAACGAAACAGGAAACAGCTGGGTGATGAAATGCAACGACAGAGGCATCCTGAGGCTCACCAAGCTGCACATCTAGAAAGGGTGGCGCTAGTGGTATATCATTTAAACCTCAGCAAACTGAACTAGAGCTTGGGTCACCTATTTTATGAATCATGGTTTGTAGATAACGATGTTTTAAAAGGTGGCTTGATTTCCAGAACTCTTATGGGCCTGAGTAAGATTGCTAAGTGTGCTAGTGTATTTTTGGCTTTTCAATAAATCTCATCCTTTGCATTTATTTAGGGCTCTTACGTACCTCTTGCCTGTGGCTTAAGTTGAGATATATGTTCAAGGTAACCTTGAAGAACTTACATAACCAACAATAACCTGTGAACTTAGGCTGTTCTCTTACATTTTCCCCTATAAACATGTATTTATTTTTATATTGTAGAAATTAAATGTATGTAATGTGTTCTAAGTTTATTAATGAACATTTTGCAGGATGTTAAACATTTTATAAATACAGTTTTAATTGTTGACTGTGTGAATTTCTACCCTTGTATTTTTCATAAACTTTGCTCAACTCTTAGTTTTTATTTTGTTCCTACATGGAAAATGTACTCTTCGATAACCAGTTTATTTACATATTTTAAATATCTTCATATCCATTTTCTACTTTTTTAGTTGGATACTAAGTGCTTTTTCTTTTCTTTTTTTCTTTCTTTTTCTTTTTCTTTTTTCTTTTTTTTTTTTTTGTGTGTAGGGTCTCACTAGGCACCTTGAACTCGTAGTAATCCTCCTGTTTTCAGCTTTCCCAGCACTGGGATTACAGGAGCGCACCACCACGCCTGGGCACCATCATTTGCTCAGCATGCCTGGGAGCAGGGCCAGCACAGCATGTGGTACCAGGAATCAAACCCCAGTTCCTGTGCTTGCCTAAGCAGGCACTTAGTCTGCTGAACCATCTCACCGGCCCTTTGCTTAAAATGAAATTTAGTTGAGATTTACAAAGAAAATGGTATGAATACCATACAAAAATTTGGAGACTACTAAAATTTGAAAAAGATCATCTTATTACAGCTAAAAGATAATCCATTGTTAGTAACTTGATTCATTCATATCCCTGCTTCTCTGCTTCTTAGCACTGGCTCCCTCCCGGCCCCCTCCTCCCTTCTCTCCCCCCCACTCTGAGACTCAAACCCAGGGCCTCATTCATGCTGAGAATGTCCTATCACTGATTTAAAACCTCAGCCTGATATACATATTGTTACTTTTTTTTCTCTTCTATGATGTATGACAGCAATACACAATTCTAATATTCTTATTAGAAAAAGTTTCCCATATTAATGTGTTTAGCCAGTATTTTAATTTTGCTATCCAAAATTATGTTGAAAGTGAATTTGAAAATTTATACCTAAAATCACAGATTTCAAAAGTTTCCTTTTGAAATTTTGACTCTAGTTTTTAAAGAAATAACACTTACCATAGTTATTTTTCCATGGTAAAATGTAACAAGGCTATGTATATTTTAATGACTTTTGACTTACAGAAATATTGTCCTCCTTAGAAATTAATTTTCCAAAAGCATTGTGTGGCATGTCTTTTTCCCTTATTAACAAAGGATACCAGTGTTGTTTATTACTACCTTTTGGATAGAATAAAACTACTTAATAATTTACATTTATTGATGGATTTCTTTTCTTTTTTTTTGGTGGAACAAGGGATTGAACTCAAACCCTTGCACTTGACAGGGAAGTGCTTATTCTACTGAGCCATCTCCCCGGCCCCCATTGATTGATTATTAATGAATGCTATTTCTTAAAATATATGTATTGGCCTCTTATGTTTCTTTGAAAACTTCTCCATCTACTGCTGTCTTGATTTGCTTCTTTTTTTTTTTCCAAAGTTTTATTGATAAACAGATAGCAATGAGACAGTTTCAAATCAAATCGGAAGTACAGTTTCAACAAATAATACACTGCCTATATTCTTCTTAGTGGTTAATTGCTGTACAAGATGAGGACTTGTGATCCTATTTACAAACACCATTAGAACAAATCATTCTATTAATTAAGAGAATGCAACTATATATCTATCCCAACCACTTTGAATACACAGATACAAAATGGACATTCATCTGTATACCCCATTTTTTCTAAGTTCCGTTATTGAATATTCTAGGTGTGTAAACTCAGCAAAATATTCTAAAAGAGTCCAGTAGCCCATAATAGCATTGGGTCTTCTGTTTAACTGGCAATGTCAGAAATTATTGACCTGAGTCCCCCACAGCTCAACTTAACAGCATGGCTTTCTTATATTTCGTCTTCATACTTTTCTACTGGATGGTTAAGACCAAGGTAAAGCAGGACCTATGCAACAAGAGTTGTAGCTCTTGTCTTGCTTCTGTCGGGTTTGCAGCGGGCACGTGGGAGGCGAGGCTGTGCGGGCTGCGAGGCACACCCTTGCACAGCTCTCTTTTTCTCAATGAATTCTATAAACTGTGATTTAAGGCTTTTACATTGGGATATTTTTCCAGTTGCTTGCCTTATAGTTTTCGTTGTTGATTAATTTTTATTCACAAGAGGTGGGGGTTGTTATTGCCTTTGGCTAGGGACCTTAGCTGCCTGTGTATTTCTTTGGTTAGAACCAAGCAGAGAGTTGTAGGGCTTTTCCATGGCTGGGTGGCTGCCTACATAGTCTGACATGGCCCCTCTGCCTGTGTTTCAGGAGACTGGCGGGCAGCACTGGGTGTCTGAGCATTATTTGCTGGCAGTGTGAGTTACTGATTTTGGGGTTTTTTTTTTGTTTTTTTTTTTTGTTTTTTATGACAGCGGAGGATCTTAAGAGATTCTCTATTCACATTAATAAATGATGCTTGTGAGAAGCTATATGCTTTTATCTCTACAAACTCAAGACGATGTTCCTGAAAAACAGAATGTCCATGAGCCGGGGCTTAAGTAATTAGTACCTAGGGAACTGATGAAAATTCCAGTTCAAGACCTTAAAGCACAATCCCTGCTGTCTGTGAACTCTGGGATAATGGCTTGCTGTCCCTGGCGCTGGCTTGGGCAGGTCTCTCTGCCCTCTTGCCTGTCACTGATCCTCAGCATCCAACCATTCGGCATGAAGAGACCCTTTGTTCACAGACTGTGGCGGGGAAGATGCTGCGCTAATTGGGGCAGAGCAAGAGCTACCTGGGCCTGAGGCTCGTGTCACACTCAGCATCGGGAGCAGCACTGAGGCCCCTGGAAGCCTCTTCCTGGAGGTAGTCCTGGGCTCCTCTTCCTGGGCTGTACCACTGTTTTGGAGCAAATCATGGATTTACAAGTCTTGTGTAATATTGGGTCCTCAAAAGGCAGAGGAGGGGGGCCACAACTCAGTCAGACTCTCTCAAAGTATCCAGGTGTGGTGCTGTGCATGAGCAGGAGGCAAGCCTGGGCTACAGAGTGAGTTCAAAAGCTAACCTGAAATTATATATTTTTGAGCCTCTATCTCGAAAAAGAAAAAGAAAAAGAAAAAAAGTCTGGAAATGTTGCTTGGTGTTTCCTTGTTTCAGTCCTCAGTTGTTTACTAGCTAGGTTGTTTACTGTGCATCTGAAGACCTTCTGTAGCAGGACTATGTTGGTTTCATTCTCCAGACCTTGTTTTTGTTCCTTGTCCAGGTGTCACAAGTTTCAGTTCTCACACGTCAGCCCTGTCTCACTGTGGTACAGCTGTTCCTTAACTCAGAATTAAAGAAGCCACATTCTTCTGTCGTTCAGTGGCATCCTGGGTCATGGGTGTCCTGCACACACCGATGGAGTTCATATTTATGTCACTATGAGGGTGACTACTAGAGATTAGAGAAGATTTATTCTTGGAGCTTATTTGGATTCTGGCTGAATTTGGATCACTATATTTAGGCTGGATTAAGAGTATCTGTAGGTCTCCTAGTCCTTGAGCAGTATGCAATCTCATTCCTCATGTGTACAGACTGATTATAGATTTTCCAGCAAAGGCAGAGTTTGTCTCATTTGAGTTGCTCTGATAGCAGTATTCCTGAAGATGGGAGATAGTTTGCTAGCTGATGCATTCTGTGTTGCTTCTCTTTGATCTCTTAAAAAGACAGGTGGCTGTGCTTTTTATTATCTCTGTTCTAGTTACTTAGTTTCTATCTTAGCTACTTTCTCATGGCTGGCCAATACCCACCACCCTCAGTTTAGCTGAGGAGAGGTCATTTGGTTCACTTTTCAGTCCATGGCCAGTTAGCTCCAAGGGAGAAGCGGCCTGGCAGAAGGGTCTGGGAGGAGAGCTGCTTGCATCATGGTGGTCAGGAGCAGAGAGGGCAGGGCGCAGCCTGGGAGGGAAGTGCACCCCTCCAGGTTATGCCCCTGAGGCCTCTTCTGACTGGACTTCACCTCCTAACAGCATATTTCACTCTGAACTCTTCAGTGGGTAAAGTCTGCTGTACAGCACCCCACAATCCAATCTCCTTCCAAAAGTCCGGCCTCTGAACATATGAGCCTTTTGGCAGACATTGTAGATTACATCTGTCTTGGTTACTCTTCTGTCATTGCTGAGACAAAATACCCAACACTCGAATTAAGGGAATGGAGATTTCAGTCCATAATCAGCTGGCTCCAAGGCAGAGTGGCATGGCACAGGGCAACAGTCCAAGGAGGTGGAAGACCGCAAAAGGGAGAGAGCAAGCTCCTTTCTACCCTTATATCGAAACCAGGGTGCTGTCCTGTGGTGCTGATGGCACTCACGCCATCTCCAGGGCCTCCTCTTGCTCAGGATGAAGATGTTTGCAAAGGGAGGCCCCTGGCCCCCAGTTGAGTTAAACATCAACCATTACAACACCCTAGTGTACATGGAAGAAATGCAATGTTCTGGGTTGGCTGAGGGCTCGCTGTGTTCCAGGACCTAGGACAGTGTCCTGACCGCTAAGCTTGCCCATCAGTAAGAGAAAGCAGCTGTCCTCTCACAACAAGTGTGTTCTACTTCAGTAGATGGTCGCTAAGACACCATCGTCCTGTCTTGGAAGTGAGACAGACCTGGCAAGGCATTGCTAGTACTCACCTAGAATTGCAGCGCTCTGAGAGCTGAGGCAGGAGGATCATAAGTGTGAACCAAGCCTGGGCAACTTAGTAAAACCCTGTTTCAAAATGAAAAAAAAAATCAGGCATGCTTATTATTATTTGCCTCTAATCCCAGTACTTGGGAGGCTGAGGCAACAGGGTTGCCATGAGTTCAAGGCTGGTCTGGGCTATGTAGTGAGACCCTCTCTCAACAAACAAAAATGAATGAGTAAATGAATAAATGGATCTCCTATACAGATAGCTCAGTGTCAGGGCCCTGGATTCTGAAATTGCCTTTTTTCTTCTTCTTAGTTTATATGTAGTTTAGAAATTTTTTGGAAAGGGGCTTTTTTTTTAGGGATGTTTTAGAAATCTAAGCACCACACAAATGTTAGAGATTACATTTTTAGAATCTGTCCTCAGGAGGTTTGGAAGCATTGCATCTGCTTAGATGACAGCTGATCACAAAATGAGCCTGGGAAATCTTTGCCTTAGAGACTTGTGAAGGCCACATGCAAGGCACACACCTAGGGACAGAGGGGAAGTGCCCGTGAGGGTCAGCCAATGAGGCCCAGTCTCAGAAGGCGTATTGATAAGGTCTTCAGGAAGGTGTGATTATCAGCTAACTTGAGCAGGGAAGATCTGGCCTGCACTAGGAAGCTGAGTCCCAGACTCACTGGCCACAGAGCAGGGAAACGGCAGGGCAGCCTGCATCAGCTGCCAGGGCTGGGGCTGCTCTCTCCAGAGGGCTGCTCAGCTCTTCAGCCTGGCACACCCTCTGAGGAGCCAGGTGACTGGCTTCTCTGTTACTCCTTACTTCTCACTTGCTTGTGGGCAGGTGGGGCTGCCTGTATTCCACAGGTGTTTATGGGTGCTCTGGAAAACCCCTCCCAGCCCTTCACAAGCCCAGTGTGCACTGAGGCTGTGGCGCCTGGCTTTGCTGCTGCTTAGAGCTTAGCCCAGCTTTGGGGTGCATCTGGCAGGCAAACCCTGCCTTCCTGTGTGGGTGCTCAGCAGGGGCTGGTACTCAGCCAAGGTTCTTTGCTGCACGACACTCCCTCTGCACTTCCTGACCTTGGAGCATCCTCTCCAGCCTGACCACAACCCTCGTTTCCTTGGAATGGTGTGCAGGAAGTTTTTGGTGCTTAGGATTTACTTAAGGAAAGGCTCAATAACGAAAATGATCAGCATTTCTGGGCCCTCGTTCTGCATTTTTCAGTTAATGAGACACTATGACCTTCGGTTCTTCCTATTACCCAGCTGTCAAATGGAATAAAACCACAGCTATACCTCTGTGAGATGTTAGACATGCATGTCATTAAGCCACTGACTCCTTGGAAGAGCTCTGTGGTCAGCCTCCAGCCTCCAGACTGTTTTCCTGAATGTTAACAAATTTCAAAATTGCAGTAGCAGCAAGATGAAACTTTAAATGCGAGATTGCCTGGCTTAAGAGGTGTTTTCTGCTTCAGGTGATGTAACCATTTTCTTAAGAGGGCTTTATGAAAGAACAGATTGGAGGTTGTATTTTTCAAAATACCTGTTGCATGAGTGGCTTAGTGAGAAGTGATAAAATGTCGTTAGCAAGTTGCTGTGGGTGAGAGGAACCAGTAAGTGTGCCCCAGTGAGTTACCAGATAACCCAGAAAGGCTCCAGAAACAGTTCTGAGAGGTGGGTGAGAGGAAGAGGGGAACAAGAGTGAGCTTTGCTGTGGGCCTTGGTGCAGCCCTGTAGGACACACTCCAGTCTCAGACAGTGAACTTCATTACTCTGCTTAGGCATGGGAGCTGGAAGTGGAACCCCAAGCCTGAGTTTTACACTAACTATGACACCAGCCACTGAGGGGTTAAAACCCTTTTGCTTACATTTATGTTTTTAACTATGAAAGACACTTGGTTCAAAAGCCTTATTAAGCATATCCTCAGAGCAATAGCAGCCTCAACCTGACTTCTTCTGTGCTACCCACCATGCCCTCCAGAGCAAACATTTTCATTATTTTGTACTTCATACTTCCTGAGGCTCTTTGGAGCAATTAGGAGTTCCAAAAAGCAATCCAAATGTGTAAATTTCCTTTTCCATAAAGGACAACTCACTGGACATAACCTTTGCATATAATGCAGTTTCACTTAGCCTTAGAATTTGCTTCCTCTCAGGGCTCAGAGACCTTCATTTTTATTAGCTGCATAGAATTCCATTGTGTAGGCACACTGTTGTTCATAAACCAGCATTCCCTAATATGCATTTGCTTCATTTCTAGGGTTTTGCTGTTGGAAATATTGCCACAATAAAAATGCTCTCTCAGGTGCAGTGGTGCTGTTTTTGTTGTTACTTCAGTTACTTTTCTCTCATTGCTGGGACAAAATACACACTGCCCAGCATTAAGGAAGGAAAGGCTTACTTAGCTCACAGTTAGTGGAGGTTTCAGTCCACACTCAGCTGGCTCCAAGGCAGACAGCACATGGCGGAGAGCAGCAGTTCATGGCGGCAGAAGGCAGCAAAACAGCAGGAGCAAAAGGGAAGAGTAGCAGCAACACTGGTCACAGAGAGCAGGTCTGTCTCCTTCATGCTGCATCCAGGCTCTCCGCCCCAGGCATGGTGCAGCATTCACACCCATAACTGCAGCAGTACTCACACTCATAATCCCAGCTTTGGATCATGGGTTAATTGCAAACTCTAGAACGCACCCCAATGACTGCATGAGGCTTTGGGGGAACACCCAGACACAAACCATAACACTTGCAGAGTTCAGTGATGTGGCGCTGGGATGCTGGGGTCCTGACTTGGACTGGGGACTGTTAGGGAAACCCCAGATAGCAGGTTCCTATACCCAGTTCCACCTGGGCACCCCAGCTTTGCTCTTTGGCTCCTGGACACAATTCTGCACATGGTCCTAAGAGACAGCCAGGGACCAGAAGGGAAGGGGGTCAAGCTCCCTGCAGCCCCTGAGCTTGGGGCCAGCAGTCATCAGGGTACACTTGCTTCCAGAGTGTCCAGAGCTCGAGGGTCAGGCTACAGGAAACTGACTGACTGTGGTGGGGACTGAGAATGCAGAAGACCCATTTTGTGTCCCAGGGTGGACGACTCCATTTCTGGTTCATCAAAAGAGAATGGTGAGAGGAGTTTGATCTGGGGCAGAGACCTGAAATTACTCTTCCAGCCAAAACATTGATTTATTTAGCTGTCTGAACTTTATTCCTTGAAGTGGGCAAGAGTGAACCAAGCCTAAATTAAATTCATTTTCCAGTAATAAAACTGGGTCACTCTGGGCTGCCTGAGTCCTTGTGTTTTAAGTCCTGTTCCAAAAGCAACAGTGTTTCACTTAATTTTCATAACCCTATAACTCAGCCACCTCACACCATCACCTACCTGTCCCTCACATGCCACTATAGCTTCTACCTTGTTATGCAGCTGACCATGGCAGGAAGGCACCAGAGGGACCACCCTGCCCTACCTGTGTCCCTGCGTGGCAGCTTTGTACCACGTGATACTAGAAGCTCTGTTTACACACAGGTTGATAAAATGGATCTTGGAGGTAGGAGGTCATGAATAGCAAAAGTGGGTGGTCTGGGTGAGATCAACTTAGGAAGCCTGTGGATGGGTCAGCACACTTTGACCTCAGAGCTCCCTGAGCTGGTGGTGACACTTGCTGGGAGTGTGCATGGGGAGGTGAGGTCTCACCTGCTCTGTCCCGCAGTGTGGGCCTGGAGTCCCTTTGGGGCAGGCTGTCAAAGTCCTCCTGTCTTCCTGGGTGTGGTAGTGGAACCTCAGTGGCCTCTGGGTGCTGCTGAGTGATCCCCTCTCACACAGTGCTGCAGACATGGGTCCCTACTGAGAATGAATGATTTTAGTATGGGTTTTGGAGTACTATAAAAGCAGAATCTAGAAATGGTAAAAGTATGAGACATGTCTTTCAAAAAACACAAGCAAAAAGGGAAATAGAAATATTTGATGTGTTTTATTTCTTCTGCTCTTTGCTAATCTTAACCACAGCACTGTGGATGTGTTTTGAGCTGGGATTGTGGTGAGGCTTGCTGGTAGAGTACTTGGCTAGCAGGCACGAGGCCCTAGCTTCAGCCTCAGCACAAAGAGAACCTTTTATTTACCTTTGTGATGAAATGACTACACTTTATATTTAGAGATTAGAAAAATAATAAGAAAATAAATGTTTCCTTCTCCCCTTTCAGCATTTAAAAGATCTAGACACTCGTGAGAAAGGGGCAGCAGGCTCTCTAAGCAACGCCTGTGCCGTAGCTCCGGCTGCTCCCACTTCAGAGCTATGTCCTGCTCCCTCTTTGTTGCCTTCATGAGATCTCCACAGCGTGTGAGGAACTCACCACTGACAAAATTTCTCTTGTTTCTATTTCCAGTGCATAGAGGCCAAAAAACATTGCTGGTATTTTGAAGGACTCTACCCAACATATTATATGTAAGTATTTGTGCTTTTCCGTTGATTTAATTTTGTGGTCACATCTTTCTCTGGGAATGATTTCTTTCTTGGAGTAGGACTTGGATACAGGGTGGAAGGTCAGGTGGGGCCTCATTTCCAGCTCCTGCTCTTGGTTCTGGGGCCGCTTCCACTCACAGCAGGAGCACTGAGCTGGCACAGATGAGGTCCTCTGAGGAAGTGAAATACTGTGTGGTCTGTTCTGTGTGGTGACTTAACTCCTGCATGCCTGGTAAAAAGGAGCAAGATGTCTGGGAAGGAAAAAGCTCAGCTGAGCCCTGTGACTGTGTGGCGTGTGTGCACATGCATATTTTTGTTTGCCTGACACCATGATGGTTAGCTTCCCCTGAGGTCCGCTCCCCAGATGGGTGCAGCCACAGACTTGCATGGCTGTCGGCTTGGAGCAGGCTTTACTGCTCCTTGCACTTGCTCCACATCTTCCAGCCTTGCCCTGATTAAAGCATTGCTGTACTTTCTCCTTATTGTTTTTGTAGTTTTAACATCTGCTGTGTTGGCCAACAGCTATGCAGAACTACCTGCCTGGGTGCCCAGATCGCCTCTCTACCACACCAGGGCTTGCTTTTTATTGTGTTTAGAAGCTCTTAGTTTTTAGAGGAATGTACCAAGCCAATTTCCCCACTCTGTTGTTCGTTTGTTTTGTTTGGCAGAACCAGGGATTGAACTCAGGCCCTTGCGCTTGCCAAGGAAGCGCGTATTCCACTGAACCATGTCTCCAGCCCCATTCTGTTGTGTTCAATGTTGAATTTTGTAAAATGTGAGATATTCTGAGAATACATATACATTGTGTTATAGCAGAAACACTTCAAATTCTAGCATATCGAGTAACTGGAGAAAAAGCACGTAATACCGTCAGCCCTCCATAACCAAGGGTATTGCCTCCTTCAAAGAACATTCAGCAGGAAATTTATGAAACCGGCTCACTAACAGGCATGTACAGACTCTTCTCTTGTCATTTCTGTCCAAACAATACAATATAACTGGTGTTTACCTTGTCGTAGGTGTTATAAGTGATCTGGAGTGCCTCAAGACCTGAGGATGTGCACAGGTTTTATAGAATTCAAGGCTATTTTATAAAGGCGATATGGGCACCTTTCGATTTGGGGAATCCCAGGGGTATTGGAACCAGTCTCCTCAGATTCCCCAGGACACCCACATAACCAGAAAGATTGTTCTCTAGGATGGATGTTTTTCTCACTTGTCACTCTTGAGGAAAGCACTGAGGGGGAAGAAGGAAGATGCCCATCTGGGGAACATAACAAACTGGCAGCATCTTGGTCTGACTCTCTCAAGCAGGAGTTCTGGGCCCAGTCTTGGGGTTCCTGGCAAACAACCTTTGCAGCTGCTAGGGACAAAATCCACTTGGAAAATGAAGCAGCTGCATAAGGACTTGGCTATAATTACAGAGTTGTCGGGTTGATGAGGAGGGCCTGTGGACAACAGGGAGCTAAGTTATTTGGGTTCTTCAAGGTTTAATGAATTTCTGTTGGTAAGCCTTATTTATGTTCTCAATTTGGTTTCTTGCACAGACATGAATATTACCCATACCTCCCAGTGTGCTTTTTCTTGGGAACAGATTTTGCTCCTGTTGTTCTGTAGATCAATTTTGTCAGAGGCTGGAAGTCAGGAGCTGTTCTTATATTTATTCTCCTTTTTCCTTTGTGCACTCACGGATTCGCTCCATGTCTGAGAGTGCTTTTGCACTGAGCCAGAGAGGGACAAGGACTGCTCTGTCGCTGAGGCCTGCTGGCCTGTGACCTTCCACTTCTTTTTCTGTCTGAAAATGGGGAAAGGAAGCCAGAGTCCCCAAATGTGCCTCCCCCAAAAGTAAAACAGTGGGGTCAGGCTGTTAAAGTGCTGAGCCTCGGTGCAGCCCAGGCCCAAGCTCACACCAGATCAAGGCCCTGGAGACCCCAGCCCACCTACCGCCCTCTGAGTCTGCTCTCCAGGCTCTCTGTGCTTGTCCTCACCGGCACAGAGCTTGCTACCTGCCCCTCTGTGTCTTTGCACTCAGTCCTTGCTTCTTTCTAAATTTTCTGGTCACTTTGCTGATTAAAAACATCAGGAACAAAGTCCACCTCGTTGGCCACCTTTAAGTGGCTGGTTGGATATACTGTGCAGCCACAAGGGCAGCGACGTAAACTCTGGTATTCCCTGTGCCCAGTCTTGCCTGATCTGAATGTCAAGTTCACGTTTCCTGCTGGTCCCCACCACGCTGTCACTTTGACTCGCTCAGGTGGCCGTCAGCATGTTCCAGACCTCTGTCCTGCAGGAGCCTGAGGCAGAGCTTGCCACTCCCTTCCCCAGCTCAGACGGCCACAAAGGGCTGGACAGTGGTCACTGACAGCATGAGTCTTTTTTTTTTTTTTTTTTTTTTTTTTTTGTCTTTAGCCTTTTCTTTATTATTTAAATACTTCATTTTATTTCAGAAAGATAAGGATCTATTACACAACCCAATAATAAAATGACAGTGTGTCTTCTTATACACAGAAAAATGATGAGTATGTATAGGTGATAAAATTAAACATGCCAAATGAGTTATCAAAATTAAAACAATATTGAGTAATAACATAGTTTGGTTTTTATTTAAATATTCAAAATAATACTGTCTGAGTTACCAAGATATCCCAGTAGAAGGTGACGTTTAACTATTGGCGTTTGATATTTAAGCAACTCAGTGAATGGCAGGGATCTGGTTGACAGGTTTTTTTGCAGAGCAATCTCCAGTTACTATGCGCTACCATGGCTGCATAAGTTGCCACATTTCTCTCAGATATTAGATAGTTTATTTTTGCTAAAAATGTGACAGAAGCTTTCAAAATCCATGGTTCATTAAAATAATACAAGAAGAAAGTAAAGGAAGGAAGGATGGATGGAGAAAGGGAGGGAGAGAGGAAAGGAAGAAAGGAAGGCATAAAGGAAGGAGGAAGGAGCCCTCTGCTACATTTCTTCATATAACTTTCTGTGAAAACTATTTCACAGTTCTGATTTTTTAATTTTTTTTCATAATTTTACTGAGAAACAAATACCAATGAGACAGTTTCAAATCAGTTGGTAGGACAGTTTCAATAATTAACATGTTGCATGGTTATTTGTTGTACAAGATGCAGACATGATATCCTATTTACAGACAGTATTAGAACAAATCCCTCTATTCATTGAATTTAGGGAATGTAACTATATATCCTAACCATTTTGAATACACAGATACAAAATGGTCATTCATCTGTATTCCCTTTTTTTGTTTAGTTCTGTCATTTAAATATTATAGGTGTGTGAACTCAGCAAAATATTCCAAAATAGTCCAGTAGTCCATCATAGTTTTGGGTCTTCCACTTGACTGGCAATATCAGAAGTTGTTGCCTTGAGCCTTTTACAGCTCAGCATATTAATATGGCTTTACTTTTTATACCTCGTTTTTATACTTTTCTGCTGCATGGCTATGACCAAGATAAAGCAAGACCTATGCAACAAGAGTTATAGCTTTTGGATCTGATAAGGTCAGTCAAATCCCCTCAGGATTTATCCTAAGATCCTGTACCTCAGATTGTAGATCCCTTGTCAGTGTCAGCCATGTGGATGAGTCACGGCCGTTGCATATATAGTTGGTCAGAGTGAGAATCCTTCCCATTAACTGCTAGATTCAAAAATCTTCTGGAGATTCTCAGGATCATTGCCTTGCCCATCTTGTACATATAACTGCACGGGTTGCCTCTGCCATGTTTCCTGTCTCTTCTTCTTGCTCTCTCTTCATTGTCTAGTCCTCAAGTTCTTCCTTTCCTTTTAATTGTATTATACCTTTCTATTTGTATTTCTTCTTTTGAGTTCTTATACTAGGGAAACTGTATGACCTTTACATATGTGTCTGGTTTATGTCACTTATCAGTATATCTTCAAGTGGCATCCACTTCAATATAAGGGCTTCAAGTTTATCATTCTTTATAGCTGAGTAATACTCCATTGTATAAAAATACCACATCATTTTCATCCATTCCTCACGTGACGGGCATCTTGGTTGTTTCCAGGATTTGGCTATCATAAATTGTGCTGCTGTAAACATAGGTACACATATATCAATATGATATGATGTTTTCAGATCCTCTGGGAAAATTCCTGGTAGGGGAATAGCTGGTTTGAATGGGATTTCCAGTCCTAGTTTACTAAGGAGTCTCCACTCTGATTTCCTTAATGGTTCCACCAGTCTACATTCCCACCAGGAGTGGAGAAGGGTTCCTTTTTCCCCACAGCCTCTCCAACATTTGTTGTTGGTTGATTTCTTTATGATAGCCATTCTTTCTGGGTGAGATATCTCAGTGTTGTTTTACTTTGTATTTCATGGATGGCTAGTGATGTGGAGCATTTTTTCATATATTTATTCGCTTCTTTAATTTCATCCTCTGAGAAGTGTGTGTTCATTTCAGATGCCCATTTCTGGACTGGGTCTTTAAATTTTGGAGCCCTAGTGTTTTTTAGTTCTTTATAAATTCTAGAGAGCAGACTTTGTCTGAGTACTTACTTGTCAAGATTTTTTCAAAGTTTGTGAGTTGTCTTTTCACTTTGTTGGTATTTTCTTTTGATGTGCAAAAACTTCTCAATCTTGTGCGATTTGATTTTTGTTCATGAACTCTTTGCCTATCCCTATGTCTTCAAGAGTTCCTCCTACTTTCTCTTCCAGGAGATTTAGGGTTTCTGTTTTAATGTTTAGATCTTTAATCCATTCTGATGTTAGCTTAGTGCATGGTGATAGACCTGGGTCAAGTTTTAGTTTTCAGCATGTAGAGAGCCAGTTTTTCCAGCATCAGTTGTTAAGGAGGCTATCTTTCTTCCAGTGAGTATGTTTGGCCACTTTGTCAAAGATAAGGTGGCTGAGTGTGTTGGTAGAGGCTACAGCATCTTCTAATCTATTCCACTGACCCTCAGGTCTATTTTGTTGTGAGTACTATGCTGATTTTATCACAGTAACCTTGTAGTATAATTTCAAGTCAGGAATTGTAATGCCTCCTGCCTTGTCTTTGTTGGCCAGGATTGCCTTTGCTATTCTAGGTCTTTTCTGGTTCCAAATAAATTTTAGGAATGATTTCTCTAGGTCTGTGTGGTATGTTGGTGGTAGTTTGATAGGGATTATATTAAATGTGTACAGCAATTTTGGGAGTATGGCCATCTTCACAATGTTGGTTCTTCCTATCGAGCATGGAATATCCTTCCATTTTATGAAATCCTCTATGATTTCTTTTTTACAATTACTGTAATTTTCCTTAAAAAGATCTATGACTTCTATAGTTAGATAAATTCCAAGGTATTTCATTTTCCTCAGTGCTATTGTAAAAGGTATTGTCCTATTGACTTTTGGGTATTAACTTTGTATCCTGCTATGCTACTGAATTTGTGTATTAATTCTATTAGCTCCTTGGTGGAATTTTTGGGGTCTTCCAAGTAAAGTGTCATGTCATCTGCAAATAATGATAATTTAACTTCTTCTTTACCTATTCTTATTCCTTTTATTTATTTCTCTTGTCTAATGGCACTAGCTAATAATTCCAGAAGTATATGGAATAGGAGTGGTGATAGAGGACATCCTTGTCTTGTACCAGATCTAAGAGTAAAAGATTTCAGTTTTTCCCCATTTAGAATTGTTAGCCATTGGGTTTTCATAAATGGCTTTTATCAGATTGAAGTAGAGGTCATCTATTCCAATTTTCTGTAGGACTTTGAACATGAATGAGTGTTGGACTTTGTCAAAAGCCTTTTCTGCATCAATGGAGATGATCATGTGGTTTTTAGTTTTCGCTCTATTGACATAGTGTATTACATTGATAGATTTTCGAATATTGAACCATCCTTGCATCCCTGGGATGAATCCTACCTGGTCATGGTGTATGATCTTCTTGATGATTTGCTGTATTCTATTTGCTAGGATTTTATTGAGGATTTTTGCATCTATGTTCATGAGGGAGATTGGCCTGTAATACTCTTTTTTAGTTGCATCTTTCCCTGGTTTTGGTATCAATATAATACTTGCCTCCAGGAATGATTTTGGGAGGATTGCTTCCTTTTCAATTTCATGAAGAGTTTGAGGAGTATAGGGACTACATCTTCTGTAAATTTCTTGTAGAATTCAGCTGTGAATCCATCTGGACCTGGACTTTTCTTTGCCGGTAGGTTTTTTTATTGCATCTCATATTTCATTGGCTGTTATTGGGCTATTGAGAGTGGTTATGTCTTGTTGATTCAGTTTTGGTAATTTGTACCTTTCTAGGAATCTGTCCATTTCATCTGTGTCTTCTAGTCTGTGAGCGTAAAGATTTTCAAAGTAGCTATTGATAATCTTGTGAATGTCCACTGGGTCTTTGGTGATTACATCCTTTTCATTCTTTATCACTTGTATTTAAATTTTTTCTTTCCTCTTTTTGATGAGGTTAGCTAGGGGCTTATAGATTTTATTTAATCTTTCAAAGAACCAGCTTTTTGAGTCATTAATTCTTTGAACTGTTTTCTTCGTCTCAATTGAATTAATTTCTGCTCTAATCTTCATGATTTCTTTCCATCTTTGGGCCCTGGGTTTGGTTTGCTCTTCCTTTTCTAGTTGCTGGAGGTGCAGCATTAGGGTGTTTATTTGTTCCTGTTCTGTTTTCCTAATGTGTGAGTTCACAGCTATGAATTTCCCTTTGAGAACTGCTTTCATCGTATCCCATAAATTACAATACGTTGTGCTTGAATTTTCATTGAATTGTAGATATTGTTGAATTTCTTGTTGAATTTCATCTGTGACTCATTAATTGCTGAGTAGGGTGTTGTTTAATTTCTATGTATTTAGGGTTTTTTTTTTCCTGGTTTCTTTTGTCATTTATTTCCAGTGTCATTGCACTTTGATCAGATAATATGCATGGGATAATTTCTGTTTTCTTGCATATACTTAAGCATTACCTGTGGACCAGTATGTGGTCTATTTTAGAAAATGACCCATGTGCAGCTGAGAAAAATGTGTATTCAGCTGTGTTTGGGTGGAACACTCTGTATATGTCCACCAAGTCCATTTGTTCCAAGCTCTGGTTCAGTTCTGTTATTTCTTTGCTAATTTTTTGTCTAGTTGACCTATCTTTTTGGGATAAGGGGGTGTTAAGGTCTCCTGTTAACATTTTGGTATTGGATATTAGATTTTTCATGTCCATTAAGATTTGTTTTATATAGTTGGGTGCTTCCATGTTTGGTGCATACATATTTATGAGTGTTACTTCTTCCTCTTGAATTTTTCCCCTAACCAGTATATAGTGGCCTTCTTGACCATTTTTGGTTTGAAGTTGAGACTGTCAGAGAACAGGATTGCTATCCATGCTGCTTTCTGAGGTGCTGGGGCATGTAGTATTGTTTTCCATCCTTTGACTTTCAGCCTATGAATTTCTTTATGAGTTAAGTGTGTTTATTGTATACAGCATATTTTTGGGTTTTGTTTCCTAATCCACTGTGCCAGTCTATTTCTCTTAATTGGTGAATTGAGACCATTTACATTGATGGTTGTAATTGAGTGTATTGACTTACAATTGACATGTTATTTACCTGATGTTGTTTACTCCTTTTTCTCCTGTGTTTAATTGTTTGTCCTATTTAGTTGGTTGCTTCTGTTCTCATTCGTGGAGTTCTGATCATTTTGCTTCCTCTCTAGAACATCTTTCAGGAGCCTGTGTGGGTTTGGCTTGTCATCATGAAATTCTTTAGATGTTCTTTGTCATGGAAGTATTTCATTTCTCCATGAAACTGGAAAGAGTGTTTTGCAGGGTATAGTAGTCTGGACTGGAATTTTTTTTTTCATAGAGGACTTGAACTATTCTGCTCCATGCTCTTCTTGCCTTCATGGTTTGTGAAGAGAAGTTAGGCATAATTCTGATGGGTTTTCCTTTGAAGGCTATCTGCTTCTTTTCTCTAGTGGCTTTCAGTATATTATTCTTGTGCTGGATTTCTGGGATCTTGACTATTAATGTCTCCGTGTGTTTTTAATTGGGTTGAGGTTACTTGGCATTCTGTATGCTTCGGTTACCTGGATGTCAGATTGTTTCATCATATTTGGGAAGTTTTCTGCTGTTACTTCTGCCCATATTTTTTTTTAATGTCATTTGTATTGACTCCTTCTCTCTCATTGATACCTATTAGTCTCACATTGTTCATCTTTGCATAGTCCTGCAAGAGATGAATTATTTTTTCCTGCATCCTAGTTGTTTTTAAGAGATCTTTTCTTACCTTTTACTAGCTGCACCTGTGTGTTCAAGATCTGAAACTCTGTCTTCATTTTCACTCAAATGGTTTTGCAAGCTTGTGATTGAGATTTTAAGTTCCTCTATATCTCTTTAACTCTGCTTCATGCAATCTGTTTCTTTCCCATATTGTTCATTCAAGGAATCCGTCATTTTTTCTTAGCTCTATTTTTTTTAATCAATGTCTTCTTTAGAAACAGTTATTAATTCTTTTACCGCAGAGTTTTTTTCAGATTGGGTTTCCTCCATACTTTTCTGTATTTTATTCTTTACTTCAGATGCTATGAGTTCAGAGATTTCTTTTTTTTTTATTTCAGAAATTAATTCCACTCTGAGTTCCTCCATATCTTTCTGCTGTTGCTTGTTTACATTTGACGCTATTAATTCATACATTTGAGCTGAACTAGTGTCCTCTGCGCTTGTTCTGGGAGGGCATTGGGTTTCCTCCATATGTTTCTGCATTTGATTTTTTACTTTTGATACTATTAATTCAGAGATTTCTTTTTTTTATTTCCAATCTGAGTTCCTCTATACCTTTCTGCAGTTGTTTCTTTATTTCAGAAGCTCTTGATTCATTGATTTCAGCTGTGTGATTCCCAGTTTGTTCTGTGCTAGTGTCCTCTGCACTTGTTATGGGTGGGCTTGGGGTCTGAGATTGCATTTTGCTCCTTCTCGTTTTCATTTTGTATAGCACTGGCTTCTGACCTTTGTTGTAGAGCTTTGGTGCAGTTATAACCTTAGCACCTACTGAAATTCAGGTGCAGATCTACAAAGTTTGAATTTATGCAGCTGTACCTGGCTTGGGTCTGGCTGCTATTCTCAGCTCCTTCCTGCTGCCGGCCTTGGGAGTGAACCTGTTGTGCCCCTCTGGCAAGATGTTCTGCTCCTGTACTAGCTGGGTGGTTCTGTCCGCTACTCTCTCTGCAGGGACTACAGCTGCAGAGTTTCACCCCAGCCTATATGCCAGGCCTGAGCTGAGTCTGAAGGGGACAAGGGGGAGTAGGGGAGAAGGGAAGCTCTCTCACACACTCATTGGGCCTGGGCTAGGGCTGGATCTGGGGGTCCCAAGAACACAGCAGAAGTTCTCACTCACTCAGTAGGTGGGGTGGGGGCTGTGGGGTGGTGAGAAGAGTCCCAGGGGCATGGAAGAGGGTCTCACTTAAGCTGTGTGCCTGGGTTTGGACCAGACAGGTCCCGTGGGTACAGGGTAGCCAGAAGCTCTCCCACACACTCACCAGGCCCGGGCTAGCACTGGATCTGGGGGTCCCAAGAACATGGCAGAAGTTCTCACTCAGTGAGCATGGGGGGCTTCAAAGTTGTGGGGGGGGTCCCAAGGGCATGGAAGAGAGTCTCACTCACGCTGCCTGCCTGAGTTTGGACTGGACAGGTCCCGCAGTCTGACAGCATGAGTCTTTACCCAAGAAGTGGCTGTCTCTTGTACACACGGGCTTAACCCCAGCCCTCAGCACAGGGCCTACCAAGGGATGTTTATCCTTGTGTTTCACAAGCTCATTTTGTACCAGCTTGCTCTCCTACCTTGATTTCTCCTACTCTGATATCCCCTCCTTAAGCACAGATTTAAGCATGAGGGCCCTAATATTAGAGCTCAAACATGTGTGCTGCTGCTGTTTTGTTAGTAGAGATACAGTTTAGCTAGGAGAATTAACCACTTTCCAGTGAGCCCTGCAGAAGAGTAGAGTATCCACCTGTCACAGTGCTGCATGAGCCCTGCCTCCACTCAGCACCAGATGGCACCTGCCCTCCTTGATCATTGGCCTGCTCATCAACCTTGTCAGTTAGCTGCTGCCTCTCTCAAGCCTGAAGGTGAGTTCCGACCCTCTGGGTCATGGCAGCTCCAAGTCGTATGTGACGTCCGCAAACCCAAGGCTCCATGGGTCTCTGCCACATAGGTTCATGACATGAGTTCTACACACTGAGCCAGTCTCTGTCCTGCACACAGGGACAGCAGTGTCCTAACACAGCCATGAGCCGGTGTGCTGCCAAGGAGAAGAGCAGCTTTCTCTCATCTGGTCCCCAGCGCACGTGGCATGGCCCTCCACACTGTGGCCAGTAGGAGCCCGTAGCAAAGACTGTCACACTGCTCCCCATCAAGTTGGGTAATGGAGCATTTTCATTCAAGAGGATCTGTAGATCTCAATTTAAAAATGCATTTTCAGTATATTGCATCTGGCATTTCTTCTGTGTAAAGTGCTTTATGTAAGATTCTCAAAAATACACAATTCCTTCAATATATGTTGGTGTGAGTTGGCTTTCATCTATGCCATGATTAGTGGAGACACCACACACACACACACACAGGTGTGTGTGTGTGTGTGTGTGTGTGTGTGTGTGTGTATGTTTCCAGGGATACTCCTGCTGTGCATTATAGCTTAGCCTACGGAATTCACTGGGGAGAGAACATCTAGATTGTAAGCTTGCTTGCCACAGAGATTTACTCTGCTATATGTGAAGACCTAACTTCTGTCTCAGTGGCATCCCTCTGATGTGCCTCCTCTTGCTGCAGTCTGTCCTTGAACTTCACTCCAGCATCCCAGATCTTCAGCTTATAGGGCCTGATTTTTTCTGATACTTTGGTCTCCCCGGAGCTTTTGAGACATACAGAATTACTCGTGGCCTCTTCTGAATATATGGCACTCAGTGATCTCACTCCTCCTGGCCTCCCTTTGTCAAGGGTTTCTCTTTATCTTTTTCATTTTACTTTCTTACTTGAACTGGAAGGCAGTGTATGTATTTGTACAAACAAAATATTTTTATTTTGATGCAGAAGCCCTTTGGGTCTGCACAGAAAAGACATGTGAGTAGCCTCAAGCCTTCCTTCTATTACTCTCCTTCCTGCCTGCCTCCATTTGCAGTCCTGTTCTTTGCAGACTGCCCTTTTGAGAGCTCTTAATTAAAGAGCCCTCTTTGTCCTTTGGTCCAGAGCTTACTAGGTAAATCCTCTTATCAACGGTGGGGTTTAAAAATACCATGCGATCATGTGGCCTTTCCAGACCTGGGCCCCTGCTCGTTCTCTGCTTGTTGCCCTTCACTCAGCCCTGGTGTCTGAGGCTGGTGTGAATGACCCTGTGGCAGGAGGTGAGAGGAGGGTAGGGCCTGGCTAAAGGGCCTGGCCACGGCTGACAAACATGGATCTCAAGGAGCTCTGCAAAAGTATGTCAGGCACACAGTAGTGGCATTTGTCAGAGAAGAGCTGTGTGCACGCACACATCTGGGGTTCAGGAAGCACTGTGACTGTCTCCCAGTTGGGTGACAAGGTGCCTGCACCACGTGGCTCTGCCCCCGAGCTCCCTGGTGCAGGCGAGGGAGCTCCACTCACCCTGTCCCCACTGTTGAGGGACTGAGCCACCCACATAGCCTCTGGGGTAATGTGGTCATGCCCCTGCCACGCGGGGTCCCTTGGGGTGTGAGGCGCCACGCAGTTATGCACAGTGTCTGTGCTTCATGCATGCCTTAAGACACACTGAGGCTTTGGGCGCAATTGGATTTGGGCACGGCAACTCTTCCCCAGGGGACAAGCCTGCCCAGCACGGGGAGGCCTTCCCAGCCCATCTCCAGGACCTGCTGGAGGTTACCTAGGTGTCCCTGGGTAGACGCCTCATGGCCATGACACTTGTTGGGCAGTGGGAGGCTCTCAGACCAGGAATAGATATTTCTGTGAGAAACACTGTGTTTTCTCCTGAAGTCTGCTGCCCAAGTGCTCCTTTTCTGTCCATTAGTGGAGAGGTGGTGCCTGCTGGACATACAGCACCTGGGGTGAAGAGAGTCAACCAAAAGGGCCACCCTGTGTGGTGCACTTCCTACCAGGGCAGCAGGATGAGCCCAGGAGCCCATGGTAAGGCTCTCTCCCTTCCCCGTACTCTCTTCCTCATGCCTTCCTGTTGCTGAAATGGAAATCTGTGCTGTCTCCTTCCTTGACTGGAGTGTCCTCTTTGGGGATGGCCCTGACTTGCTTTTGTGTCCTCTGTGCTAACTCAGGGCATTCAGCACACTTTGGTAAGGGAACAGCCGGGGCTGAGAGCAGGGCTGGAGCAGGCGGATCACTGCTGGCAGCACCCATGGCTGACAGAGCTTTTCAGGACTTGGAGTTGAGAGCCTCTTCCATCCAGGGCTGCCATCAGGTTGCAGCGTGGCCTTGGAGCCTCTCTGGCTGTTTGGCCTCCAGTGCCCTGTGCCCTGCATGCTGAGGCCTCACCAGCTTGTTGAGTGGCCTTGTTGCTGGCTGTGCAGAGTAACTACAGCTAGGAAATGAAAAATGCACAACGGACCAGGTGCGTTGCTACAGCAGAGACGGCGCACTCAGGGACGGGCACTGTGGCTCATCACGGGTCCCACCTGCATGCTAGTCTCCAAGCTGCTGTCCCACAACTTCTGTCACAGCAGAGTCCTGTGCAGGTCTGGCACTGCCAGTGCAGTGGGAAAATGTTTCCCTGCAGGTGGGCTGGGGAAGGATCTTGGACTATGTCCCCCCCAATCCAGATGTTGGGGTTCCTAAAACATAATGTTGGGTGATGTTGTGATTTTCTTTTTGTCAGGTGTGCAGCTGTTTGTTCAAGTGATGATTCTTCCTGCCAGAGAAAGGTAGTGACAAATGAGCAAGAGTCTTGCTTTGCATGAATGGAAACGACTCTGGAGTCCCCTAGAAACAGGGTGGTGGAGGGATTGTTCCTTCTTGATGAGTCACCAGTGAATAATTCTGTGGCCCTCTACAGAGTGGGCAGGTAGAGCAGACTTTACCCTGAAAAGGTACATTTCCCAGAATTCTCTTAAATTGCTTGGGAAAACCTCAGGTCACCCAGACAGAGTTCGCCAGTAAGACACTGAGAGGTGCTGGACCATTTCTGGGCCTGATGCATCTTCAAGGTCCTCGGCACAGTAGGCTCCCTCTCTGGCTGCCCCGTGATGGAACAGAGTGAGGATATGTTGGCTCTAAGGTTCTGTTGGCTCATTTGTCTGAGTTGTTGGTTTAGAGTTACAAGATGTGATTGAAAAGCACAGTGAGGGTCAAAACTTTAGACATGTATTGCAGTAAGAGACACACTGTTTGGAACAAGAGGGAGTGGGCATTTCTTCTTTGGGGGGAATGGTTAGTGGCAATGTGTTTTTCACTAAAAAAATTTTTAAAATTTAAACATTTGTGACATTTTTTGATCATACTGCATTAATAGCTTTGAGGAAAAGAAGGTGAAGAAACTTCTTTGAAGTCATCTACAGATAGGGAATCCACAACCTGCCTCACTGAAGGGAGAAAACAGTAGTAAACACAGGTATGATTACAGTAACATAGAAAGGTAGGACACAAGAAACGTGTAGCAAGGATGGTGGCTTGTGCTTATACATGAGCACCTTGCGAGGCTGAGGCAGGAGCACCAGTTCAGGACCACCCTGGGCAACTTAGTAGCTTAGTTAGACCTGTCTCCAAGCAATCAGTAAGGACTAGGGATGTAGTTCGGTGTGAAAGTCCTGGTTTCAATCAGGGAAAAGCTAAAAGGAGGGGCGCAAGGGCAGAAAAGAAACTGATGCAAGGGACAAGTCCATGAGGTTCAAGGCCGGCCTCGCTCTTATTTCCAGGTCATCAGTAAAGGAGGGGTTGCCGTGCAGGAGTGACGGGAAACCTCAGGTGCGGCAGCTGGGCCTGCCCTTGGGGAGCTGGAGGCCCTGGCCTAACCAGCCCTTGGCAGCCTTGCCCGTGCTGCTCCCTGCCTGGGAGTCTCTACCAGGGATTCCAGGCTGTGTTCCCAATCCCCTGAAGGCTGCTGACATTTCTCAGGCATTCCTGGTGGCTGGTGTAGTTGTCTCTCTCCAGTTCATCTCTGTGCGGATGATTAGTGCTTCTAGTGGCTGAAGTGCATCCGGCAAGTATGAGGCTGGGAACCCTGAAACAAGTGTACAGGGTCAGCTGCACCAGCTGACTCAAATGGGAGGTGTGAGGGCCAGATCAACACCAGGTCCCTGTGACTGGGGAGAGGGAGGATCTGCCGTGTGGTCCCACTGTGGCCCTGCAGGCAGACCCTGGCCGCCGCTGTCCTGCCAGCAGCACTGGTTCTGCGGTCTGCGCAGTGGGGGTGCACTCCTCTATGTGGGGCTCCACACTTCTTTTCCAAGCCCTGCTCTTCCCTTCTGCCTGGAGAGATGAGAGCCTGAGCATGGCCTATGGATAGCATCCTGGAGGAGTGTGGGGGTCTGGTCTGGACAAATCTCCTACAGCTGAAACAGAATTTCTCTTCTCCCTTGACTCTTCTTGTTGAGCTTAGCAGTGAAAACTTTGGATGTGCATTGGTGTAATGGCATAGGTCTAAAGTCCCCAGAGTTTCATGTGTCCAGAAGCAGGGGTTTTGGAGCATGGCTGGATCGTCAGGTGTGGCTGTGCTGTGAGGAGGCAGTCACTGGGCCGATGCAGAAGGGTGAGTTCTCGCCCCCGAGCCTCCCTTCTCTCTGTGTTCCCTGGCAGCCCCGCTTGGCTTGGACAGCCAGGGTGCCCCCTGTACTCTTCCACCATGTGTTTCTGCCTTGGACTCAGACAACCATGGCCTGAGTTCTCTGAAAGCTGTGAGCCAGAGCAAGCCTCCTCTGCTCTAGGTCTCAGGGTCTGGGAGAATGGACTGCGAGGGATGGAGACAGAGAGAGACTCCACTGGTGCTCTCATTTGTATTTGTGAACTGACTTTTTGCATTAACTGTACACTGTGAAATTCTTGTAGACAGGTGTAAAAAGCAACTTTGTAACTTCATTTTTGTGAGAGTGGTGGAGTGTTGCCTGGGATGGCCACGGTTTGTTTCCGCATTGCCCAGTAATTATTGACAGTTCAGGAACAGTTTGGGGGCAGTTGTTCTGGTTTTTAACTATCAAATGTTCACAGTTCCTTCTTTGTGTTTTTAAAATGTAAAGCAGTGCTCTCCAACAAATTCCCAGTATTCACTTGGCAGTAAGAACAGACGCACACAGACATGAGGCTATTTATAATCTTCTCAAAATTCCACTTGGTAGAATGTTGCCTATATTTTGATGCAGATTCTGCTGGTGGTGTTATGTAGTGCAGAGTGTTTCATGTCTATCATCTGTGAGTCCACGCAGTGCTGAGTCCTAGGTGTCTAGGAAGGATGATCCCGTGCCCCAGTCCTTAATAAGCATCCTCCACATGCAGCGTGTTCGTGTGCCTACACTTGCATGTCTCACAGTGAACTAGGAAACCAGAATGCTGAATCAAAGCTGGTGCTCCTGGTGCTCATAAGACTCTGGGGAGGTTGTGTGAGGCCCGGGCCGTGGTGTGTGAGAGCGCTCTCAGCTGTGTGACACAGCGGCCCTTGGGCGTTGTACTCTCCACTCGTGGGAATTAGTGAGTTGCTCCCTTCTGTGGCAAGTCCTTTCTGCTGCAGCATCACTTCTGCATAGGACAAGGCACGGACCATGTGCAGGAACTGTGGAAGGGCCTGGGCTGGACCAGAGCAGCGGGCTGGGCTGCCTCTTTGGCTGTGTTGAGAGTGGATGACAGGCGCCCTCCACAGTCTGTGATGGTTCTGCATGGCGAGGACTGCATGAATGGGGATCTCACAAAGGGAGGTCACAGCCTCACAGAGCTACTTGCTCAAGGATGAGGGGCAGTCGAGAGGATCTGGGAAGCATGCAGGGGCAGAATGTGCTTGGGGCGGCAGGAGGCAGGAAAATGATCTCTCACCGATCCATTTGATTTGTTAGTTATAATATTTATTATACTTTCTGCATGGTAGAGATAAAAGTCTCTCATGGGTCTGTTTTTATCCCCCATGTCACTCAGAATCTCACAGTTTGGGTTTGCACAAGTTTGAGAAGGCATGTTCTGGCAATACGCACATCCTCAAAGGGTTGACTATCGTCTCAAAGTCCAGGTCAGGCCTTAGCAAAGCCCACGTGGTCCCTCCTTAGAAGCCCAGAAGCACTAGACCTCGCCGTGGCCTGTGTCGTCCAAAGGAAAGCTAAAGGGTCATCCACACATGGCTATGTGACTCTGCAAATGAGCACAAGCCTGGGGCAGTCTCGGAAACCACACCAGTCAGACCAGGCACTAAGTGTCCAACGTAGCAATTGCCAGCTGAGGTTGATGAATAAAAGGACCGTGGATATGTCGGTCTCTCAAGCTTTTGACTTGATAGACAAATAAAAGATATAAAACCTTGTGTTTGGGGGCCAGCAAGATAGCTCAATGGTCTAAAGCGCCTGCTTAGGCAAGCTTAGGCAAGTGCACAGACCTTAGTTCAATCCCTGGTACCACATGCTGTGCCTGCCCCACCCCCAGGGTGGGCTGAGCCAGCCAAAAACAACAAAAAAATCTTGTGTTCAGAGTGATGAAAATTCTTATTTTCTTTCTTTTGTTTCTTTTAAAATGTATTTAGTACAGGGTCTCACTATGTAGATTGGACTCACAGCGATTCTCCTGTTTTCAGTCTCCCAAAATGCTGGGATTGCAGGCATGCCCCCCCACACCCAGTCTCAATCGCATGCCTGGGATGGAAACCAGTCCACTGCACTCTGCCTAAGCAGGTGTTTTAGTCTGCTAAGCTATCTGGCTGGCCTCAAAATTCTTTTTTTTTTTTTTTTAATGTACAATATAAAGCTGATCAGACTGTCAGTTACTCCGGCCTGAAAATTCTTTTTTTTTAAATGTACAACAGGAAGCTGATCAGACTGTGTCGCTTACTTTGCTTATAGTGGTGATGCTATCAGTGCCTGCATAGGTCCTGATCTGTAAGATTGTACATGTTAAAAATGAGAAGCTCCATATATGTAATTTGTACCTCCATGAATTTTAAAAGGGTTGGAAAAGCCAGAGCAACATTCCTCACGCACTTCTACCCCAGCCTTGACATGTTACTGGCTGTCAAGAAAAGAACAGCAGGCGAGAAGCCACACCCTAGCACTTTGGTTTTGAGTTCCAGGTGTACCAGAACTGAGGAATAATTCCCAGCCACAAGTTTCTGGTGTGCTTGAGAGCTGCCTGGTGACTCCCACACGAACCTACTCCGAGCAGTACTACCTGCCAGAGCACTGCGCAGTGGGACCCACCTGGAGCTGGGTGGGGCCAGCCCAGCCTCCTTCCCGTGGGAATTGTGTTGCCACTGAAGGCTTCTGGGGCTGGGGGACTACTGTGCTGCTATGCTTGGATGAAGAGAAGTTTCTTGTGCAGGAGATGCCATTTATGCCCTCATAAGGCTGGACATAATTAACTAGCCTCTTCTAGGGAGACAGAACTGGAGGCAGAGTTCCAGCAGACTTGATATTGGGAGAGAGATGGGTGTGCTGCTGTCGTGGTCATCTGGAAAGGAAGACAGCATGAGCATTAGGAAGATGTCACAGTGTCACAGATCATAGCTCCGTGAGGTGAGTCAAGTGCCCAGCAGCTCGCCAAGCTAAGATTCCAGGAGGACAAGGGCAAAGACAGTTGCCGGGTAGTCACCAGAGTGATGGCGATTTCTGTAAGTCCTACAGGCGGTTAATACAGGGCTTGAGTCTGCCCTTCTACTGTTCTGTCAGGTTGGCCTTGTTTTCACCAGTGGAGCTGTAAAAGCAGGACAGTGTGACTTGCCAGTGTGCTGATGACATGGAGACAGTTGCAGTTCTCTCCGCTGATGAGATGGGGCATTCTGGCTAAACAGCACTGTTGGGTGGACTGGTAACTGGTACACGAATAGCTGCATTTATAAGATTGTGTTTAGGGGCATGTCAACATGGGACAGCGGTCTGTAACGGAATTCACCGGTGAACCCATTACCCACATTTTGTCGTCAGTCTGAATGAGGTCCTTGGCATTCAGGGTTTTGGGTTTGTAGAGAATGGAGGTGTGTATCCATTTTTCTCTTCTTCCTCCTTTCTTTCTTTCTTTCTTTCTTCCTTTCTTAACTAATTAAAATATGACTCACATACAGTAGAATTCACTGTCCTGGTGTCTTGTCTGGGTCGTGACACCAGTGTGTCCCTCTCAGGAGGTGGCTGGCTGGGGGCTGGCCCGTGGGTGTGGCACTCCTCTCCCGCCCTCCTTTGCAGTCTGCACTCGAGTCTGCCTCCTCTCACTGGCACTCCATGTCACCACGCCAGAGGGCCCCCCTGGGGGGTAGCCTTCTTCTTCCTCCCTCCAGGCAGCTGGCTGGACTCTGGGAAGACTTCTGGAGGGAAGATCCATTGCAGGCCCGAGTTTCATCTGCTGCTGACTGAGGGCAGAGTCCATGGCCTCACTGTGGTGTTGATGGCGTTGCTGCTGGGCACAGAGTTGCTCCGTGGCTGTGGGAATTCCTGGGTCCCAACAAAACTGAACTCATTCTTCACTTAACTAACAGAAACTGGATGGAATGGGCAATGTTTTAAGTGACAGAATGAGAATCCAAAAGCTCCTGACAGGCTAAAATAATGGCTAGGTTTATATAAATGTGAAATTTTATATGGATGAGTATAAAATTCTATATTTAGGTCCCCAAGTGCTATTGGACCAGTGCAGGAATAGGAACACAAAACTCAGTAAGAAAAGCTTGGATATTTTAGTTGATGGAAAATTCATGGTTGCTAAAAGCATTAATACTCCTGAGACCAACTCATTGTGGAAAAGGGAGCAAACTTCCCAAGATGGGAAGCCAGGTTGTACCCAAGTAGGTGTAGTCTCTGCAGGAGATATGGTTCAGGAAGACATGATTCCCTTCAGACACCAAAAGGACTGGCTTTGTGAGCTAAGAGTCTGCATGGGGGCTGGCCCTGGGAGAGTGTCTGTTGCTCCAAGTGCAGGGCTCAGGGACCAGGCGTGGGAGTGGACAGCCCTCGGCGGGGCCATCGAAGGCCAGGTCTGCTCAGAAGGTGGCTGAGTGGGTCTTCCTTAGAAGTAAGACTCAGAGCTCTTCAGGGTTTTTGAAGGAGATTTGCCAGAGATGTTGGGTGGGCTACGGCTTAGCCTTTCTCTGCTCTGTCTGCAGAGTGCTGCTTAACCCACAGTCTTCCACCCACACCCCATGAGTCCCTGTGTTTCATTTGTCCCTTCAGCCCAATTTCTTACAGGTAGTTAACTGTGAGAACTCAAGTTAACTGAAAGTCTCTGATAAGCCTCTGTATTTCCTGATTCTGACTCAGGAAGCCTACGAGCATTCGCCATAAGATCTGCTCTGTGAAAAATGCAGACAAAAATGAATAGTGCAAACAGGGCTCCATATCAAGGGAGCAGAGCACAATGAAGACCAGTGCATCTGTCAGTGAGGCGCTTGGGACTGGGCAGGAAGGAGAAATCATTGTTCCAGCAAGCACAAGAAGGGAGCTCGCAGCTGAGAATTTATCTGACAGGTGGGCGACAGAAATTGACTTGGACTCATAAATTTTCTTTTTTAGCCACACCCTGGCATTTAACACCCCCTCAGAAAATTATCCTTCCCTCATACCCTGTCTCTAGACAGGGTATCTACCTGCACTAGGGTCTTCTCTCACGTTGTAATCACTCCACCAGAGGTGGAGATGGTTTCCTACAAATTGCATTAAATTCGACCAATGGTTACTTCATATCTGTCTCTTTGGGCAGCTGTAGCAACACCAGCGAGTGGTGGCTTAGACAGTGAGCGTGTCTCTTGCTGCCATGGAAGCTAGAAGTCCACAAGCCAGAGCTGTTGGGACCATATCTCCTTCTGGTTTACAGATGGCCGTCTTCTCATTATATCTTCACATGAGGGAGAACAGGCACAGCTCTCTCTCTCTCTCTCTCTCTCTCTCTCTCTCTCTCTCTGTGTGTGTGTGTGTGTGTGTGTGTGTGTGTGTGTGTGTGTGTGACCAGGGATTGAACCCAGGGTCTTCAATGCTGTATCCCCAGCATACCCCACCTTTTTGAGATACAGTCTCACTAATAAGTTGCCTAGGCTAGGTCCGTACTTGTGATCTTCCTACTTAAGTCTTCCAGAGTGCTGGGATTGCAGGCATACACCACCTTGCTCAGCTAGCCTGCCTTTTCTTACAAATTTTGGAGAGCTCCCCTCTTATGACCTGATCACCTCCTGAAGCCCTGCTCCTAATGTGGGAAAAATCCAGGCAGGGAGACGCTCTGCACCAAACAGTTTGGAAGGCCACTTTACTGCGCTGCTGATGTGAGGCTGACAGTCCAGATCATCAGTTCAGAGTCAGTTTTGAGTGTAGCTCAAGTACAGATTGCAAGCAGGAAGTACAAGGCTGATAGCTGATTATTACATGACTGGTTCATGGATTACAAGAAGCACATCGTGTGTTGTCAGATCCGCACTAAGCAAGTTTACTTCAAAGGAATTATCAGCAGACAGGAACATTTCCAGAGGGACTGGGTAGGAGCAGAGCAGGGAGAGCTAAATGTGCCATTGGCCGGGCCAAATGGTTCTGAGCACTTGTGTAGTCCTAAAGGAAGCCAAAACAAAATACATACATGTTTTAAGTAGAAAGACACATACTACAGCTGAGTGTGGTCAGGTCGACCTGGCTGGCTTTTGGAAGAAGCAAGGGATGGGGACGGTCCCAGCTAACTGAACTGAGCAGTCTGTGTAGCAAGCAGCACACGCGTGTCCCTGCTCAACTCAGGCACAGGCTACTGACTGAGTTTTAATTTACACTGTAAGACGTTTGTAAACTTGCCGTTGCACTAATACCATCTCAGTGGGAGTCAGTGTTCCTAGTGGTGCGGGAGGCACTTTCAGTCCATGGTGGTACCACATGGTGCGCTGACGTACCACAGTTGGTCATTTAAAATAGGAGTATTCTGTGACTTTCTTCGCTCTGAACATTCCTGACCTAGTATATCAGCCTTTTCTATTCTTGAGACTTGTGAGACCTGAAATGTCAGGGTAGATGTGTCCCATGGCCAGTCGCCCCTCCCTCCTTGACAGCATTAAGGACACATGTTTATTTCTTAGGACAAAATCTCTTAGAGGGACTGTGCTTCACATTGCTATGACACATTCCTAACTGTGCCCACATGCTCCTAAATGTCCATGTCCTTTTACATTCCCTAAGGACTCTCTGCTGGGAGGGAGTGACATGCCCTTCTGTCATCTCTGTAGTACACTGAATTACCACTCCAAGGGGACCACCCCACTCTTGAACTGCAAAGAGATCTGTTCGTGACCCTCATGTACATTGCAAAGTTCCAGCAGCCCATTTTGCCACTCTTAGAGGGTGCTGCGTATTGCAGAGTCCAGGGCCTATAATTAGCTTTCCTGAAGGGTAGTTTCAGTTGAGAGCCATGTTTGTTCTTTTATACTGCAAGTATGAGAATCTGTGCATCTGGCACCCAGTAGAACATGCAGGAAAACCCCATTCTGTTATTTGCATCCAGCTTAGACTTGCTAACAGCTTTTGAAATACAGATGCCATTAGCAGCTTAGGGCGTGAGCACTGCTGGATCTGACACACTGGACACAGCTTACTTAGTGTGCCTGGTGGCCTAGTCACATTTGCTGCTTTTAATTAAGCTTAGTGTTCTAGTTGAAATTTTGTTTATAATGACAGCTATGTGAAATGTCAGCAGGTGTGAGTTTAAGGCAGCAGCTTCATTGAAAGAAACAGCAGAGGAAAGGGTAAGAGCGTCTCCCTTAGGTCATTGTGTGATTCTGGGAGTGGCTGGCACCTTCCAGAACCATGCTGGGAGCTGGACCAGGACTGCACATGAGCTTGCAGCACACGCAGAGCTGAGGGGCTTTGAGCTGGAGAAGGGAGCAGGAGGTGGGCTCTGCGTGGAGAGGGGACTGTAGTGTGTAAATGACGGCTGACAGTGTGTCTTTGCTGCTGGCATTTCAAAACCGGGTCCTGGGAAGTGAGTTTGGCCCCTTGAGTGCTGGCTCTTGCCCACCAACAGGAATTTGAGTCAGGAATTTACAATCCATTATGCACCTTGTACTCTAAGACAGACGTGTTCTCAGGCTGAGGGGTGAGTAGCTTGT
Organism: Octodon degus; assembly: GCF_000260255.1. Taxonomy (NCBI): domain Eukaryota; kingdom Metazoa; phylum Chordata; class Mammalia; order Rodentia; family Octodontidae; genus Octodon; species Octodon degus. Next base: position 111,463 of record NW_004524851.1, read on the forward strand.
ATACATAGAGTTCTTAAATACTTAAGTGTACTTAAATGCATCAGTTCTCTCAGAACTACATTAGGGCTCAAATGTGTAGGAAAGCTGGACTTTTGTCTGCTTCCTGTAACAGGAACGTTGGATGCTGCAGGCTTAGGTTCTGAGGCAGCAAATGTTTCCTTGTAGGCGTGACTGTGAGGGCGAAGCATTCAAACAAGTCACTCCTGAAAGAGGGCTCCATCACTAAATTCATTTCCATCTACCTACCATGTTCCTTCTGCTGCTCGTGCCTTTCTGCACACACGTGTGTGTGCACATGTGTGCAACCACCCCTTTTCCCTTTGTGATACTGGGCATTGAGCTTCTGCCCTTTACACTGAGCTGCAACACAAGTTCTCTTTCATTTTCTTATTTTAAGACAGTGTTTTATTAAGTTACCCTGGCTGAGTTTATAATCCTCCTGCGTCAGCTTCCCAGAGTGCTAGGATTATAGGTATGTGCCACTGACCTCTTTTACACCAAGTTCATAGTTACCAGTATTGGATGGGCACCAGTGTTCCTTTCATCCCAAGCTGAGGTAACTCTTGCTATAGTTCAGGGAGAGAGATGTAGGAAACATCACAGTTGCAAAGGGTAGAGCAGCAACAGAGGAGAAATGGTCTTGGACTTGGAATAGCTTGGCATGGTTACTGCCAAGCCTGTCTTCTCTGGTTTTCCCCCCTGAGCTGTGTCACTCCCTTCGTGAGCATGGTGTGCTCCCACTTACATCTGCAGGAGAGTCGCTTTTCTAGAGTTTGATTGTTTTAGGACATCAAGTAATAGAATAGAAACAAAAATGGTGATATCCCAGTCAGGAAATAAGAAAGACCAGAAAAATGTTAGCTCAACACTATTGGCAGTGGAAAGTGACTCCAAGTCAGGGGCTTTGGGCCTGAGGCCAACTAGAGCTTCTCGGGCTGTCTGCGTCTGGCTTGGGGTTATCACACCAGCAGCTTTGAAGACAAATGCTGTGCGGCTCGTATGCACAGCTTTGTGCCTGTTGGCAAAAATAGGATTTCACAAAGCAGTCCATGGTGCTCACTCATGCTTATAAACTAGTTTCGCCCTTTCAGATCTACCCGAGTACATTCAGCTCGCAGTCTGCCAGCGATCTCATGGCAGCTGGGCAGCACTGTTCTTGCATATTTTGACATGGTGGTCAGGGAGAGCATCCCAGACCATCATGCTTGCACCTAGTGTCTCTTCTCAGCATGTTGTTTCAGTCCTTTAGTGATTGCTGTGCTGACTGTAGAAAGAGGTAGGCTTTTCTGGGAACATTTCTGGTACTAGTAAGTTCCAGTTTCAACTGGAACACTAATCACACTGCAGGCACAGGATGACAGCTACTTCCGGAGTCAGCAGTCTCCACTTAGCTGTGGCAGGGCCTTGCGTTGCATACATTCTTGTGTACTCTCTTATAACCATGAGCATGACGGCAGCCATCCCATCCTACCCACAGGGCCCTCTGCACCAAAGAGAAGAGGACAGGCGCATTGTGAATACCAAGGTGTCACAATCATGGGGCCTCCCATTGTATCACACTTGCCAAGAGTCCTGCAGTTTCCAGGAATGCTCACCTTTGCAGGTGCCACTAGGATAAGTCCTGTTTCTTTTGTTTACAGTCAATTGTCTGACACTACCTACCCTAACTGCAAGAACTCCTTAATCTCCCTTGAGCCCTCCGCCTCCCTCCATATATACGTCCCTGAACACAGGTGGCACAGGGTGCTGTTGTGCTGTGCCAGGCTCTTGCTGATCCAGCACTTGCCCCACTGAGCAGCTCCCATGCTGGGCATCGATTCTGTACTGTTGTGTGCAACGGTGGGGCCTGTGGAGGGAGTTGGAGAGGGCCCTGGCCCCCACACCGAAGCCATCCTACTTTTCAGGTCATCGCCACATAGATCTCTGTGTGTTCTGCACTCAGATGTTGCCTGCTTGGGGAGCTGTCCCTGAGTACCTGAGACTGCAGCCAAACCAGCCTTCTCTCATGCTCTCTACCACTGACACAGAGTCACTCGTCAGCACAGAACATCATGCTGGCCTGTTGCTGCAGGTTATTGTTTGCTCCCCTCTTCTGGAAAGAGAGCTCCTCAGCAGGACTTCCCACGTGGGCTTGATAGCTCTGGCTGCAGCTAGAACCCTGAAGCTGGCTCTCAGTAGCTCCTCCGTGGCTGTTTTTGGATGCATGGATTATGAGAATCAGCAATATTTTAAGCACTTGTTTAGGTGGCTATAGTAGATACTGGCTGGTTAAAGCAAGTTAAACAGATGCTTAGGTCATCTTAAAGGAGGATCTCACCGAATCATAGAAATTTGGGAACTAGGTAGAGGTTCGTGTCTATGGGCCACAGAAGGACTGGGTATAGGAATATGCAGACCAGCTGGAACACTTCATGTGTGTGCATGGGGGTGGCATTTTGGGGCGTGTGTCTCTTTAGTAGAGGATTTGGCAGGTGCTGAGTATTTGCAAAGAGGCAGAACCAAGCCCAGGAGCCTCAGCGACCTAACCAGCTTTAATTTGAAAAATCTCAAAAATGTGTACAATTAATATGTGTTAATCAAAAAATAAAATCTGGAAAAACATGCAGGAAATCTGGACACCAAAGAGCAGTAACAAGCAGCCAAGAAGCAGCAGAGCCCGCGCTCTGAGCCACCAACCCCAGTGTGCTGCGTTGCAGTTCCCAGGCAGAGATTCTTTGCACATTTTCTTTATACCAAAAAAGCCTGTTCGCGCTGCAGGAATCCGCAGATTCGGTGCCCATAATCTTGGCCTGCACCGAATGACTTTTCCAGCTGCTGTTTAAAAACGTACAAAGCTGGCAGGAGCTTAGGTCGTAATTCCGTGATCCTTCCATATTACTGAGAAGCAGGTATCCCTCCCCTTCGTGTCTCACCTCACCAGGACTGATTCTCTGGGGCTAGCTTTTCTCTAAGTACCAAAGTGTACAGCACAAGCATTGAGCTTTCTGGCGTGCTCCCTCCCCTAGAGTGCACAGGCCTGGGCAGAGCAGAGATGCTGAAGGCGGCACCTGGTGGCTCCTTGGGGCCTGCGTTGATCCCAGCCTCAGCGAGGCCTCGCAGATGGCTTTGCCAGGCGGGGCCAGGTTGCGAGCATGTCTCAGGAGCCTGTGCCAGTCTGATGCCCTGAAGCCTCCACTGGGGTGTTACATGGAAGGAGGCAGCAGAGGTCATCACAGTCCTCGTTAGCACCTTATATGTAATGTCCTAGAACTTCATGGAGGACAGAGCTCTGAAATCTTAGGTCTGCATTGTGCAGGGCCCGCACTGTCCACCTGCTTTGCTAATGAGGACAGCAGGGCTCACAGAGGCTAACAGCTCACAGTAAGTGACAAGTCCAGGCCTGGGCCTCCTGATTTGACTCCCAAACTCTCTAACATCAGTGGACTTACTGGGATGGCTTGTCCACAGACTCAGGGGCTGAAGACTCAGCAGGGATGCAGCTCCATGTTGCTACAGTTTGCTGAGGAGCTGGGAGAGGGGCATCTCTGGCCTGAACACCTCTCTGGAAGGAAGGCCTTCGCTCTTTCCTTCCGGCAAAGCTTGATTGCAAGCCAGCCAGCCTGCAGAACTGCATCCGCTTCCTCCTCGGCAAGGTTATAACCAGCTGTACCCTCTTCCCTGCAGATGCCGCTCCTATGAGGACTGCTGTGGCTCCCGGTGCTGCGTGCGGGCCCTCTCCATACAGAGGCTGTGGTATTTTTGGTAGGTCACATCTCTCACTTGTTTCTGGGTGCCAGCCTTCATTTTCTTAGCCCCCAAACTCAACTCTGTCACTTCCATCTTGATCTATGTGGCCTTTGGGACAGCGTGAGTCAGGAAGACAGTATTTGGGTCAGCTTCATGAGATGCACAGTGTGTGCAGAAAGCTGGGTCCCGTTTCTGCAGGCTGGAAGAGCCCTGCTTTGTGCGAGCCCTGCTTTGCTGAGCCACTTCCTCCACCCACCGCCCAGCCAGTTCTTGAAATGGAGCCGAGGCTGGCTCGAAGGGCTTGTGATGACCTGTGACCAGGTTTCTGCCACCTGGAAATCATTCGCCTTGTGTGGCCCCCTTCATAGCACTCAAAGTAACCTGTGTCCTTGTGCCTTTTTCACTTCCTGGGAAGGAAGTGTAAGGAGGAATCTAAAGTCTATCCAACCGTGCTCTGAGGGAAGGAGGACTTGCAGCCTCCTCCCAGAGAGCAGGACCCTTAGAGGCAGCCCCTTCAAAGCTCCCTGAGAATCTATTTGACACTGTGGGTAAGAAGTATCCTTCAACGGGCCGGGGAGATGGCTCAGTAGAGTAAGCGATTGCCTGGCAAGCACAAGGGCCTGAGTTCAATCCCCAGTTCTGTCAAAAAAAAGAAGAAAGAAAAAAGAAAAAGAAAAAATATCCTTCAGGCCAGGCATGGTGGTGCATGCCTGTAATCCCAGCATTCAGGAGGCTGAGGCAGGAGGGTCACCATGCATTTGGGACCAGCCTGGGCTACAAAGTGAATTCAAGGCTAGCTTGAATGTCATAGTGAAACCCTGTCTCAAAAAGACAAAAGAAGATGGAAGAGGAGGAGGAGAAGAACCCTTCCAGTACTGTGTGAAAGAGATTTCTTTAAAACTAAAGAGGACATCTTACACTAACCCACTTCTCCAGTCTCATAGTGGTGATGTCCTCAGGTCAGTACCACTAGGGGCTAAGACTTCATGCTTTTCTTTATAACTTTAGCATACTGACTTTACTGCTGACTTTTTTGGCGGGGTGTACTGAGGCTTGAACCCAGGACCTTCATACTACGTTTCCAGCCACATTGTCTTTTTGAGACGGGGTCTTGCTAAGTGGGTAAGTTAATTAGACCTGCTGGAACTTCGTGATCCTCTTGCGTCAGCCTCCCAGTGTGCTGGGGTTTCAGGTGTACGCCACACTGTTTTGGCTTCACTGACTTTATAAACCTAGGTGAGCATGTCAGAGCAGCCACTTGCATTTTTTGTGAGGTTGTCTTTCTCTGTTGACAACTGTCTAAGCGTTTGATGAGAGAAAGCTTCAGGGAGTCAGGCCTACCTATCAAATGACCTGGGTTTTCCTCAATAGCGTAGCCTATTACTGTCATCTCCAACACCATCTCCAGCTCCTTGGTGTGGCTTTGCATATTGGGAGCTGGGTGTCCTCTGGTCCCCTGGCTCCTGGGATCTCCCTAGGGACCAGTTCAGGAAGCCCTGCCTGGTCAGCTGCACCGCTGGGCAAGGGAACATCAGAGTCCAGCTTTCCTAGCTCTTATTGCCTGTGCCTGAAACTCTGTAGGAGGAAATAAACTGCTTCACCCTAAGGCTTCCCAGCTAAAAACACTTCCCATATTCCTCAAGGTGGAAAGGACAAGCACCAGGGGTGGAAGAAGACAGCAGAGGTGGCATTTCTGAGCATGCTGACCCTTGCATGCGTGCTCCGTCAGGGCTCTTATGAGGACTTTGGGACAGGAGGCAGCACTGTCCAGGGCATGAAACCCTGACCTTGAAGGGGTTTGGAAATACTTGGGTTTATCTAAGCACCACACGAGTGATGAGGAGGTTGTGGAGATGTTCCTAAAAGTGAAAAAATAAAGGTCAGGCTTGATGTGATTAGGAAAAAAATGAGAATCTAGAGCTGCCAGAGCCTGGTAGCCTCCCTTGGTCGACTTAACCTGGACTGACGGGCAGGTGCTCTTGCGCTTAAGGCCAGGGTCATCCCCCAGAGTGAGGGCATATGGTGACCCGGAAGGTCCTGTGCATAGCCAGTGAGGCCTGGCTTGGCCATGTTTGAGCATCCATTTCCAAAAGAGCCTACAGTGACTTTGAGACTGTATCCACACCCAGGTGCTCCTGGAGGGCAGCCAGAGGGTACCTTGGGAAGTGGGTTAGGGGTGCCCAGCTGGGGCCCAGGGCACTTGGACACAGCTCCACACCTGCCTTTACTGAAGTGTCAGGTGCCTGATATCCCCCAGGTGCTCTGCTGGGGTTTTCCTGTAGGCCCTCAAGGCAACAGGGCTCCTGAAAGACAGATGCCTAAGCAGGTAGCCACAGACTCAACTCCAGTCAGAGCTGTGCACATGGCATAGCAGTTCTGTGCCAGCAGACTTGGGAAGAGCTCAGAGACTTTGAGTTGATCTTTGGAGAGAGTGGACAGCACATGCAGAGATGGGAGCCCAGGATGGTTGGGTGCAAAAGAGAGAGGAAAGGGTGGGGCTGAATGGGAAGCAAAGTCTGCTGTCACAGGACTTGCAAGGGCTTCAGAAGTCTTCTCACATAAAGCAAGGGGTAGTCAGCTGGGTGTAATCACAGAATTCTGGGAGGCTGAGATCGAAGCACAAATCCCAGATCAGCCTGGAATAACTTGGCAATTTAGCAAGACCCTGTTTCAAAATAAAAAAGCTAGGGATGCAGCTTGGTACAAAAAGCCCTGTGCTCAGGCACAAACAAACAAAAAGGCTTGGGCAGGAGTGCTTGAGTCCATGGCAGCTCCAAAATCTTGAGGACTCTAACCAAGAGGTCTGAGTGAAATGGATGGGGTTAAGCTGAGGTGACTGGTAACACCCTTGGTTCCAGCTGTGGGATGTGCAGTCTCTCTGAAGATGAGAAAAGGCCAACCGGCCAGCCTGCTTCTGGGGTCTGCTTTGGGGTGTGGGCTGCAGTTTGTGTGACAGCACCACCCATCAGCAGGATGTGCAGAACTGAGACCTGCTGTGCTTATGCAGGGCAAGTGCAGAACAGAGTCAGGGAAGAAACTGAATGAAGAGACCACGTTACCTCTGATGATGGCTCAAGTACACTGCTTCCTCTATTAACCCCTGGAAGCCTTCCAGACCTGCCAAGTGGCAAGAGAGGGTAAATGAAGACCGGGGCATCTGCAGCTCAGGCCTCTGAGCAGGACTTTCCCACTGGCCATGGCCCCTGCTCCTGGTCCTTAGCATCTCCTCCTCCTGCTGCTCCTCCTGCTCCTCCTGTTCCTCCTGCTCCTCCTCCTGCTCCTCCTCCTCCTCCTGCTCTTCCTCCTCCTACTCTTCCTCCTGCTCCTCCTGCTCCTGTTCCTCCTGCTCCTCCTCCTCCTCCTGCTCCTTCTCCTCTTGTTCCTCCTGCTCCTCCTCCTCCTGCTCCTCCTGCTTCTCCTCCTCCTGCTCCTTCTCCTACTCCTGCTGCTCCTCCTCCTCCTCCTCCTTGTGAGTCCTGTGTAAGTGAAGTTCTCTGACATTTCAGTGCGACTCAGTCAGGTGGCGAAGCGCATGGTTGGTCCTTTTTATCCTAGCCACCTGCCTGTTCCCTGTTAGTCTGAGGTGTGCACGGCAGTCACTTTCATTCATGCAAGAACCTTCCCTCTGGCAGTGTGACTGATGTCTTAATTGTTTTTAAGGAAAACACCTGATATCAACTGTAGTGCAGGAGGTAGGCTTCCTGAGAAAGTACACGTGGGCCTGCATCCGGCCTCTCTGTGCTGTAGGTGTTTCGACTCAGATAATGAGGGCTGGATTTAGTGTTAATGGAAGCTTATCTCTGACTCTACCCAGGGGAAGTGACTGCTAAGAGACAAAGCTGTCTCCTTCGTGAGATCAGCAGGCTGATCCTGAGAGGGCCTCGCCTCGCCAGACAGCTGCAGCCAGGACCTGGTCATGCCCGCCTTTCCTCCAGCCAGAGCCTTTCTGTCCGGCCTCTTCCCTGCGCTTTCCTCCCGTGGCCCCTTCCTGGGTGTTCTTCCCACCCTCGCTTTCTCTGCTGCTCTCCCCTTTGTTTCTTTCTTCTCAGCCTGCAGTGCCTGGCTCAGTTGTCACTGAGCAAGCAGACGCCTTTCGGAACTCCTCGCTATGCAGATGCCCTTTGTAAACTCTGCGCACTGCACTGTACACCTAAAAATAACTGAAATGGTAAATTCTGTGTCAGTCATGTAGAATATGTTTTATTACAGGAAGACACACAAGCCTGTTTTTGCATCATCCTTTGTCTTCTTCTTGGGCATCCACCAGTGTTAGCCATAAATAACTGCATACATTTGTCATTAGTGCCTCCCACCCGCTTAGAAGGTAGGCTCGAGGGGCGGGTGGAGCGCTCTTGCTTTCCACACTGTCTGCTCAGCGTGATGTTGGGAGCCTCACAGGTGTTAACAGTCACTTGGTGATGAAGGCGGGACCCCAGGCCAGCACAGAGGTGCTAACTCCACCCTTTCCTGACTCATCCTCTGTGTCTTGTTTTTTTCTTTGCTCCACATTCCAAGGTCAGCCAGGAAGCCTGTGTCACTTAGTATGGTGTTGGCATTCTCCGGCCTTCACCAGGCACTTCTCAAGAGTGTTCTGTGTGGCCTGGAGCCCTGGCCAGAGCCTTCTGGGCGGCCCTGCAGAGGGCAGGTCGGAGTGCGAGGCTTGGGGACGTCCACTGGGTGACATCACGTTGTATCCTTGCGGTGGTCAAGTTTTTCAGATTCCCCTGTCACTTTTGTGCATCATTCCTGGCCATTCTCAGAGACACTCTGCTCTTTTCTAGAAACAAGTTTTTTAGTGCAAATGAGAAGTGGTGGAAAGTTGTCCCCTTGTTCATTTCACAATCATTTGTTGATACTGATGGTGTGATAGCCTACAAGGATTCTTTCATGAATTGGACGGAGGTCTTATGCTTAAAGAACATGGCTACAAGCTTTCAGTGACCAAAACAGGCTGCTGTGGCACGCCTGCCACAGCGTCACCACCCGAGGTCTGCACCCTCATCACTAGACATTAGAGGCATGATGTGGACAATATTGACTACAGGTATAATTAGAATGTAGAATTTTCTAGATTTGCAGTTTAAAAATTTGGTTTTCAGCTTTTTTTGTGTGTTTTCTGTTATTCCCATAATTTCTTTATAATTATAATGTGCTCCAAGAAGAGTACTTTTGTCCTGTATATATGTTCAGATAACATTGCAGACATCTGCTAGGACCTATAAACGCTCTGACCTTCTGGGCTTGACAGTGAAGAATGGAAAATGAGGAAAAGTGCACAGTGATGCCACGGCTGGAGCAGCTGTGATATTAAGTCAGGATTTGGGCGACGTTTTCTGTGTAGGCTGGAGCGCTGACCTGGGGTCAGAGGCACCATATTAATCAGCCTTCTTTCTGATTTCTGGGACAAAATTCACACGGACAGTTTAAGGGAGGATGCGGGCTGTTTGGCTCATGGTGTCAGAGGAATCAGTCCATGGCCATAGCTGGTTCCTTTGTTGTGGTGTCAGGTGAGATGGAGCACCTTGGTGGAAGGCAGGTAGAGCACAGAAGCTTGCTTCTGGCCACTAGAAACAGCCTAGGGAAGCACTCGAGAGACGCACCTCCAGAGAGCCACCGTGGCCCTCTTCCTTCTGCTGCTTACTGCATCACTTAGCTCTCAGGATGGTGGATTAGCCTACTTGTGAGCAGTCTTCCAGTGGCCTAGCCACCTCCACAGGAACCCAGTTGACAATCAGGTGGCACAGCCTTGCACCAGAAAGGAGCTGCACAAACTCTTTGAAGCCAGGTAGGCATCTGGAGTGATTTGAACTAGAGGCCTCACTTACAGAGCGTCTCAGTGTTGGTGGCCACTCCTGAGCAGAAGTCGTTTCCTGGGTCATCTCCAGAGGCAGGGGAAGGAAGTGCTCCTAGAGCAGGTGGACCAGAGAGATCCCAATGTGGGGTACAAGGGCTGCTGGCTGCGAGCTCTGCTGCCCATGGCCCACTCTGGCCTTGGCTTTCTGGATCCCCAGGAGCCTGGGCCCCGTGGACCCCGGGCCAGGCCCTAGCTGTCTGTACCCCACTGACATCTGCCTCTCCCCAGGTTCCTCCTGATGATGGGTGTGCTTTTCTGCTGTGGAGCCGGCTTCTTCATCCGCAGGCGCCTGTACCCACCGCCACTGCTTGAGGAGCCCGCGTTCAATGTGTCCTACACCCGGCAGCCCCCCAATCCCACACCAGGTCAGCCCCATACCCCTCCCCACAGGCATTTGCTAGGGCAGCGCCGGAATGTGCCCCAGAGAAACTGCAGGCTGTTTGTTCTTTGCAATTCTGAAGACCCACTTCGTTGTCATTTTTGCTGGTAACAAAAAAGGTTAAAGGAAAAAGGTTGGTGTGTTAGTGCTGGCAGTTGCTGGTGCACCTCGTGTGAAGCTTCATGATGTGTGTCCCCGTCTGTGTCTGTGGTCTGCTTTCCTCAGCCGTGTGTTTGCGAATTTCTGTGTGGGAACAGTAATGTCCCCGCCATGCCTGTTGTCTCTGAGCCACATGTAAGATGTACCTGTGAGGGGCGTGTGAGATACCTGTTCCGTGAGTCCTGGTGACTTGTTTGCCTTTACTCACCCAGGTGCTTGCTGCGCATGCGCTGGCATTCTGAGCACTCACGATAAGTGGCTGCAGCCAGCGAGACGTTTCTACAGACTCACATTTGGCCAGTGAGGGGATGGCACCGAAGCAGTCTCTCAGGGTCAAAGGCAATTGACTGTTCCATTTTTAAAAATCTTTATTTATTTATTCATTTGGTACAAGGTCTTGCTACGCATCTCAGACACATAGTGATCTGCCTGCCTCAGCCTCCCCAGTGCTTGGATTACAGGCATGTGCCACCATGCCTGGTTTCTGTGGCTGGCACAGTGTGCCCAGATTCCAGGCGGACACTGCAGGTGCTACCAGAAATTGAACCTGGGTCCTTGTGCTTGCCAGGTAGGCTCTTAGACTGCCAAGCTATCTCCCCAGCCTCAGTTGGCTATTTCTTAATCCCTTCTTTTTTGTGTGTACTGGAACTAAACCCAGTGCCTCTGTACTAAGCTATATCCCTAACCCAACCCCCCCACCTTTTTTTTTTGAGACAGAACCTCACCAAGTTGCCAAGTTGTCCAGACTAAGTTCAAAATGTCAATCCTCCTGCCTCAGCCTCCCAGGCTACTAGAATTATGAGTATGTCTCACTGTGCTCTGAAGTCTCAGTCCACCTATGAAAACATGTGTTAAACATGTGCATCTCCTGTGTGCTATGGTGGTGGCGTTCACTACCTCTCCATACAGATTGCCTGGCGCACTGGAGTCCACATCATGTGTGAGGAGCCTCATGAGAACAAGGGAAGCCCAGGCCCAGAGCAGGTGTGGGAGGACAAGGGCAGTGTTTCCACATGTCCAGGCTGCTGTGCCCCAGCAGCATTCCCGTGGGGCTCTGGGGCAGGGTCCACACCAGAAATGGCGAGCCTGTGGAGCTTCACCACCTGTGGTCTACACTGACTGCACACTGCTGGGGTGCAGTCAGAATCCAGGCATTTTCTGCCTTGTTTGTTACAAAATTTCAGTTACGCAAAAAGATTCACTCCTAGAGATTAAAGTTTTTTAGTTAAAAGTGTGCTAAGAGAGTAGATCTTATGTTAATTGTTCTTATCATACCAAAAAATAGCACATAAGAAGGCAGAGGAAGCTTTCGGGTGGTGGTAGGTGCGTGGCGTACTATGTGGCGATTTCATGGGTGTTTGTCTCACACCCTGCTGACTGTGCATGTTGCGTGAATACAGCTGTTTGCACATCAGGCATAACTTGGGCTGGGAAGAAGGGGAAGAAGTAGGGAGTGTGAATGCAGAAGGAGGAAGCCAAGGGCCTCCTCGCATCTGCTTGAGGACATGCTGTGCTCCAGAGAGGAGGACAGCAAGCGGATCTCTTGGGCACTTGCTCTTTTACAGGTTCTTGCTCAAGGTATTCTGCGAGGTTTTCTTTTTACAAATAATTTGCCTTAGTTTTTTAAACATTACCCCGAAAGATGTGGCTGTAAGCATTTGCCATCAGCACTCACCAGGAGCCAGGCCGTAGGCTCGTTCAGGGTTGGTCCCATGTTGTTTGCATATGTGTGCTGTACTGTTCTGGTTTGGTTTGGCTGGGAGAGGTTTCCTCTGGTGGGTCCTGGAGATCAGCCCAGATGCTCATGCACACCAGGCCCACCAGTGAGCCACACCCTGGCTGTGTGATCTTCCATATTTGACACTGTTCGAGCCCTATGAAAGATACGGTGATGTCAAATATTCAGTTAAAATGGAGACTGAAGCTGTCACTCACTGGATTCCATCTGATCAGAGAGGCTTTAGTGCAGAGAGAGCAGCCAGGGAAGTCTCCCTTGAGACCTGTGGCCTGTGGTCCTCAGATACAGGGCTCCGTGAGCCCGTGGTCCCCATGTTGGCCGAGCCTCAGAGTCTGCAGCTTTCCCACGTGTCTCACCTGGGCCCAGCATGGTGGGCAGTGATGTGTCTGTGTGCACAGAGAAGGCGCTGTCTCTGCACACTGCCCTTCCCACGCCTCTTTCCTGCTTGACCATGATGCACCTGGTGGTTCTCAGCCTCCCTCGTCAATAGCACCAATGCCTCTGCCATCTGAGCCCCCAAGTATTGGCCTTCTCCTGGCCCCTGGTCTCCCCCACATGGCTACTGCAAAGTTCTTAAAAAGCAGTCCCAGTGGCACAGCAGCAACTTTGGAAGATGGGTTAAATTTAAGAATCCAGGTTAGAGCCAGGTTCAGTGACACCTGCCAGAAACCCTAGCACTGAGGAAGGATTAGGCAGAAGGAGCTTAAGTTTGAGTTCTGTCTGGGCAGCTTAATGAAACTTTCCCTCATCTCATAAAAATAAAAAATAAAAAATTGAAAAAAAAACCACAGAAAAAGCTGAATGTGTAGCTCAGAAAGCCTTGGTTTCAGTACCCAGTAGTAACAAAAATGAAATAAAAAGGAATCTACCTCAAGAGGGATACAATATAAAAAACACTGAGCACTTCTCTCCTGAGAAGCTGTCTCAGGCCACGCCCAGCCTTGAGTCTCTCCCAGTGTAAAGGTGGAGACCAGCTCCCATAGGGCTGGGAGGCAGCGTCAGGGGAGGAAGCCTCAGTCCGCACTGTGCACCCAAAGACCACCAGGGACACAGATGTCAGGGAGCGGTTGCAGAAGCCCCCTGCTGGTTGCCAGACATTGTGCGGGCCCCCACTGTAGGGCGAGCTGCTGTGCACCCCAGGCTCATGTTCTCCCCTGCCACGGTGTCACCTTCCCGGCCATTGTCTGCCAGCCTCCTCTCCTTGCAGGCCTGCAGCAGCATGAAATAGTTCTGAAAACTCACCTGAGCTGCAAGGGAGTGCAGGCAGGCTTCTTTATTCCAGCTGCAGGCTTACATCTGGACAGTTCCACACCATACTGGGGCTCTGTTACCAGGACCTACTCCAAGCTGGGGAGGAATCTACCTGCTTTGATGTAACTTCTTAAAGTGGTGCTATGGAAAATGAGACTCCAGTCCGGTGATTGCGGATGGCTCTGCTGAGTGGGATTCCCCTGCCACAGCTGTTTGCTGAGATCTGTGGCCAATGAGCTGGTAACCATGGGTACAGGACAGAGAGCAGGGCCGTTGGGAGCCTACAGAGGCCTTGGAGGAGCTGCTGGCTGGCCAGGAGTGAGGGAACACCAGCAGCTGCTGGTGAGGCCCAGTGTGTGAGGCTGACAGAGCACAGCCCTGTGGGGCCTGTGTGGGTCACAGGTTGACACCTCAAGTGCCAGGAAAAGAGCTGTCCTTGCCAGACAAAGACCACAACCACCTGCCTGCATGCAGGACAATCGTACACATTGTGCTGGGGCGGGGTTGGTGAGGCTGGTGATTCGGACACCCCGCAGCCAGTGTCCCCACAGAGCTCATCTCTGGTGCCTCCAGCTCTGTTGCTCTTACTTCTCTTCGCTTCAGCCTCTGAGCTGCCCTTTCTTTTCCTGCCACCAGCCAGGTCAAGGAATTGCCTGGGTACGAACATTTGCCTTGTGAAAGTGGGAGGGCTTGTGTTCTTTTGCTTTTATTTCTGTTTTCCCCCCTCCACATATAAACACGTATTTTTGGTCACTATGAGCTCTGACAGATAACAGAGTGACAGAGTGTATTTCAGAAGGGGAGATGTTATTTTATGTATTTGCTTGAGATGCAGACTTACTGTGTTGCCCAGGCTGACCTGGAAGGGTTGGGCTCATACAATCCTCCTGCCTCAGCCTCCAGAGAAGGAATTCTTACCCATTGCTAAGCCAAACAACAAAAAGAGCCTCCATCCTCAGCTCTTTGGTCTAGGATCAGTCTTCTGACAACTGTGAGCCGCCCCATCCTCTGCTCCCCAGGGCACAGCTGCCCTGCCGCACCCTGCGTGGCGTCCCCCCACGTGACACCCCACTCACACTGGCAGAACTAGACTGGACAGATTGTGGTCTGCCTAGCTCCTGAGCAGGTGCTGTCTGGGAGAGGCCTTGGGCACCCTTCTCCCATGGTGAGGGTGGAGTGAAGACAGCAGGCCTGTGGCTGGTGAGGCACACATGCACCTACCCTTCCACCATGCAGGGCATCCGTGCCCTGCCAGGCTCTGTGCTTAGCCACAGGGCATGCAACAGTCATAAATATGGACCACCCCCCTCTCTCCCACGGGGAGAGAGAAGCCAAGGTGGCTTCTACCTTTGCTCTGACAGAACAGTGCTGCTGCAAAAGCTGAAGCCCTTCCCCAGGACCCCAACCCACCCCCCAGTCCACAGCCTGTGTGGGTGAGCAGTCGAGAGTAAGGGCAGCTTCTCGTGTGTGTGTGCCACTCCCTGCAGTGGGCTCCCTTGGTGGTCTCACAGGTGCATGGGGCCTGCTGGGGTCCTGGCTGTGCTCCATGTGCGCATCTAATGTGACAGTGGGAGTGAGGCACATAGTGTTGGCAGTAGAAATAAAGTGCCCAATGAGTGCAGTGCTCTTGGATGACCAGCCCGCCCTGCCCCAGATGCATGAAAAAGTCCTCCTCTAGGAACCCAGTCCTTGCTGCCACACGTTGGGGATGGCAACTCACACACTTGCGCAGACACTGACATGCATTTTCCGTTTAACCAGCTGTTTCTCTTCTCAGCTGACCTTTGATAACCATCTGGTTTCCAGTAATGTGTTTTCTCCCTTTTAAGAAAGACATTTACAGACCTGGGCAAACACTTTAGAAGGGCATGCTGGAGGCTGACATCTTAACCCACACCTGTCTGGGAGGGGCAGAGCTGTTCTTGGGGAAGAGTTACCAGAGCTCGCTGTCACCCAGGAAAACACAGGGAGGGAGCCGGACCTGCATGTGCAGCTGGCAAGGGTGTTCTGCTCCCCTCCATGCATCTCACAAAAAGGAAGGGAGGAAAATATCTTCAGGTTGCAGAGTTTCAGGGCTGGCCTAAACAAAACAAAGATCTCTGCAAATTCTTAACCTGTTTCTATTACTCTATTTTGATAACATTGTTGCTATTACTTTCAGACCGCTGGATGTGTGCCATGGGACACTGGGATTCACTGGGAGGGAAAAGAAACAGCTGATGCTGGTGTCCTAGGACCTCACTAAAAAATGCCTGCAAGTGTGAGGACCTGCAACAGCAGGGAGGTCCCCAGGGTTGGTCCCAGTTTGGAGACTCAGGTGTGTTGAGGGGTTTTTGAGTCAAAGTAAGTTGTAGTTTCCAAGTGAATCTTTGTAATTATTGCCCTTCCTTATTCCCTCCCAGGCATGGAACCCCAGCCCTTATTTTTATTTCAAGACAGGGTCTTTCTAAGTTACTTAGCCTAGGTGTGATCCTCCTGCCTCAGCTTCCCAGAGTGCTGGGATTCTTGCTATCATATCTGGCATGGGTGCCTTTGCTCCCCCTTTTATTAGTTCCACCATATTTCATCTTGTTAAATGTTTTAAGAAAAAAAGATGGGGCCGGCCAAATAGCTCAGCAGATTAAAGCACCTGCAAGTAGGTGCAGGAGCTGAGGGTTTGATCCCTGGGGCCTGCCATTCTGGCCCTGTCCCCGGGGCACGCCGAGACAGCGATTGAGGTGGGGCGTGGTGGCACGCACCTGTAATCCTAGCTCTTGGGAGGCTGTAAACAGGAGAATCACTATGAGTCTGATCTAGTAGTGAGACCCTGAACACCCTTTAGACCTTTCCCTAAAAAAAAAAAAAAAAAAAAAAAAAGGTGAAAAGAATCTCAAGGCTGTTAGCATGCTGAAGGTCACAGGCCTGGAGAGTTTCTGCCTCCTGTTCCCTGTTCCGGCTGGGCTAGGGGCCAAGCTGGCACTGCAGAAACATAGGCCTACCCCATTCACCTCTGGCCAAGGTAGAAAAGGAAGGACCATCTGCTCACTGTGTGGGTTTGGTGAGTGAGAACCTACTGGGTGGAAGGGTGCTCGCAGTCAGAGCCTTTGCACTGTGACAGCGTCCTGTCTTTGGTGACACTTTAGCTATACCGCTTCTGTGCCCTTCCTGGGCAGCCATATGGGTTGGAACCCACTGGGCCTGAGTATTTGGAAACCTACACATGTGCAGGATGTGGTAGCACACACATGTAAGCCCAGTACTGAGACTGTGGCAGGAGGATTGTAAATGGAAGTACTTAGTGGGACTCAAAATTCTAAAAAGAGGTGGCGGGGGGGAGCAGCACCTCAGTGCAGAGGCCTTGGGTTTAGTCCCCAGTAGCTCTGGTGCATGGGGGTATCTACAGTGAGCAAGTAGATATTCGGTACCCTTGCTGGGCATGGTGATGCAATCCCAGCACTTGGAAGGCTGAGGCAGGAGGAACACCATGAAGTTGAGGCCAGCCTGGGCTACCTAGAGAGCTCAAGTCCAGCCTGAACTACTAGTGAGACCTTGTCTTAAAAAACATACATATTTACTTTCTAGTGGAAGTAAAAGAGCGCCCGCCGAACAGTAGGTGGAGGTGAGAAAGCAAGGACTGGACCAGCGCTCCGGCCCTGTGCTACAGCCCCATCCTGGTCAGGGCTCCTTGGCAAACGCACAGCCATGGCCCAGTCAGAGTTTGGGCCTCACCGCGGCTCTGGTCTGCCATTACCATCTCAAGCTCTCGTCTGTTGTTAGTAGAGCGACTTGAGTCCCAAACAGAGGCAGTCATGCCTTTGGGGAGCTCCAGAGGTGACCTCTGTTCTCGGCAGTCCCAGAACGCCTGCCTGGCCCTGCTCTGCTTAGCAGCCTGGCCCTGCCGCTTGCCCCTTGGGCCTTGGTCTCCTGCCCCAGACTCTTCAGGCTGCCTGCCGAGTGCCTTGCACTGCTGAGTGTGTGTGTCTGAGGGCTCCTTCTGCACCACAGCCCCCGTCACTGCTGCATACACACAGCCAGTCCTCCACCACTTCCTTCTGCTCACACCCATGGCTGCTGCGCCTTCACCAGCTCGCGCATGGAGTGGTTTTCTTACTTGCTTTGTTTGTTGTACTCTGAATTTCAAATGTTGCAAACCTGGAGCTTTCCTGTCCTTTTTCCTGGCTGTGTTCAGAGTCCTCAGAACGTTGGTCCTGTTGAGCAGAAAGTCAGTGTTTATTTAATATTCGCATGAATAGAGGCATCGAGGCGACTGGACGCAAAGGTGCCTGCGGTGTGTGCTATGCTGGCTGTCAGTTAGACATGCACCCTAAGTCTTTGTTCAGGTTGGAAGTATGAAAGTAAACAAATGAAACTGATCTCAAAAGAAGCTCAGGAATTATTAAACCACACAAAGCAGGAAAGATAAGTTACTAAAATACAAATTATACAAAACAGTAATTGAATCATAAATCCAAATTTAGTGCTAACTTCAAAGGAAAAAGCATTACATTCTCACTCCTGATAAATCTAACCAGGAAAAAAGTAAGAAAGCAAAACTAGAGCCATATTTTAAAACACTACAGATCTGAAAGAGAGAGTAAAACTTGTAAAAAATCCAGGTGTGGCAATACATGCCTGTAATTCGAGTACTCTGGGAGGCTGAGGCAGGAGGACTGCAACCTCCAGCCCAGCCTGGTAACTTAGCAACCGTGAGTCCCTCCCTGTCTCAGGGTTTGCAGAGGGCCAGGCTGTAGCTCTGCGAAGGCGCTGAGGCTGGCTCATGCCTTAGTCCCTGAGTAGCGCTGCAAGGAAGGGGAGTGTCTCTGCAATGTGCTGGTCTTGTTTAGTGAAATGTGCAAAAGGAGAGGGACTGGATCATACGGGAGCTTTCTGTGCTGCTTTCCAAGGCTTTGCTTAGGGTTATGAAGACTTAGTATTTACTGATAAAGTTCCTCAAGGGCTCAGAGATCAAATCCTGCATTAGATAGCCCAATGTTACCAGCTATATCTTTTGAATAGTCAATATTTAGTAAATAACCATTGATCAAACTAAATGCATACCCACAGCCAAAGTTATATTAATGGAATGATAAAAAAAAAATCCCCCTGAAAATTAGCATGTTGAATGCCATTGCTATTTAACATCAATCAGAATTTCTGGTCTAAGTATTAACATAGAAATAACCCTGAAAAAGAGAAACAGTATTTCTTTGTTGGTAAAGAGAGTATCAGTACTTATCTATAAATGTGGTGAATAGGTTGAAAAACGCTTACTGACGCTGACACAGAGTTGCAAAAGCAGATCAAGCTGGGAGGCTCCCGTCTGAGAGGGAATAGCTGTAAAGAGGAAACTGATGGCGAAAACGTTCCCCAGGAGAATTAGCTCTGGGGCTTTGGCTGCAGGTGTGCTGGCCAGGCTAAACAATAAGAGATCTCTGTAATAAAAGTGACAAAGACCCACATTTCTGGTTTTCCCCCGTCTGGGCAGCATCTTCTGGGACCGCAGCTCCTCCCTTCGCCCCTGCTGCCATGGACGGTCCCTCTCTGGTTCTCTGTACTGCCTGTCTCCAAGCTGCCTGCTCTTCCTCCTTCAGTCCTGCTAGACTGGAAGTCAGCCTTGAGCAATTGCGAAATGCCTGTGGGCTTTGGCTTTTGGAACTGTAGGGTGAAAGTGGGTGATGGGAATGCCCTGGTGTGAAACGTGGACTTGAATGGCGGGATGCGTGTGACACTCTTGTGTTGGTGACGAAAATGCTGTCAGCAAGGAGAACTGCACTGAGTCCTGGGTCCTTCCTGCCTATGCGAAGAGGATGGTGTTGTTAGGCAGGTGGTTTGTTTGTTTGTTTGTTTGTTTTGCAGCACTGGGTATTGAACCCAGTGCTGTATTCCCAGCCCTTTTAATTTTACTTATATTTTGAGATGGAGTCTTGCTGCTTCACCAGCTGGCTCTTACTTGTCTTGGTCTTTTACTTCCCCTCCACTTTCTGCCTCCATTTCCATGACCCTCTTTTGACAGAGAATAAGATTTAGATCCATTGTGCTTGTACCTAGATGTCCGCCAAAGCATCATGCAGTCGTAGGTGGGTCTTTTTCAGAGGTAGCTGAATCTAGTGGCTGTTGATTCATGGCACAGTGTTAGGATGAAGTGTGGCTGATTACTAAATCAGTCCACTGATTGGTGTGGCACTGCCCCAATTCGGGTAGCATGGATACAATACAATGGACAGAAAGAGGCCGGTCTGGTCCCTTGATTGCTGTGCTGCCCCCTGCCCACTATCACCTGTTTCTCCCCTGCCGCTCTCCTCTGCCGTGGTGCCAGCTGACTAGGGACTGAAACTGCTGCAAAGTCAGCTCAGTACGCTTCCCTTTAACCTTGGTTGCTGGGCATGACCTCTGTCCCTTTTGCACACTGAGGCCTGTCCTCATCCTGAGTCTTCACTCGCTGCATCGGTTTCCAGGCCCAGGTGTGCTGTGCTTTGCTCTCTGTCTTTCAGAATGAGTCACACAAGAAAAATCACCTGCAATCTTTCAGATTTTGCTTATTTACAGAGTTGAGTTGAAATGGGGTTTAAGGTTTTGATTCATGGTCACAGTGCTATAGACTCATGTGCATCTCTGAACTTGGGGCCTCCCACTTGGCCTTGCTTCTTGCCTTAGCTTCCCCAAATGAAAATAGCCTCTCAGCCTGGGCCACACACACTCTTGGAAGGCCCAAATGGTGACTTGTCAGCATCCTGCCAAGCTCCGCTTTTGGCCTGGAGAGCAGAAGCCTTGGCCACTGCTCCACTTAGCAGGCCTGTCCTGCTGTGTGGCATCCTCTGTCCTGCTGCATGGCCTCCTCTTCCTGCTGCGTGGCCTCCTCTTCCTGCTGCATAGCCTCCTCTGTCCTACTGCGTGGCTTCTTCTGTCCTGCTACGTGGCCTCGTTGGTCCTGCTGCGTGGCCTCCTCTGTCCTGCTTCATGGTCTCCTCTGTCCTGTTTCATGGCCTCCTCTGTCCTGCTTCATGGCCTCTTCTGTCTTGGTTCATGGCCTCTTCTGTCCTGCTGCATGACCTCCTCTGTCCTGCTGCGTGGCCTCCTCTGTCCGGCTGCGTGGCCTCCTCTGTCCTGCTTCGTGGCCTCCTCTGTCCTGCTGCGTGGCCTCCTCGGTCCTGCTTCATGGCCTCTTCTGTCCTGCTGCATGGCCTCTTCTGTTCTGCTGCATGGCCTCCTCTGTCCTGCAGGCCTCAGCTCCTCACTGTGCAGGGACAGCACCTTTCCTGTGGCCCTTCTCCTTGCCCACAGCCTTTCCAGCATGTTCCCTGCTCACAGTCACAGGTGTTTTTCACCAAAAGATGCATGTTCCTGTCAAATGCGTGGTGTAGCGTCCTCTGATCTAGTGTTCCTTTTATGTTCTAAGCACCTGTCTGTATTGCGTGTAGTGGCACATGCCTGTAATTCCTGCTCTCTGGGATCAAAAGTGAAGAAGGGCTGGGATGTGGCTCTCTGGAAAGGCCCCGGTTCAGTGCCAGTACTCGACCTGCCGCAGGCTGTCCACCTCCATGTTCAGATATCTTCATCCCGTCCTGCTGGTTCCTGACTGCATCCATGAGCCAAGACTGCAGGTGGAGATGAGTGGCCATGCCTGGGCACCTCCAGACAGCCGAGCTTCATCCTGTTACCCTGGTCCTCAGGAGTGGGGATTGGTCAGATGGCCAGCAGCCCTCCTGTTGCTGCAGAAGCAGATGTATCTCAGCACATAGTCACGTGTCCCCATAGTGTGGCAGAGACAGAGTGAAATCCAAATCACCATCCATCCTCCTGTACCCATTTCTTGTCCATATTCAGAGCATATCTGCCAGGTGTTATGTGCTGTTTTGGTCCTGAAGGACACCGAGATGAATCCTATCCTCTCCTCATATGCAAAAAGCTAAAAAAAAAAAAAAAAAAAAATCACACTAAGCTGAACAAAGTGGCACAAGTCAGCAATTCCAGCACTCTGGGAGGCTGGGGCAAGAGATCACAAATTCAATCCCAGCTTGGGCAATTTAGCCTCTTCAGGATACCCTATTTCAAATAAAAAATAGCAATTAGGCTGGGGATGTAGTTTAATTTTGAAGACCCTGGCCTCAATCCTAGTACACACATAATAATCAAAATAATTTTGAAATTGCCTCACGTTGTGAGGGTGTGGCCAACACACATGTGTCACCTGGGAACCATGGCCCCGGAAACCTTGCGCCGCTAAGAAAGGGTGATGGGCAGCTGAGACTCCAGGAGAGGGGTGTAGCCAGATGAGAGGCTGGGTGAGGCTGGGTGCCGGTGGACAGATGGGGCCAGGTCCCTGGGGACAGGGGCTGTGAGCCAGTGTGCAGTCGCGAGCTCAGGGGCCTGGCGATGAGGCCAGTGCAGGCCATCATCTATGAGGGACGGATAGGACGTGGGCTGGACCTGGAGGGTCAGAAGTCCGACTGTGGGCACAATGGGACCAGCATGTGAGCGACAGTGGGCTGGTGTCACCCTGGGAGTGGAGAACAGTACACACCCAGGGTGGATGTGGAGCCCCTTGAGGTCGTGAGGAGCAGCAGCAGGAACAGGGATGCCAACCACGCAAGCTCCGGGAGCGACATCACGAGGCTGGGAGAAAGACTGGAGGGCCCCTGGGGAGTGACTGTGTCTCTACCACTGCCACTGCCTCTCTCTGCTCCTCCTGTCTTCTGCCCCGGACCCCTCTGCATCCAAGAGCACCTGGATGACCCGTTTCCTGTACCATTTGGCCAGTGTGGCTGAAGCAGGGGGTCGCACACATCCAGGGTGCAGGGCTGCCAGGTGCTGAAGATGCCACCCAGAATGGCATTGTTGGAGAAAGTCTGATGCATGCCCATCGGTCTCCACTAACCCTCGAAATGATCCTGCAAAGATCACAGAGGAGGACAGGGACCATGGATGAAGGAACCAAAGGCCCCACATCACCTGGGGACAGAGGACAGCAAGGGACATATCCAACCCAGAGGGAGTCTGGTCACAGCCATTCCCAAGGGTGCTCAGGATGAGGTGCATCTTTCCTGGCCCTCCATCCACTTCTGCTTGGACTCCTCCACTTCGCTGTTCTGTTGGGAGACACCCGGTTTCCCATCCACATTGTATTCCACAACACTGATGCAGAACAGGCTGCACCTGGTCCTCCACCCCACCGCATCCTGTCTCCCAGGGGATGCCTAGAGTCCCTACCATGAGTTCCTAGAACAGGGCTCTGTGTGCTTCCTGCCCCCCACATCTGAAGAGCTAAAGCTGCCCTCTCCAGTACACCCTGTAGAGAAGGTGGCAGTGTCCCCTGGCTCCTGTGTCCCCCAGGTGCAGAATGTCCCTCCTCACTGACTCTCATCCATTTCATCAATTATTGTCTGTGACTCTCCCTTCTTCAGGGCCTTGCATCTGTCTGTTCCAGTCCTGTGTTTATCCTTTGCTAGGTTGCCATCAGCATGAGTAGCTGAGTGCCCAGTCCCACTCCAAGTGGAGACCATCTGCTCCCAGAACCCTGCTCCTCCCTTCCAACACCCTAGACTCCTTGGGGTCCACACCTCAGGTTCTCTCTGGCCAGACCCTATATAGACTCTTGCTGCCCAGGTCAATGTGCTGGGGCCTTGCAGGCACAGGCTGTGGGCCAGGTGGGGGCATGCAAATCCTGAACTCCTCTCCCGAATTCCCCTCTCCAGCATGTCTGTTCCTGTCCCTGGCTCTGCATCCACTGGTCACCACCTGCCCCTTGTCTACTCTGAGTTGCTTCTCTCCTGCTGTCTCAGGGGCCTGTGGCTGCTGCTGTCCTCAAACCTTGGCGGGGAGCACAGGAGCCCGAGGTGCCGTGGTGCAGATCCACAGTGCTGCTCTGCTGCTCTCTGTCCTTGCGTAGTGCCTGCCCTCTTCCCTTCCTCAGCCTCCTTAGGCCTGGACACCAGCACACAGCCTTGCTCCCTCTTTTCGCCGCTCCCAGCCACCATTGTGTCTTCCTCATCTACCTGAAATGCTTTCATTCTCCTGCCTGGACAGTTGTTCCTGCAGCTTTTGCCCAGCTGCCACCCTGGGCCTCTGCACAGCTGCTCAGTGATGTCATCCACACTGGTCTCAAGTCCGAGGGCCTTGGCCTTCGTACTTCCAGGGTGGACCCCTAACTTCTGCCCATCTGCTGTGCTGACCGCCCCTCCAGAGAGCAGACCAGACCTTGTCTTCCGAGGTCCTGGCTCCACCCTGGGCATCCACATCCACTTAGTGCTCAGCTACATTTCCCTGTGAACCCTGTAGTACTCTCTATTTCTTCCCTGATATTCAGAGATGCAAATCCTTCCCTGCCTGTACTGTTTCAATAGCTTCATAAGTTTTTCTTATATAAGACAGTAGGGATCCAGATATAAATAAGCCCTAGGCGCAGTCCTCGAGAAATGTGTGGGCTGGCTGGTGGCACAACAGGGCCACAGGCAAAGAGTAGCAGTAGCACCATCTGTGGGTCATGCCCACGTGGGTGGGGTGGGCTGAGGTGCCCCGGGTCATGGGGCCCCTCCCGTGGTGCTATAGGTTCCCAGCATCTAACCGGAGAGCTGCAGGAAACCTTGAGTTCTGGGAGTGAGATCATTATTCAGCTGAAGAATCAGAGGGAAACAGAGCAAAACAAAGCCGCTTCCTGATCCACTGCTGGTGGGGTGGTGTGGGAAGGGGCATCGCTGGTGCTTAGGATCCTCTCCGGGACCTGACTCTGCTGCAGAAGCAGCCCAGCCAAGGCAGCAGCAGAGTGCTGGTTTAGACAGTGTGAGCCATACAACCGAACTCCAGACCCGAGGAAACTGGAGAGCCAGTGTGGGACAGGGTGCTCAGCCTGTGGCTCCATCATCTTCACCACCACCCCAAGAGAGGTGCTCCGGCAGCTCATGGATACAGCACAGGGCCAGCCAGGGCCTCTCGTGCTCCCTAGCCAGAAGGGTGCTGGGTTAGCAGCACAGATGTCCACAGTCATGCTCCGAGGTGATGGAGCCGGCTGGTGGCTATGCCCGGGTGGGAGCCAGCTTGCCCTCCCAGCTCCTGTGGGTTGTGCAGGTAGCATGTGGCCATCCTGGCTGCAGCTGCTCACCTCTGCTGGAGATCATGCCCCCAGCTCTGGCCTTCGCACCTGCTGCTCTAGCTCCCTGCATGGACACCAGGTCTCAGATCAGCGTGGTCAGTGCCTCCGCCGAGTACCACCTCCACCTTCCCCCTTGTGGTCTGTCCCCACGGTGTAACCGAGGCCCTGAGGCTGGAGCTCGCCATTGCTCCACTCGCTTATGTGCTGGTCCCTCCCATCTCTCTGGACACACGGGGTCCCCCTTTTCTTTGTCTTTTCTTGCAGTCCTGGAGACTGAACTCAGGACCTTCACACTGAGTTACATCCCCGGCTGGCCCTGTAGTCTCTGTAATTGCCCAGGCAGGGCTGAAACTTGTAGTGCTCTTACCTCAGCTTCCCAGAGTGTTGGGTGTCAGGTCCTTGATGCATGCTTACGAAGCAGGGGCTTCACTCAGGTGCTGCAGGCGTGCCCATGTGTATTCACACGCTGCCCTCTTGCCTTCCAGGAGCCCAGCAGCTGGGGCCGCCATACTACACAGACCCTGGAGGACCAGGCATGAATCCTGTCGGGAACATGGCGATGGCATTCCAGGTGCAGCCCAACTCTCCCCAGGCCTGTGTGGCCTACCCGCCCCCTCCTTCCTTCTGCAGCACTCCGCCACCCCCCTACGAGCAGGTGGTCAAGGACAAGTAGGCCACTCCGCGGCCAGGGCGGCAGAGGGCAGGCTCCTCTCCTCTCTCCAGAGCAAGCACAACGCCCTCTCTTGTTCCTGTGGAGGACGATGTCTGAACCACACTGTGTCTCTGTTGCTTCCATTTCGACGTGGTCAGTGCTCTCCAGCGACGTGGTGGCTGTGCCCAGGGTGACCATGAGAGAGACTGGGGGGGGCAAGGTGAGGCAAAGCCGCAGCAACTGAGTTGATTGTCACACTTGGGGACAGCCCCAAGACACTCTTCCATCACCACCCACATCCTGTAGCCAGGCCTCCTCTGTGTAGACCAGAGACCCCATAGCAAATGAGGATGGGGGCCACGTCAGCTTCTCCAGCTCGTTACCTGAACGCTATAAGCAAGCCCTCCTCACCCAGACCTGGACTGCACCCAGGGCTCTCTGGCGTGGGCTCTGTCCTGTGTTTCTGGGGTCACAGCCCAGTGGTTCCCAAGCCCTTCCCCAGGACTGTGCAGGTGGACATAGGGGGAGGACACAGCCAGTGTGGGAGGCCATGTGACCACACCTGCAATCCAGGGGCTGTAGCAGGTAGCAGGAAGGCTGGGGGTTGCTGAGAAGACAAGAGGTTGGGTACAAGGTGGCTCTGGCCATGCCATTCACATTACCAGGAAGGTGTAAGAGACACAGACCATTTACCCTAGGATCTACGGTAGTGGCAGGAGTTGGAGGGAGGAAGGGGCTTGGCCCCAGCAGAGCTAGCACAGACCCAGACCATGTCATGTGTTGTGGGCAGCCGAGCCAAGACACCTGCTCAGATTGCTCTGTGCAGTGCTGCAGGGTGGCCCTGAGAAACTGTCACTGCTGGTGGACCTGGAGGGCTTTCTGTCCCCTCAGGCCAAGAAGCCCACTGCTCATTTTCTGCTGGGAGTAGGACATGGACTTGCAGGACAGGACCTGTGGGACCCCCAGGGAGCACTGGAGGAGGAGAGCCAGACGCTGCTGCCTGGCCAGAGGTGCTGATCTGACCTCTGTCCCCTCCTGCCCCGATTTGCTGAGACCACAAAGCACAACGTCTGGTGTTTACAACCATGGAGTCCCATCTGCTCCTTCCTTGGGACATTTATTTTGCATTTTTAATGTCAGTTTCTCCTTTACTTTTTTAAATAAAGAAGCACACAAGAGCTTCCCTGTAGTGGGCCAGGCTCAGTCGAATCAAGCACTGAAGTCCACGCTGAATTTTGTTCATCTTTTTGATAGCAAATGATCTTAAGAGACTGAACCCAGGGAGGGCTCAACATTTTGTAGTCTGTGTGAGAAGCAGCGTCCCCGAGGAGCTGGCCGAGTCCTGTGCCTGACGTCTCCTTCACTGCATGTGCTACCCTGCAGGGCAGGAGAGCTTGGGCGGATCTGTGCATGCTCTTCCTGGGTTGTGTTGCAGTTTCTGTTTTCTTTTGATAAGAGTCCTGTTTCCTATGTATGCGGAATAAAGGCGAGTTTGGTCACGTGTGTGGACCCTTCTGCTGGAGAGGGAGTGGGGTGGAGCATGGCTGGGGGGTGCACAGCCTAGCGGGGGAAGGTGTGCAGAGTCCTGGGTTTGGCTTGGGGGTCACAGGCCAGGCAGTGTTGTTGGTCAAGCCTCAAAGAAAACTATCTGAAAGGCATTGGGAGACAGGCTTCAGATTCACAGCTGGAACACTGTTGGTTAGGTGGTTAAGTGAGGCATGGATCTGGTCTCCTTAAGCAGGTGGCCTTCGCCTAACAATCCCATGCTGAAGTTGGGCCAGGCTGTGGGCATTAATAGTCCCAACTACTGGGGAGGCTGAGGCAGGAGAACTACTTGAGCCCCAGTTTTGGGGGCCAGCTTGGGCAACACACAAGACACATCTTTAAAGGAAATGAAAAGCCAGTTCCTACATGATCAGACACCATCGAAGGCCACAGTTGCCACAGGTGAGTTGTGTCTCAGGTGAATCACTTGACTGTGGTCACTGTGAAGAAAAACTATTCTGCC
Organism: Octodon degus; assembly: GCF_000260255.1. NCBI lineage: Eukaryota > Metazoa > Chordata > Mammalia > Rodentia > Octodontidae > Octodon > Octodon degus. The sequence goes on from NW_004524851.1 coordinate 138,295, forward strand.
TCTGAATCACCTGTATCCAAAACTGGCAACACCCCTAAAAGCCCTCCGTGGACCGAAGCTGGGGTCTTCCTTGTGTCACCTGGAGATTGCCCTCTCCTGTTGGTATTGAGGATTTATTGAGACACCCACATAACTGGTCCACACAGACCAAGTATGATGTCAGCATGAACACCGAAGCAGCCTGCTGAAAAGCAGCATGAACCCAGGTGTGATACACCCATGACCCCAGCACTCTTGAGAGGCTGAGGCGGGAAGATCACATCTCAAGACCAGCTTGGGCAACTTGGTGACTTAGTGAGATCCTGTTTTAAAATTTAATAAAGGGGTTGGGATGTACTGAGTGCAAAAAGACCCAATGCCAGAAAGGAAAAGGAAAAGAAAAAAGAGACAGGTCTCAGTGGCTCGTCCTTCCTTGCAGCCCCCTTGGTTATTTTACATTTCGTATTCTGTGTTTACAGTTTCCTTTTCTTTACAATTTTACATGTGTCATGTTTCTTGTTTCATTTTGAAATTTATGATATTAATATAGATCTCCAGTCTGCTTTTTCTCAGGTTGCTAATTTTTTCTCATAAATACTGTTCTGCTCAGTGTGCTTCTTGCTTTTTTATGTACATCGATGCTTATTTCCTCAGCATAAAATATCAGGCTAAATTGCTGGATCAAAACCTACATACATCTCTTAGGGCTTTTGACACACATTCCCTTCAAGAAGAGTTTGCTGATTTGTCCTACAAGACTGCCAACTCTGTGGGGTTGGCAATTGCATATGGAAGATCATTATAAGTGATAACTCTGGATGGATTGTAATGAATAATAATGAATTTGGGAGAGCTATAGTGATTATTACAATTATAATGAGGTACAATTATAGTGATTTAGTTCCCAAATAATTGTCAATTTGAAAGGAGAAAAAGAAGCCCCAATTTTTGTTTCATTACATGAATTTCCCCACTGTCATGGGACTGTGTGTGCTATACATGTGTACATATGTGCATGCGGTAGTGGGGATGGAGCCCAGGGCCCTTATTCTGGTCCTATTTTTAAATTTTTTATGTTGAGACAAGGTCTCACTATTATTTAGATGCCTATGCTGGGCTCAAACTTGCAATCCTCCCCATGCATCATCTCAGAGTGCTGGGATTACAGACACCAAGCCTGGCCCGGGACCACCTTCTTGAAAAGTCTGTGAATGGCAAAACCAAGACCAGGAAGACTAGGGGTTTTTTTGTTTGTTTTTGTTTTTGTTTTTGTTTTTGTTTTTGCGGCTCCAGATTGTCTCCAGCGCTGGTCTGGTTTTGCCTTCAGTATGCGGGAATTGAACCACCGATCCCAGAGACTGACTGCTTTGTTTAAGCAGGCACTTAAAACAACTGAGCTAGTGGGCAGGCCCCCAAGACTAGGGATTAAAGAGAAAATGTGAAGCACAGTGTTACCTGTGGTTTGTGGAGCATGCAAGAAGCACAGCACCAAGTCTGTAGCATTGTGGTAAGTGGCTAAGTTAGATAGATATTATAGTTTAACAAATCAATACTTGATGAAAATACCTGGTCCATGTTGTGTCTAAGATGTTTGATATTGAGACAGATAGTGAGGTTAAGCTCAACTGCCTATGTTATAGGGTAATAATATCATTAAACTTCTCTTCTGGAGGGTTAACAACTTAAGCTTACAGACCAAAAATTAGAGAAAAAGAAGGGCTGCAAGGACAGACAACATTTTGGCCCTACCCTTTCAAAGTCAATGAGGACTCAGGACATAGGAGAACCTGTACTGTAACATCCTGTAACTCAGTTTTGTCTCAAATTTTCTGATCAAGGAGATCATGGGGCCACAGAGGAAAGTGATCAGTGATATAGAGTGTGCCTAAGGAGAGTCACATGGAGAGAAAACATTCTCTCAGGCTCTTTCACAGAGAGCAAATGGGTCAGGCAATGGCCATGGCTTATCTACATGACTGACACTGACAAAGGATCTACAAACTGTGGTACAGGATTTCAGAGTAAGTCCTGAGGGGATTTGACTGACCTCGTCCGACACAAAGTTACATTTTTTGTCATATAGGTCTTGCTTTATCTTGATCTTAACCATCCAGCAGAAAAGTATAAAAACGAGGTAAAAAGTAAAACCATATATTAATATGCTGAGCTGTCAAAGGTTCAGGTCAACAACTTCTGACATTGCCAATTCTGTGGACAACCCACTACTGTTATGGACTACTGGACTATGCTGGATTATTTTGCTGAATTCATGCACCTACAATATTTAGATGGCAATGGAATACCCAAGACAAATACTTCAAGAGAAAATACTAAACAAAAAGGGATACAAATGAAGGACCGTTTTGTATCTGTATATTCAAAATAGGATAGATATACAGCTACTTTCTCTTAATTCAGTGAGAAGAAAGATTTGTACTAATGGTGTTTTGACAGGATATCATGTCTCTATTTTGTACTATGAATAACCACTACGAAGATAATATTCAATGTATTAATTATTGAAACTGTCCTATTAATCAGTTTTGAAACTGTCGCATTGCTATTTGTTTCTCAATAAAATTAATTACAAAAAAGATATTATAGGCAGACAAACAGGGCTAGGCTGTCAAGGACAATATGGAAGACAAGGTAAGTTTGCATCTTTGGAAGAGACAGACACTCCTGCTTTGGGCCAGACTTCAAGACAAAAGAGTAAACAAATGCAACCACATACTTCCCTAGGGATGGGCATCAGAGATTGATATTCTAAATAGGTATCAGTCACCTTTAAAGAGGCCCCAAAGAGTCACTAACCCAATCCCTAACAGGAAGAGACCCTGTCCTGTATTCATGGCTGCTTGCTACATGACTCGCTTCACCATTTGGTCCTGGATTTTATCTGAGCAATGGTTCTTGTAATCTCATTGGTTGACCATAGTTTTGTCCCACCTCACGCCCACCTAAGCGAGTTCCCATGTTCCCCACCTTAGACTCACCTCACTTTTACTATATAAATGTCCCTGAAAGAGATAGCTTCCTGGACACGACCCGCTTGGACCCCTCTTCTGTCCCTCTCTCAGACATAAGCTTTCTTTCCCCAGTAAATATTCTGCTTTTAACCTCCATTTTTTTCCTAAAATTCATTCTCTGGTTTTAGAGAACACAAACTCGTCACAGCACCTTCTAGGTTGGGAGTTTTGTTCCCCCACATCAGCATCAATGCCATGGGACACATGGTTCAGGGATAGCTGCTCCCCAGGCCCCAGCAGCTCTACTGCTGCCTCACCCCTTGGTCTACTCAGGGAACATCAGGCAGAACAAATGTGCTGCCCAAGGGTGGGGTGGCAGCAGCACAGCGCTCGTGTGTGCCCTTTCTTCCTCATGGACACGCCTGGCTGTGGTCAGGTGTCATCCTCAGCGCTGAGTCCTCACCACAGCAGCAGTGAGTGCGCCCTACTCGCTGTGTGCACTGGGTCACGGGAGCTGGGCCGCCGCCACAGTCTCCCTCTACTGACCATCGGTGTCCTCACCCAGCTCAGGACAGGAGCAGGCCTGCCTTGCTTGGCTCACCCACTCCACACCTTCCCCTTTCTCTCCTGCTGTTCTGTGCATCACATTCTCTGGGCTGCTAAGATCCCTTAGTTATTGCAGACTGATGAGGCCCAAAATCTCCCAAAACAGTGGAAGGGGAAGGCTTCAACAAATGAGACAAATGGTGTGATTTGGGGGCTCCAGGAGGAGTCTAACCCTCTCACAGGTTATTTTCTGTGATTTAGAACAAAGAACTCTGGTCATTCCATATTTATTAGCTTTTCAAACAAAGGATGGGGATGATGAAGACGATGCAGGAGTCTGGGCAGGACTTGGGAGTCCCTTCAAGGACTTCTCCAAGCAATACTTCTGTTAATTTAGGAGAACTGCTGTCTCCCATAAGGCTTTTCCCAGCAAGAAGCCTGCAGTTGCAGACTTTACCTGCTAACTGAGGCTGGAGCCAGGTGTCCTCAGCTGTGCCCTTGTCTAATCCTTGGAGGTGTCCTCATTTCACAGGCCAACACAGGCCTCAGTGGAGACCAGTGACTCACAGAGGCTCACTTCCTGAGGCCACTGCCCACCTCTAGACCTCGGGCACACGCCCACATAAACATGAAAAGCCAGTTGGTTAGTGTTCAGTCCTGCTCAGAACCGCTTCACAGTGGCCTCCAACAACTTTCAGTTTCCACACCCTACACCCCATCCCCGTTACCTGTGGAGGTGGGTGTCCTGCAGCAGGGCTGGCTCCTGAAACCTAGCTCTACTCTGCGGTTGCTGGGTGGGACTTAGGTTGCTGGTATTGGCCATGCCTCTTTACCTTGCTTGGGTCTTTGGTATGGTATCTGGGGCTGCTGCCAGGAGGAGAAGGCCAATATAATCATGATACACCAGTTTTCATAGCAGGTGACTTTTGCACTAGTGAGCTAATTCCAGATTTTCTATTACCTAAAATCACTCCAAGGGCTGGGGAGACGACAGTAGAATAAGTGCTTTCCTGGCAAGTGCAAGCGCCTGAGTTCGATCCCCAGTTCCGCAAAATAAATAAATAAATAAATACTCCTAGTAATGAAATGTTCTGCTGGCTATATCATGGGATAGTTTTGAGAATTATGTGATACAATTTTTCTGAAGGCTAAATACAGTGCCTAGTAGTATTAAATACCCAAAAAAAGGTATTGTATGAGTGTTCTTGGTTACCATGGGCACCTCAGCTCTGAGGCCTGAGAATGGCTGCGTCAGGTGTTGTGCAAGTGGTCATGGTCATCCTCAACTGCCAAGGAGCTGTCTGTGGCCTTGGTAAGTCATGCCCTTCTGTTGGTTTTGAGTTCATTGCCTGTAAAATAACATCAAAGCCCTTCTGAACCCTAAAATTCTTTGGCTATATTTCTTTCTTCTAGAAATCTCTTTCCTTCTCAGGAGGTAGGTCCAGGCTGACAGGATGAAGGGCAGTGTTTGGAGTGGGACAGTTTACCAGGGGCCTGGGTACCTGGCCTCTCTGCCAGGCTTGCTCATGTGATGCTGTCTGTAGAGCCAGGACACCTCTGAGAAGGTCACCAGAGGTTGTGACCCTGACACTGGTTTAACCTGGATGCTCCCAGAGCTGCGTGACCTGAAGCACCTCCTGGGCTGACAAGAATGTTCTCTTTCCATGTGTTCTACATCCAGCCCAGTAACGGGATCCACAGGACCCAGAGCATCTGAAATGAGGACAGTGAGACCAAAGAATTAATTTTTCTTTCTGTATTTAGGACAGGCTCTACAGGGTCTCACTACATAGATCAGACTCCTAGTGACCTCCTGTTTTTAGCCTCCCAAGTTCTGGGATTACAGGTATGAACCACCATGCCCAGTCTCAATCGGGGTCTCAGCATGCCCCACGGGCGGGGCCGGCACAGCACACAGGGGATCGAAGCCTAGCCCCTGCACTCTGCCTAAACAGGCGCTTTAGTCTGCTGAGCTATCAGGCTGGCCCAGGAATTTAATTTTTAAATGTCAGTTAATCTTATTTAGTTGTATATAGCCTGTAGCTTCCATATTGGACAACCTCATTCTGGAATCCAGATTTCACATCCAGGATCTGGGAAAAAACAGGACAAGCTAGACAATACTAAAGGAGAATAATCAACTGGATGGAGAGTCCTACTACACAATGGTCCTGGAATTCTGAGAAAGCCAGTGTCATTAGAATAGCAACAAAACAATTTGGGATTTTTCTAGTTTAGATGAGATGAGAGAAACATAAACTATGAATTTAGCTGGAATTGTGGACACACCTATAATCCCAGCACTCTGGGAGGCTAAGTTAAGATTTCAAGTTTGAGGCCAGCCTGAGTAACTTAACAGCTTGGTGAGACCCTGTCTCAGAATCAAAAATAAAAAAGGGTTGAGGATGTAGTCCAATGCAAAAGCCCTAGATTTAATTCCAAATACCAAAAATGAAATAACACACAAACCTAGATAAGATCCTGATGAGGGCTGGGAAGAAAGCTCGGTGGTCTAAGTGCCTGCCTGGCAAGCCCAAGGACTTGGGTTTGATCCCCAATACCACATGCCATGCCAGCCTTGGAACCCCAGGCACACTGTGCTGGCCACTGAGACCAGGCCTGGTGGCACACACCTGTAATCTCAGCGCTGGGGAGGCTGAGACAGGAAGATCACTATGAGCCTGAGCTGCGTAGCAAGACCCTGTACCAAATAAATATTTTTAAAAGTTTCAATGATAAAAAAGACCCTGATCATAAGAATGTTACAAGACATTCTTGGGCCAGTTAAGGAACACAGTGGTTTAGATGCAATGATCGTGAACCACTGTTAGTGTTGTAGACGTTTATTGGTACTGTGGTCACATGCAGATTATTATTTTGAAGGCATAAATGAATTGTTGAGTAAAAGGCCGTAAGTCAGCTTCCTTTCAGAAGATGCATTGTGTGTGTGTGTACATATGTGTGTGCGTGTGCGCACATGTGTGGGTAGGAAGAAATGGCAAGCACACAAGAGAGCTAAAGTGGATGCAGCAAATGTCTGTTCTTATTTTTCTCTTTTGGTCCTGTTCTCTTCTGTCTTACATGACTCATCAACCAAGAAAGAAAGCAGCAAAGGAGCTTAATAAGCTGTGTGGTTTACAAGGACATTTTTGGGTAGAATGTTAAAATTGATGTCTGGTTTATTTTTTTTATAGTAAATTGTGTGTGAATTGAGAGCAGCTAAAAAAATTGTGTTAAACACAAGCAGTCAGGACTTGCTTTGAAAAGCTCTCAGGATCTCTGATGAATAAACATGACATAAAGGTCTTCAGGTACAGATGAGCCCAGGACAGTCATAAAAATGCAGTATCCAGTGAAGGTTGCGTCAGATCAGGGAGTCTTCAAGGGAGTTGGTTCCAGGTTCTTGGTGTCTGAGTGAAGAACTGAGCAGGACACTCAGGAGGTTCATCCAAGCAGGCACAAGCCACAGAGGGCTGTGCGAGCTCTATCCCCGGGGTGGCAGTATGTCTCTCTAGGTTCTGGGAAGGTCTGGGGCAGGGCTGACAGGGGTGCTGCTCAGCAAGGTCCCTGACTCACCCCACTTGTCTGAAGGGGGAGGTTTTGCCCCATGAGGTTCTTAGAGGGTGTTCAAGCCCATTGGCTAGGGGGTCAAACCCACCCCAGAGAGGCCCAAGGGTCAGTGTGAGCCTTAGCTGCTGGCCTTTGGATATGGGGACAGTTGTCCTTGCCCTGTCTATTACCTGAATTCTCACCCCATGGCTTTGTGCTGTTTACTTGTCTTTGTTCTATGCAAGGGTTTCTCGAGAGTCCACTGGATGTGGCAGCTGGGTCCCCAGAGCAAGGGTACGTGAGAGCCCAAAGCAGAGAATGTGGCTTCCTACGGCCAAGCTCGGAAGTGCCACGCTGCCCCCCTACAGTGTGCATTCGGCCTACAGGTGACTACACAGGGGCACAGCTATCGGGAGGCATAACGGGATGGTGTGCACACCTGTGACCCCAGCACTGTGGGAGGCTGAGGAGAAGGAGGGCACATCAGAGCCCAGCCTGGCCAACTTAGCAAATTAGTGAGACTCTGTCTCAGAAGATTCGAAAAGGTGCCCGGTGTGGTGGCGCAGGTCTGTGACCGCAGGTCTTGCTTCAAAGGGTGTAGAGGGGTCCTGCCTTGGACAACTACTGAGATAAACTAAGGGGCCTTCAAGGAGCTGGAGTGGGGGCTGGGCAGAGGCAGGGGCAGGGATGCCAGCAGGGAACTGGACCAGGGTGGGCTCATGGCCTCTACCACCTATTTTTTTTTTTTCCTGTTTTTTGGGAGTCTTTTTAGCAGGACTGGGGATTGAACTATGTCCACAACCCTTTTCTAAATTTTTGTTTTTCATGTGTTTTTAGACCTTCTGCCTCGGCCGCCCAAGGGCTGGGGTCACAGGTGTGCACACCATCCCCAGTTATGCCTCCCGATAGCCGTGCCCCTGTGTAGTCACCTGTAGGCCGAATGCACACTGTAGGGGGGCAGCGTGGCACTTCCGAGCTTGGCCGTAGGAAGCCACATTCTCTGCTTTGGGCTCTCACGTACCCTTGCTCCGGGGACCCAGCTGCCACATCCAGTGGACTCTCGAGAAGCCCTGTGTAGAACGCAGTGGGCTGGACCCTGCCCTGTCCAAACTCATGCCTTTGCTGGCCTCTCAGAATGTGACCTTCTCACTGCAGATATAACCAGGCTGAGGGCAGAAGGGCATAAGCAGGGTCCGTAATCAACTCGGCCGGCTCCCTCTGCAGAACGAGAAGAGAGACTGGACGGTTCCTGCAGTGACGCCAGCAGGGACCAGAGCTATGTGTCCGTCAGGTCAGAGACGTGCAAGATCACTGGGGACACCACAGACAGGGAGAAAAGCAGGGAACTGGCCTGTCCTGGTGCATTCGGAGGTCTCACTGAGCCTGCAGTTCAGTTTCCTGTTCTCAGAATAAGAGTTTGTCATTTCAACCACTTGTCTGTGATGCCCTAGGAAATGAACACAAAGAGGAAGGAGACCCTGGTGCCAGCCCAGTGGGTGAGACACCTGGGAAGAGTCTTCTGGCTCCAGGGACAGCATGACCACAAAACCAGAGCTGCCAGCGAGCTGCTGTTACTTTTCTGTTACACAGAAACAGGTGTCTGTTGTTATCCTAGTTCACTCCATGTTGGGTAATATTAGCCAGCCACGGAGTACTCCTCCCTCATGGATTTTAGGGGAAGGACAGTCTTGGGAGGAACGGATACCTTGCCCTCCTGCTGTTATCCAGAGCATTGATGTGGGGCTGGAGACATGTCCTGACTCACGGGTTGAAATCAGAAGGGACTGGAGAGAAGTGGCCACTGGGAAGCAGCGTGGCCTCGGGAGAGGCCTGAAGAGGATGGCCTCTGACAATCAGGAGACCCCGGACCCAGTGCCTCCCCCTCCCAGCCTTCTCCTCCCCTGCTCTGCTACTGCACGCAGTCACTCCTTGGCCTCTCCACACTTCCTGCCTAAGCCCCCTCTGCTGTCGGAGTGCTGGGCTCAGTCTTTTCTAGGATACTGTTGTCTTTTCTAATCTTTATTTTTATATCCCCTTCTCTTTTCAAATTACTTTCATTGGTACATTTAGATACACTGATCACCATCACAGGGAATCTGCACCCATACATGACATATCCTGATTCTTTGCTTCCCATCCCCTCCCTTCAACCCCTCTTCGCCTCTTTATTTATAAAACCTTTGATTCTATTTTTTTCTTTTTCCTTTCTTCCTTCCTTTCTTCTTTCCTTCCTTCCTTTCTTTCTTCCTTCCTTCCTTCCTTCTTTCCATCCTTCCTTTCCTCCCCCCAGTTCCCCTTCCCATTTTCTTCCTTTTTCACAGTATCTGTTTGTATGTTGTCAGTTAGAGCCAAAAGAAACAGCAGAAGACCAGATTAATAAATTAATAGACCCAGAGGACTCCTGAACTTTATCTCGCTTCTTGTTTATTGAGGGTTGAAAACAGGCTAAGGAATGTATATAACTAACTTGTTCTAAACCATTATTTACATCGCCTTCAGGCATTCACCAAACTGTAAGTTTACACATCACTAGTTGGTGCTATCCCAGTTAAAGGAACAAAGACCAGCCAAGGTGCCTCCTGGAGTCTGTCATTCCCTGTATCCCAGCTCAAGGACTTACGCGGGAAGACACACTTCCTTGGCTCTGTTCTTCGTTCCTTGCTTCCTAGGGCCAGTAGGCTTATATCAAATATCTATTATACATTTTGACAGTCACACTTCTGTGACTCCAGAGAAACAATGGGATATTTACACACATGCACCCAGTTTATTTCACTTAAGAGTATGATCTCAGGGCACCTCTATTTAGCTAAAATGTCTCAAGATTGTCCTTTATGGCTGAGTAGTACTTCACTGCATTAAAAAACCCCATATCTTCTTTATCCATTCATTGGCCAGTGAGCATCTGGGCTGTTTCTAGGATTTACTTATAAACTCTGTGCTACTTACATGGGTGTGCATATATCCCTATGGTATGATGTTTGTAATGCTTTTGGGAAGACATCAAGAAGGGGAAGAGCTGAGTCTAGTAGGACCTCTAGTCCTAGTTTTTTGAGGCATCTCCACACCGATTTCCTCACTGGCTATAGCAGTCCACACTTGCAGCAACAGTGCAGGAAGCTTCCTGTTGCCCCACAGCCCTCCAGCATCTGTTATGGGTAGAATTTTTAGTGACAACCATCCTTTGTGGAGTGAGATAGAATCTCAGTGTTGTTTTAAGCTGCATCTCTCAAATGAGCAGTGATGCTGAACATTTTTTAAAATATACATATTTACCATTTGTACTTCTGGGAAGTTTTGATTGATTTCAGAGGCTTATTTTTGGATTGGGTATTTAAATTTTAGTGTTCTGCATTTTGTTTTAGTTCTTTATACATTCTAGATATTAGTAGCACAACTGATTCTTCTCGTGACCCCAGTCTCAGATCTCAACTAGAGATTTCAAGAATACAAAAGAATGAAGATTAGGATAACGGTTGGTTGTTTTGCAAAACTGGGGCTGCGCCCAGTCTGTACACGGAGCCACGTCTCAGGCCCGTTTGCCCTTTTAACCATGAGATGGGGACGTGCCAAGTCTGCACCCTGCCGTCTGCACCCGACTGCTGCACAGCTGAGCCCGCCGTGGCCGGGCTGTCCACACGCTCGTAGTGCTCATCACCACGGGCCTGCAGTGATGGGTTCATGACCAGTCTTGGTTCACCTGTGCTCCTTCGGGTCCTCCCTAGATCATCTAAGAAAGAAATCTCAGATGTTTCCTCCAAAACCTTTTCTGTGTGTTGCACATCAGTTTTTTTTTTTGTTTCTTGTTCCAACTTGCTACGGTCTTTGTTAGTTCACAAGTTGCTCCCCACATAGTGGGGATGGGAAAAGGGTGCTGGTCCCCTCCATCCATGAGGCACAGGGCCAGCCACTCTCTGAATTTTGGGCACTCAGCTGTCAAGGGGCCGCTCAAGTGCCTCTCTGGAGGAGGTGGAATGAGAGACAAAGAGTCCAGAAAGGAGAAGGAGGGTGCCCAAGCACACTGCACATGGTGGATCTCAAGCCAGGGTCCAGCACTCAGTGTCCTGGTCAGAGGTGGTGGCTCACGCTGTGACCCCAGCACTTGGGAGGCATTCTAGGAGGATGAGGCAGGAGTGGCAAGTTCAAGCCTGGCCTGGGCAACTTCAAGACTTAGTGAGACCCTCTGCTCAAAGGTGTTTTGGAGGCGTACCTGCAAGGACTCGGGAGTGCTGGGTCTGTAGGCCAGCTGGATGTGGCCTGGTACAAGTGTGCTGCAAAGCCTCCATCTTATTTGTAAACTCAGGGTGACAGTGGCAGGGCTGTCACAGGAGTTCCTGAAGGTCCAGGAGGGCGATTTGTGTGTTCTTTATTGTACTGTGTATCCGTGGATATGATAATGCTTAACTCACATAATGAGAACCTCGTTGGGGGTCCTGGGGCTGTGAACTCCGGGGCACTGCCTACCTGCAGGACCTCAGCACCCTTGGACCCCATCTGAGCTTTTGTTTCCAGTATCTAGCACTGATGCGCGGAGGAGCTGCAGGCCCTCAACTTCACTGCTTTTCCGTCAGATCTTTAGGAATGAGCTCCTGTGATGCCCAAGGGGTGACATCACAGTTGAGATTGACAGTTACCCTTTAGGGTCTCTGAAGCTCTCCGGTGACTGTCTACACTTTTCTTGATCATCTCAGAGTTTTTTTTAAAAGTGCAATTCACATAAACAGGTTTCTCTATCTCTTGGAAACTACATTTCTCCTCCATCTCTTTGCTTTTTTTGTTCTCTAAAAAGAAACCAAGTCAGACTGATGCACAGTGTGGAATCTGGTGGTTGCCTCTGTCTTCGTGACATCACTCAACATGTTGCTCTGCTTTGTGCCTGTACTCTTTAATTTAGTAGCTAAAGAAGCTTCACTGACCAACCCCACTGGCTCGCACCTCTAATCCCAGCACTTTGGGAGACAGGCAGGAGGATCACAAGTTTGAGTCCCACCTGGGTAACTTAGCAAGACATTGTCTGAAAATAAAATAGAAAAATAAAAAAGGCTGGAGATGTAACTTGGCGCAAAGCCTGGGTTCATCCCCTGGCGCCAAAAATCAGAGGAATGAACTGTACTGTGAACAGGTGCTTTGGGGCTCCATTTCATTAAGAGCCGCGTTTCCATCAGAGGACACAGCGTCTCCCCTCCAAACAGTGTGGTGGCTGTCGCCTCGGCTCACTAGGCACAGGCAGGCAGCACCACTCCCTTCTTATTCTTTCACCTGTGCCAACCCTTCAGAGAATCTTGTTCAAACAAGGTGAAAAGCAACATGAAGCACACGCATCCATCTCCCCAGGGCTGCTTCACCAAGCCCATCTGAATGGCCCATCACCTGTGGGGGAATGTAGTTAGCCTCATCTCTGCCCTTGACCTTGAAATGCCTGGCAGCTACTCTTTCAACTCAAGTCCCATTGGACCTCTGCCGCAAAGGGGGCAGCAAGAGAAGGAATATGGAATACACAGATGCTTCGCAAGTGCTTTGCAGGGTGCCCGCCTAGGCCGTGGTGGATACTGCTTTTAGACACTGAAGACAAATGCACTGAAGCAGTTAAACCCCTAATTGTATGAAAGCCTACAATAAGAACACAAAGAGTCCCTGCGCTACAGTCCTTGAGTGGGCCCTGGGAACGTTACCAATGACTCAAAATGTGCTAATTTTAAACTAAACACCACGTCTCTCCAAAAGAGCTAGCCATATGTCCATGTGCTGTGCTGCAGCCGTGGTGTCTCTGTGGGAGGAGCTGTTCCTGCTGGAGGGACTGTCATGCCCAGAAGGGACAGACAGAGCCTGCGAGCTCAGCACCCAAGGCAGGGGGTTGCTAGCCATGGAAGTGGCCAGCTCCATTACAAGCTGTTTTGCCCTAGAAAATCAGTTGATGTATGTTCATCCCAATTGAACAGTGAGAGGGACACTGACTGACGAGGCCCTGTGCGAGTGTGTTGAGCGGCACTCTCCTAGTAGCTCTCTGAGGCAGCCCAGAAAGGGGACAGGCCCAGACAGGAACCAGGTCTGTGAAAGCCCTTGTTTCAGGTCTGAATGTGAGGCATTAAGCCTCCCTTAGGTGGGCTGAGGCCTCCCTGGCCTTCTGCAGGGCCTCCTGCCAAGCCCAGCAGTCCCTTAGCTGAGGAGGCCACGGGGGGCGGGGCAAGACAAGGCGGAAACAACAGTGTTCTGTAAACAGGAAAGGTTCTTAATTTGTGCCTTTTTCTGTTTGACAAAATGAATAGGCTTTCCGCATAACAAAAATCACAGAAGATATTTGCCAGATAATGCAAAGTGAGAGAATTGAAAACGCACAGGACAGTTCGGAGCTGTGGTGCACTGTCCCGATGGTTTTGCCTGTAACAGTGGAAGGGGCACAGGACTGTTTGATGACTGTGGAGAGAGGAGGGACCTGCGGAACGAGAGTGGAAATGGGACTAAAATAACCAAGATGTGATATACATACGCATCAGTTTCCCAAGATGAGCATGATCACATCACACTGAAAACATGTACTACCAATAGGAAGATAAAGAATAAAAGACTCCACTCAATGTATCATGTTGCTGATGCTTGTCTGTATGCAGAACTACACAGGAAGAGTTCCAGGGAAATTACAGAGAGGGAAATCATCCTGAAAATCTGGGGTGGTGTCCCATACCTAATCCCAGCACTCCAGGAGGCTGAAGCACTAAGCTCACAAGTCTGAGTTCAGCTTAATGACACCCTGCCTCAAAAAGTAAAGAAAGGGCAGGGGATGCAGCTCTGTGCAAAGTTCCTCGATTCATTCCTCAGTAGTGACAAAAGAAAACACCCAAAAGCTCTCCTGTGCTCAAAAATATTTGGCCTACCCTGGTCCTTCGACCTTGACCAGGGCCCAAGGGGGGAGGGGAGTCCTTTGCGGGACCCAGAAAAGCTTGTTGTTATGCTTGAGCCCCTTCCTGTCATGCCCTGGATTGGTGGTATCTTCTCACAGAAAGTGCGGGGTGCACAGGGTGGAGGGGAAGGCGAGAGGCAAGAGACCACAGAGCAGCCAGAGCCCCGCACCCTCACAAGGCCAAGAGCCTGGTGGCACCGGCTCCCAATGGCCGGCCAAGCAGCGAGCGGCCAAGGCAGTCACCGCCCCATTGCAGAGCTTTGTGCTGCTGTCTGAAGAATGAGCAGCACCTCTGAACCAGGCAAGGAGAGCCCTTGCCTGGCCTGCACCAAACCAGGAAAATCCCAGCTCCTCCCAAGGGCCATCCCAAAGCAGGAGTGGCCTCCTGCACCCTCCTGCTACTTTGCAGGCAGGGCAGAGGGGTCTTGCAACCTGGTCCTAGCAGCTTCCAGCTAGCTAAAAGGCCCAGCCAGACACGGGAGACCTGAGGTGGATCCTAGGACCTCACCCTGGAACATGTTACAGATTCTGAGCCCAGCCCAACTCCTGGCCTGGGAGACTTGCCTGGCAGGGTGCTACAAAACATCCCCCACCTGCAACCCCCATCCTCAGGGGCCTCTGAGTAGTTGATGCAGGCGCCCTGCTGGATCTCCCAGAACCCTGGGCAGTGTTGCACACTGCTCCCCCTCATCCACACCTCCCCCTCCATCCTCACGCAGCAGATGCTGCTGAGAAAACTGAAGTGATGGAAGAGACTTCCACAGTACCTGCCACCCACCGGCATCTGGGAACCACGTCAGATGGACGTGCATGCCACGCTCTGGGGCCAGACCTCCACCCTCACCTGCCCGAGGAGGATGCTGCAGCTCCCTCAGCCCTACAGGATCACTTTTATTGTGCCCACATATCAGCCCTCCAATTTACAGACATGCTGTGGTCATTCTGAACTAAGGTGTTTTCTTGATCCTGGTGCTCTTGCCAGTAGTCCCAGGCTGCTTCTCTCCTCCCTGCGCCGTGAAGCCCCTGCTGTGTGCTGTCTGCTCTGCTGGCAGCTCACTCCACCAGGCTCAACTGCATGGTCAGGCCCCAGCTGAAGCAGCGCATCCCCCCTTTTCACCAGTGTGCGCACGGGTCTGTCTTCTCCCTGCATGTCCACGCCATATGGCCTGTGGCTCTTGCTCCAGCTCTCTATGCTCACACCGTTGGCACCTCATGTTCTTTCAAGGATCTCAGTATGGTGGATGCACAGACAACACCAAGGCGCCATGCTCCGCCCGGCCCACGGTAACAGCCATCTCAGCTCACCAAGTGGAGGGAGGCACCCAGGTTTTCCCGCCTGCCCTCTCCCACCCACAGTCTTCCACACCTCACCTCTGGGTAGCTCCTCCTACTGATGCCTCAGGTCAAAGTCCTTTACTGGAAAAAGAAAAGGAGAAACTCCAAATAAGAACTGAAGATAAACCTGAAGTCCTTCAGAAGGTAAGCAAAAAGACAATGAGGCATACAATAGAAGAAACCTGGGATTATAGTCAGATGCTGAACAGGTAAATAATAGGTGTTAAAGAAAGAGACCAGGATATCAGAGAGGGGAGGATCATTAAAGAAATAATTCAAGAAAACATTTTAGAGCTGGAAGGCAGTTTACACAAAGACCATTATAAGACTGAAGACAGTACCGGCCCTCTAAGAACCTGGGATAGGCACATTATCATGTCAGGTGGAAAAACAATCCTACAACTTGTGTGTCAGCCAACTCTGCCACCAAAATTATCCCAGCACAGCAGCCCAAAGGAGCGAGGTGTGTTTAGGCTCACCGGTTCTGTCCACAGCTGACAGGTCCCATTGGCATGGGGTGGGAGAAGGGGAGTGAGAAGCGCTCGCCGGCTTTCTTGTACTCTCCTTCCATCCAGGCCACTTCTGGGCACCACCCACATTCAGGGAGAGCCCCCCAGCACACGCCAACCCTCGGGAAACCCTCAGAGACTCACTCCGAGGTGTAGCTCAGTGTTCTCCTAGGCATGCTTCAATCAAAGCACGACAAATCATCACACCACAGTATTCTATACAGAGGAGAAAGAAGCATGAAGCCTGTGAAACCTCAGACTCACAGTAGAAAAGGCATTTCCTGTGTAGGATTCTAAACAGTCAAGCTACGATGAGGTGCTAGGGTAGAGTGAAGACATCTTTCCCGCACACAGGTTGCAAGCCATCTCCCTCCACCACAAGGAGCTGAGCAGCCCTCCTGCTCTCTAGGCAGCCTCTGGGGGAGCTCAGGGGTATGGGTGGGAGAGGTCTACAAGTTCTTTGTCAGGAGACAAAGGTGAGCGTAAAGTGGTAACTTCTCTACAATCCCTGTGGGAAAGGGTGAGCCTGGGAGAACCCAGGACTGTGACCTTCTGCTGGGCCTGGTGTATTCTGCAGCCAGCACTTTGCCGGCTGGGCTGGGCTGGGCTGGGAGCCTGCATTGTGCAACCTGACCCTGTGAGAGGCATGAAAGTGGGAGGTAGCAGAGAACCTGCATCATCCCAAGGAGGAATGAAGCAAAGCAAAAGCCAGAGTGCTGAGCCTTCAGCCTCTCCAAGTTCTAGGTTTTGAGAAAGCTTGAAATCACGGGTTCTGATGAAAGGGTGCACACACACGCGCACACACACACACATGCCTGTGGCTCCAGGCTGTGGCGAGGATGGGATCCGGAGGTTGGACACACTGGGTTTTCATGCTAGCCCCTTGGCAAGGAGCCTGTTGTCCACCTGAATGTACCCACATCTCCAGCCCTGCCAGGACAAGCACTTACCCCACACCCAAGTGTGGTAGATCCCATACCTATCCTTATTTTCAGAAAGGAACCTAGGCTCTGGAGACCACTGAGGTTCTCACAGGAAGTGGCAGGGCAGAGAGGCACAGCACCAGTACAACAGCACCTCCATGCCTGCATCACACAGCTGGGCTGTCCAATGAAGTATTTATTTACCTCCTCTGGAGGCCACCTGCTCCTTAGGACAGAGACCACTGTCAGCCCAGGCCCAGAGGGTGCAACACAGTGTGGCTGGGCCAGCATCACTGGCCCTTGGTCCTCTTCCTCCCCTTCCACCCAGGGACACACGTGCTGCACTGGAAAACAGATGCAGGATGATTCTTCTCCTTCCTGCTTCCTGCATTAAGGGTTCAGGTTCCCCCAACCCTTTGGAGATAGAGCTGCGAGAGGAGGTGACATTTGCAGTGCAACTTGTGTTCATCTCAGCACAGCCATCTGTGCCCACCAGGGCTTCAGTGGGCCCCACTGGACCATGAAGGAGCCCACAGCCTTGGGCTTGTCAGGAGAGGCAGTGAACAGAGCACACCAGGACCGCCACTCCCCAAACCCCAGCACCCACGAATGTGACGCAGAGAAGCTGTTAGGTCTGGAGAACAGATCTACTTGGAACTCACTGCTGCTCTCCTCAGCACACTCTGGTGCGAGGAGTTAGGGATGTACAGCCAGCATCCTCCATTGGTGTTGGGGCCCCTGCTCCCCGCTTTGAAGTCCAGCTTACAATGTTTATTCTTTACCTCAACACCTGACAACGTATTTTATGAGTGACTTAACTGAAGCTCTGATAAAAGCCAGGAAGCCTGTATCCAGATAAAGATGCTCATATGTATGTAAAATTCTGCATAGTATCGGGCAGGCTCTTAGCTTCCCAAGCATACCCACCACACACCCAGATTTTCACTGGACTTGAGGTGCATGAAAGCAGAGTTCTGGACTAGGGAGATAGCTGGGCAGTCTAAGTACCTGCTTGGCAAGCACAAGGACCCAGGTTCAGTCCCTGGTACTGCACGCTGTGCTGTGCTGGCCACTGGAACTGGATGTGATGGCATACACCTGTAATCCCAGCACTGGGGAGGCTGAGACAGGAGGATCACTGAGTCTGAGCTATATAGCGAGACCCTGTATCAAATAAATAAATAGATAGATAGATAGAGTCCTTAGGGGCTACAGAGAGGAACCAAGGAGGGAGTATATGAAGATTTAGAAAAACATTTTAGGGAATTTGGGCTTTAAACTTAAGATAGCCTAGTTTTTGAATTTAGCAAGTGAAGCAGTAGAGATGAACCTGCCTTGCTAACATAAAGGTGTTCCCAGTGACAGCAAACAGTTGTAGAGCAGGCTGTAGAGAGCTAAGACGACTGAGGCCGAAGAAGGGCCCTGTGAGGGTCCTGCTTTGTGCACTGACCAGGTGCCAGGGCCCCTTTTGGTTCCAGGGGCTTGCTTCTGCATCGGCACATGGGGCAGAGCACTGATGCAATTCAGAACTGTCTGAACACTGCAAGAACCGCCTGGGTCTTTATCTGACTGGCCCCAGCACCAGCTGCAGACCTGGGCAGGCCTGCCACTGTCTCACACCCAAGAAAGTGGCAATGACGTCATCTGCCTCCCTGCACTGTTGAGAAGGAAAGGCTGCCACGTAATTCAAGCTCCACACCTGTGGCTGCTACTTGTTCATCCAGGTTACAGAAGGTCTAGCTGGAGTCGAAGGCAAGAGCGTAGGCAAAGTCAGATATCAGAGCATGAACGACAGCCATATTTTCACACGA
Source organism: Octodon degus (assembly GCF_000260255.1). Lineage (NCBI taxonomy): Eukaryota > Metazoa > Chordata > Mammalia > Rodentia > Octodontidae > Octodon > Octodon degus. The sequence goes on from NW_004524851.1 coordinate 156,814, forward strand.
AGAACCAAATTCTCAAATAGGGACCAGTGCTCTAACCCATATCACTGCCCAAAACAGACAAGAGCAAATGAAGATTCCACAGCCATCACCACAAAACTGTTTTTTACTAACAAACCCAAAGAATCCCAAACACTTTTTGTGGATATCAACTTCTTTCCATCAGATTTTAAAATGGTATTGTGCATGTATACATTTTAAAATTTTAGACACATTTTGGAGAACACAGTTGTGGACACAAACAAGTCCAATAAATGGAACGAGATGTTTTGAAATCTGATCTTGAATATTTAGAATGGTTAAACAGATGTCTGTAAATCCCCCATCCTAGATGGTGTGTGCATTTCTCCTCTGCTTGTAGGAACTGAGAGCCAGCCCTTCACACAGCATCCTACATAGCACACAAGGGGAAGCAGGTCCACAGAGAACCACAGAGCTGCACATCCACCAGCATCTATTGGGTAGGAGCAAGGTGCCAACCCCACAGGCTTTAAAAACCCTGAAACTAAGGTCTCCTCCATTTGCTTCACAAGTATCTTATCTTTCCCTTAGCACATTGACTAGAAGGATAAGCAGTCATTTTCAGACATGCACAGGAGCAAGTGCACCTGGGCAGACGCAGGTAACTAAGAGTCACTGTGGCTGGAATCAGGGTATCCCCGGTGGCCTCCTGCAAGATGACTGAGAGCCCAGGGATTCTGTGAGCCCCACACTCTATCTCCCAGATAGGAGGTAGGCAGGCCTCCGTGGCAAGCCCTGCTGTGTCCTTCTTTGATGGCATGGGTGGAAGGGAAGGAACCATGCTGCTAGAGGAGACTTGGTAGTACGTGAGGTTCTCTAAAACATTCCCGTCAACTACTTGAGGGCACGGACTCCTCTGAAAAGCCATCAGCAGGCAGGAATTCACAAAATGCTTTATCATGAGGACTGAAGCACCAAGCTAACACAGAAGAAACTAATCATGACTTAGAAACAGGGCTGTCTGCAAGGAGGAGACTCAAGGGCATCCCTCAGGAACTGAAGGTCACACGTCTAGGGTGCCAGACATAGGATTCAGCAATGCCCGGAAAACACACGTGCATAAAGGTGACTGGTCTTCACAATGGATATTCTTTCTTTCTTTCTATAAAGACTGAAAACCAGGACCAATGAGCCCCTAAATGCCCCCTGTAGACAAGGACCAGGCCACTCCAAGTCCTGTCTTCTGTAATTCGTACCTTACCTCGCACAGGAGTCTTAGAAAGTCCTCGGCCTGATGACAAAAGCTCTTCTAGAATTCTATATGACAGAATTACTAAAGGCAGGGGGCATTAATCCAAATTAATATCCCTTTAAGGAAATGTCACGCAGATAACACTGTAATTTCCTATTAGGAATGTATCCACCCCAAATTTAGACTTAGGACAATTTTCAACTAGCTCTATGTACTTACAACTCAGCTTATTTCAAACGTTTGACAATCACCCATTTCCAATTTATCCACTGTCCCTATAATAATTAAGTCACCATTTGGTACAACTGGGATGGAAGCCATCGTAATAATACATGCCTGGGCAAATGCTCTAGCCTTACCAGTGCTCAGTCCCTGCTATTCACCATGTGGTCAGTAAACATCGCTCATGGCATCGTGATGTTCACCACCAGGCTGTCCTGGTCCTCAAGGAGCCCCGCTGACCTCAGGTGAGGGTCATGAAACAGTCCCTGCAACCCCTCCTACTTCTCGACAGCCCCAGGCCAGCCCAACACATGGACTGGGGTGGCTCTGACTGTGCTTTCCCAAATGTCCCAGCAGATTCCCTCCTGCCTACTGTTCCTGTTCAGTGTTTGCAGTGGTGGGTTTTTTTTGGCATTCTTCAGAAAGGCACCCGTGGAAAATGCCAAGACCTCAATGGGAGGCCACCCTTGATGACCTTTCTAACATACAGGAGACCTCCTAACAGTTCTTGCCTGTCCACAGAGACGATACCCTTACGCATTAGATACAGAAAGCGGCCGCCAATGGAACCTGTGCAAGCCAAGCACTGCACGCATGAAGAGAACAGCTCACACCTGCGGACACCACCAGGGAACATGCAAGCACTACAGGAAATGGATATGAAGAAATCGTATTTCACACACTGAGGGCACACTGTCACAAATGCTGAGGGGATGGCTTCTGTCACTCATGCTCTAACTTGAGGGTTTCTGCAACACAGAAGGTGAGAAGCAGAAGGTGTCTGCTTCTTTTCTTTCAGGATTCAGAGTTGGTTGTGTCAGGCACTGAGCAATCTGGAGGCTTTTGGTCCAACAGGTATTTTAGTTGTCTTATTGCACCTTTTTAATCTCTCTGGGCAGAGCCAAGTTCAAATGCTGGGAACCGTGACGTCTCTGGCACGAGGACATCGGAGAGAAAGTGAATAGCTCCAGCCATGCCTGCAAAGCAAGAGCGCAGCTTTAGGGTGGCTCCTGGGCAGTATCTGACACAGGGACTTCTGGTGTCTCAGGGCCCTGCATTTTCATGTCTAGACTCAAGCCTAACAGGAACTTAATACATTAGAAGTATTTAGGAATAAGTAATTATAAAACTATAATAATAGCTAATGTTGAAAGTTCAGAAAAGCACAGTAACAGATCATCTGTACAAACAACAGCAACTGATGGGCTGCTGCATGTGTGACAGACAGACTATAATTCAGGAAAACAAGTCCAACAGAAGGACTGAAATGTTTTTATATCTCTGTGTGTGCTTGTGTATAGATGGACTCACTTGTCAACCACAGTTATCAAGGCAGGAGCTAACTAGCAGTTTAAATGTTTGGTAAAACCTTTTGGGACTGGAGATTTCTTTCTGTCAGCCTCATGCAGTCACAGGGTGCTCTTCAGCAGCGGCTGCATCTGGAGTATGTGACGCTGGTATTACTCAACTAGCCCACTAGTGAGTTTGAAACAGTTCTGGTTAGGATTAAGGGCTCAAGTGCTATACCTACCTTAAAGCAGGTAGCCTGCCCACAATATAATGAGCAGATAGAAGCTTGTCCCTCCCTCCCTTACTGATTTTGCTACCTTCTTTTTGCCATGAACTGTTCTCTGCAAAGCCACCCTGCCCCTGGAGCCAGCAGGACTGAAACCTCTACCAACTGTGAACTATATAAACCTTTTCTTCCTTCACTTGTGTTAGGTATTTTGCCCTGGCAATGTGCAAATTAACTAAGACATTTCCATATAATTTAATGGTTTATTAATTATTTTTTTTTTCCAGGACTGGGGATTGAACTCAGGCCCTTGCGCTTGCCAGACCAGCGTTTATTCTACTGAGCCACCTCCCCAGCCCCTAATGATGTATTTTAAAGAACTACCCAGCTTGCTGTGAGCCCATCCATGTTAGACCCTATGACAAGGGAAATGGGGGGAGCAAGCTTGCCTCCCTTCACTGATCAGCAGGCCTTTCCCACCTTTCCCACTGTCCACAAACCTTTCACAGGTACTAAGGACACTGGAGGAACTGGCAGGACAGAGAAAGGGCATGGTGAAGACATTCAGCATTGTTTTCAGCAATACCCTGTCCTACCCATGGTCACTGTGGCTTTGAAGTTATTACTCAGGCAGGACCAAAGGCACCAGTGTGGAGCCCCAGGGAGGAGAGAGTCCATCCACTCAGCAAATGCTGACAGCCTACCTTCAAAGAGGGAGTAGGGCCTGTCGGGGATGCGGCACCCATGCGCTCCATAGTCCAGACACCACTCTGCAAACTGACAGGAAAGACAGCCTTGTAAGAACAGCACTCTGGATGGATAGCACTGCAGGGAGCTCACAGGAACTGGAGCCAGAGGCACGCAAGAGGCGAGTGGGGAGCAGGGCTGTGCTGGGCTGAGCTGCACAGTTGTCTGTCCTGTGGCCAGCCCCGTGAGGTACAGCTCTGCTTCTCCCTTGCAGCTGCAGAGAAGTCTGAGGTCGAAGCCCTCACCCAGCCACAGCCCACCCTCCAGGACCTGCCCCTCCCTCCCCCTTTTCATCTGGAAGAAATCTGTATGAAAGCAGCCTTCTTCTCTGCCTTCAGTGGGCAGCTCGCAGCCTGGGAGCACTCAGTGTATGCTGGAAAACAACCCCTGCTCTGGCTTCTCTGCCCCAGCTTAACGCTGGCCCCATGAACCTCCACCCCCAGAGCTTGTCTTGTAGCAGCCAGCTTGGCCCTTCTGCCTCTTCAGCGGTGTCTTCTGTATTATTATAATAGACCTCCTTTTTTTGCTTTAAGCTAACCTAATTTGACAACTTGTGTATTAATCCTAAGTGTTAAATTCAATGAAGATAAAATTCAGAACAGGTAACAAACTTATTTTGCTTTTTACCTTCCAAATCTACTTACTTTTTTAGCCTGTTTGAAGCTTGTTTTACACTGTCTACCTGGGTTTCCCATGGAAACACTGAGGTGCTTGCTTTTTCCACATTAAAACAAAACAACTGCACTAAGTTCTGTGGGTCCCACATTCAACATGTGTCTAGGTCTCCTTTTCTCATCACAGGATGTGCTCTGGTACACACAAGGGTTCTCTACTCATGATCAGTGGGGGAGCTCCAAGCCCTGACTCATCTTTCCATCATTATCCCTGGTAACCTTTCTAAAAGAAGGGATCCTAACTCCTAATTAACACTGATAGCCAAGTATTAAAGTTACCCGAGGGCTTGAAAGATACTGGTACATGGACTTCTTCCTTTACTTGATCTGGGCAAGGGGCAAAACCAGGTCTGAGAATGGCTCACCTACAGACCAGGCCCCTCCCACCATCTGCCCCTCACCAACACAGGTCTAGGCACTCAACCTGCTGCTTATCAACAGAGGACCACTCACTGTGGCATCACACAGCACTGGATTTGGCCTTCTAAGGACACAAGGTGCTGCTTCATATTCTAGCTTAGTGTGAGCCCTCCTCCCCACCACCCAGACCACCATTTTCTTACCCATCTGTGAAACTCCATCTTTGAAGAAACAGTGGCATCTCAAGCCCTCCTGACATCCATGTACATTCTCCCTGTAGCTTTTCACCTCCTGCTATAACTATCATCAGGGCTGCTGAAGCCTGGAGGATCCGGCTGCTTCCCACCTGTGCCTCAACCCACACCCTCGCTACCACGCACGTCCTGCAGTACCCTGGTACTCCACATTTCCAGCCTGTGGATCTGTAGTTTGCTTTCCTTTTAGCATCCTTTAGACTAACTTCCAGCCAACCTTCAGGTCTTGGCCTGGATGCCACTTTCTGCCTTCCCAGGACTGAGCTGTGCTCTGCCCCCTTGATGGCTCCCACAGCATCCTGTGGTCTCCCACATGTGGGCCCCATGGACATCTGTACACTGCGAAGCCACAGAGGGTCAGAGTGAAGCACGTGGTGCTATGAGACGTCCACTGTCCAGAGGGAAGTGTGCAGAGCACACAGTCACTGTGTGTGCTCTGGTAACTCTGCTTCACCTCTCCTGTGTGTGTGATGGCGTGAGAGCTGTGCACGGCCATAACATGCACAAGTGCCTGATGCGTCCTGCTTTGTGCCATTGTCCACATGTTCAGAGGAGAGTCATGAATTTCTCCTGGGTGTCACTATTCTTGGTCCTGATGCAGGGCAGTTACCCAGGCTAATGGGACATGGAGCTTACATTGCACTGGTGTGACATGCTCAATAACCAGGAGAAATACACATGATAGCTGTGCATGCTCCTTCAGCCGGGAGTCTCAAGGCCTACAGACCTCCCTACACTGACAGGGGAAAGCCCGGGGCCACTGTGCAGGCTTTGGGGGTAAAGCCTCCCCAGTCAGGGCTAAGAGTCAAGGGCACAAGCATGGTCCCTCCATCCTCCAGGAGATCTGGCCAGGCGGAGTGGGGCCAGGAGGCATGCACGGGACATGGGGAGAGTGCAGGCATGAGGTGCTGTGCACCTGAGGAGTGTGGCTGTGGCTTGCAGTACGCTCTGAGCAGGGACAACTGGCATCATGTGCCTATGGTCCCGATGGTCCTCGAAACACCTTGGCAGATGGAGAATATTTTTCCCATTGTTACAAATAAAGACAAGGAGCTGACACAATGTGACTGTACCTAGGCAATGCGACTGCAGAACACACCGAGGAGCTGTCTGCATGTGTCACCCTGTGCTGTGGACAAGATACCACAGCACTGTGGAGCCCAGGACAAAGCTGTGCAGCAGAAGCCACCTCACAGAAGAGCCAAATGGAGACCGAGGAGAAGGGTCATGGTGGGGGCCTTCTCACCTTGCAGGCTCGGTACAGGTACTTCTTGTCCTGTGTGAGGTGGTAAAGGGACAGGAACGAGTAGCCATTGCCAGCAGTGCCGTGGCAGATACCATAACCCTTCCGGAGAAGACCTCGCTGCCAAATCACATCGCTGCACTCCATGGCCTCTTTCAGGTACTTCTCCTCCTTAAACACCTGGAAAGTGACAACCAAGGCAATGTTAACAAGAGGCTAACAGTTACCAGAATGCCCCACATGAGGCTTTACAGTACTCTTCTGTTTTATAGCACGGGGAGGCTGAGGTGGGAGGCTCCTTGGGGGAGTCCTGCCTGGTCAGCTCCGTAACTCGAAGAACTTCTCTGCGTCTAAAACAAGGGGCTGCAGAAACATTTCAGCGTGAAGTCCCTGGTTCAACCCCAGTACACCAAAAACCAAGCAAACCAAAACTTCCTCTTTCTGGTTAGAAAATTATACATTAGGAAAACAAAAATGCCATTCAGGAAAAAAAAAAAGTTAAAAATTAAAAATCACAACATGACACATAGCCTCTTACAAGGTCAAACTATTTCTTTTGCCTTCCAATTCATAGTTCTGCAGAAATAATTCTAAAATGTAGCTTTAAAAATTAATACTGAACTGGGCATGGTGGTAATAACTGATCCCAGCACTAGAGGGGCTCAGGCAGGAAGATCACCATGAGTTCAAGGTCAGCCTGGACGACATAGTGAGACCTTGGCTCAAAAAACTAACAAACAAAAAAAAATCTTAATATTAAGTAGCACATTTTGCAAGTGGGAAGGGGACTAATGGAGATGTGCTATGTTCACTCATCGGCTCCTGGAGGGAGCGTGAGTGCTGTACTGCAATGTGGGCTAAAAAAACCTTTAATTTATAAACAACTAAAGTGGCTCCTTTCCTTGTCAGACACTTCACCACAGACCACAGCACTGTTCTTGGGACACACATGCTGCAGTCACGAGTCCCCTCGGTGAGGGCAGCTGAGCCATTGATGCCCAGCACCCACCCTGGCTCCGCCTGTGTGTCTGTGAGAGCTGCAGAGCCCACACCGTGGGCCTGAGATAGTGCTCACACAGTGGGACACAGAATGGCTGTGGTCTCAGAGCAGCAGCTGGTGGCAGATTCAAAGCAGTTCCCACAGCACTTCTGTGGCCCGCTGCAGAGAGGTGGACAGCAGAGGGGGCCAGAGGAAGCTGTTCTCACTGGCTCAGCTGGTCCCCTGGTATCCCTGAGGACTGAACCCAAGACTTCGGCACTGAGCTGCATCCCCAGCTCTTTTAGCTTTTATTTTTAGAAAAGGTCTCTCTAAAGCACTGTGCTACCCAGCCTGGGCTTGAATCCTCTTGTCTGCCTCCCAGAGTGCTGAGGTTACAGCTGTGCACCACTACTCCAGGCTTAGGCTCCAGCCTCTCTCCTACAATTCCCCTCTTTCTTCCCACACTCTATAACTGCTCCCTGGCCCTTCTCTGGCATCTGTCATTCATACTGTCCTGCCTCAGCCAGGCTGCTCCAGTTCATGTGAGCTGCACAGTGTCAAGAAGCAGAGGCCACAGCTAGGTGGGCCCACTCTGCGATCCTGAGCAGTGACCTCCTCGGCACCAGGCTGAGAAGGGTTCTGAGACTGTAGGTATAGAAGGGGAAACAGAGGCAGCATGACTAACCCCCAGGCTTCTGGGATCGGAAGCAAAGCCCCTTCTCTCCATATAAAAGCAGCCAAAAGGTGGGCTCTGGGGTCAGATGGGCCAAGCCTGTGTCTCAGCTCTTACCTGTGCGACCTTGGACAACCACGCAAGCCCCTTAGTTTTCTCAGCTATGAAAGGATGACATGGCCTGCTGTGAGCAGGTCTGCTGTGAGGATGCGGTGAGATAATGTGCTGGCTGTTCAGCACAGGGCGTGGCACACCACAGGTGCAGACCACTGCCAAGCTCCACCAATCAGTATCTTCCTGTGTCACACTGCTAGCATGAATGCCTACTCTTGTCAGTGGTCCATTAAGCTTCTTCAAATGAGTTATAAAACAAAACACTCTTATCCACCTTAAAGAAACAATCAGGCAAAACAGCAGGTGAAAAGCCACTGTCTTTGGCTGTGTCCTGAAGTCCCACAAGGAGCAGGTCAGCTCCAAAGCAAACCCCATTTGCTCCTTGCTGGCACTCCCGGAGAATTTGATGGGAAGGGAGCCCCTCCGGCTCCCCTGGTAAGAGGTGGTTGAGGATGGCCCCATAATGTCACTTCAGTTTCTGGGCATCAGCAGCACCCTTTCTTGCCCTGTCACATTCATGCTTTATGAGAAAAGCTACTTTTATCACGCACGTATTTGAGGGTCTAAGAACCACAGAAAATGTTTCCAGAGTCAGGCACAGATCATCCCCTTCATGTTACAGCAATCACAACTTGTCCAGAAAGTGCACTCACTTACCTACGCCCCTTTTCCAAGCTGGTAACTTTCCCTAAGTAGTCTCAGGACAGAAGGTATGGGGAGACAGATGCAAAGGAAGTCCTAAGGGGCCTGGGGTTGGAAGACGTGGGTTACAGCCCTTCTTCTACAACCTCAGTCAACTCATGAGCTCTCTGACAGTAAGACCTTAGCCCACAAATCTGTTTGCTCATGTTATAACATAGACCGATGCTGAGATAAGCCCAATGTGGAACAAATGACACGGGTTTTAGGTAGCAGTAAGAGATGTCTTTAAGGATGGAAAGGAAACTCACCACCAATGGACAGTTGTGCCTTCCATCTAGATGTTCAACTCAGCTCAGCAGGCTGAGTGCCTGCCTGGCAAGCACAAGGACCTGAGTTCTACCCCTGGTACCACATGCTGCACCAGCTCTAGAACCCCAGGTGTGCTGAAATCGGGCGTGGTGGCACACCCCAGCACTAGGGAGGCTGAGACAGGAGGATCACTACGAGTCTGAACTGTGTAGTGAGATCCTTCATCAAATAAATTAAAATTAAAAATAAGTAATAAAAAAAGAAAATCAAATTGTTGCCAAAATCAAAAAGATCATTAACAACTGCTTTGCAAACCTACATGTCAATAAACTGGAGAATTCAGGAGAAACAGATAAATTCCTAGATATATATGAACTACCAAAACTGAAACAAGATGACTTAAAATGCAAGAATAATCCAGTAAAAGGCAATGAAATTGAAGCAATAATAATAATAATAATAATAAACTACCAGGAAAAGCCCAGGTTCAGATGGATTCACTAAGGAGTGCTAAAACACTTCCAATAATTCCCAAGCTCTTTAATGAAACTGACAGGGAAAGAGGACTCCCACCTGGAAGCTACCCTGATTCTAAAACCAAACAAGGATGCAATCAAGAGAAGGATAGGCCAATCTCTTTAATGAATATAGATGTATCAATCCACAACAAGACACTGGCAAACAGAATGCAACAAATCACCAAAAAAGATCATACCTAAACATGAGTAGCATCTGCAGGAGGGAAATTTTGTGAATCTGGACTCAAATTAAGTTTCATTTATGATATATATTAATATTTTTCAAATACTTGAAAACTTTATTTCCCATTCATCATACCTGAAGAACTTCTGATTTTATATGCAAGACAAGAAGCTGTTAAAGCTTGTTACATAAACACTGTAAACATTTCCTAGTCAATTTTAAGACACAGCTCTTGGGAAATGCACATTCTTAACTTAAGTAACTGCAACTTGCGAGAAAGCAGCTGCAGCTGTGCTGTCTCCCCAGCCGCTCCCTCCTGGGCCACACTCAGGGAAGCCTTCCACTCACACGTCTGGCTCACGGCATGTGTGCCAACAGGAAGGTGCAGGCTGGACTTACTACCTGTAGCACATGCTGCGACGACATGGACAACTAGATTATTTACACTTTGCAAAGTACCGCTGACGCCTTTCTGACCCCAGAAGATTCTGATAATCTCTTCCTCACATTCAACAGTCTCACTGTAGAGGACAAAACCAGATTTGAATCACTAAGTATGGGCTCTTAACAGCTCTGGCTCCTGCTTTCCAAACAGCTGAGGTTTCTGTTCTAGAATCAGTGAGCAAGGCGAGGTGTTCACACGGGATCTGGGCAGAGAGCAGGCCTCTGCACAGCACAGTGATGCTTACCACCCGGTCACCGGTGGGGTGGGGACAGGCCAGTGGGAGTGGAGCTGCCCAGGGTGGGTATTAAGCAAAAAATAAAGATGCATTAAATGGAAACTAAAATGACAAAGCACTGTTTGTTTTCAACTTCCACTGAAAGCTCTTGAATGATTATAAGTATATCCAACAATAATGGCTTATTCATGTCAGAGTGTAAAATGGTGTGAAGACCACAGAACCCAAATGTGGTTGCAATGCTGGCATTCCTATCCCATCAGGTGTTTTCCTTTACATATGAATTCAAATGCCATGAAAGCACACTTGCAGCAGCAATCACAGTGACAAGGAACAAAATAAAGACTTCCCATTTATTTTGTAAAAACATCCATTCAAAAAGATTTTTAGGGTGCAACCAATCAGCTTCCCAAATCAAGCTGAAAGTGTGGAGGACTCCTGCGCAGGCAGATGTGAGCATGTGGGTGACCGTGGCTGAGGACTGACCTTATAGGCTTGCATGAGCATGTGGATGACTCCAGGGGCACCGTGGCACCAGTGCACCAAGCGATCTGTTTCATTGCTTAATGAAGAGGGATAATTTCCAGATCGGAATCTTTTGTGGCGCACATAATCGATACTGGGCTTCACCATTTCAGTCAAGGTTTCTTGGTCCACTTTTGCTGCTGGCTTTAAAGAAACAAAAACAAAACTTTTTTATATAGTTTCTTTTAAAAAACCTCACTGTATCATGGCTAATAAAGCATCAATTATCTAAATATGAGGAACATATGAAATTAGAATTCAATTACTTTTTTAAGATTTAGGCAGGCCACTTTTTAAACTAATTTTGAAATTTTTCAAAATTATATTAGTGCTATAATGTATCAAACATAGTTTGTTTTCTTTGATGAATCAGAATCAGCAATGTGGAGGAAAATCATCCTACAGAGTGGGGATGGAGATGTGGTTGAGTCTCAAGTGAAGCTAGAACTATGAAAGATTTTATTTTATTGTTCGGCTTTGTCTAAATACTGGCCCTTGATTTCTTCCTAGTGGCACTTAGCTCCTAAGAAGCCAAATATGCCCTTCTTCCCATATCTACTCACTGACTTTGCCACTGCAGGCCAATTATTTAACTTTCTTTTCTTGATAGGATAATCACAGTATTCAACTCCTGAGGTGCTCATGAGGAGTAACTGAGAAAAAAATGCATACTCCATTTCTTTACCCAATAATTGGTGTGTAATGAATAGCTATTACTTCCTGAAAGCACTCATTAACTGTTACCTATTCAAACTTAAATTATGTGCTAAAATTTTACTAGAGATTGTTGTGGCCAGGGTTTGCAAGGGAAATTTAATATAGGAAATGTTATTGATAGGACTATTTTATTTATTTTTATTATAATTTTATTAAGAAGTAGCAATGAGACAGTTTCAAAACAGGTTAGTAGGACAGTAATAATAATACATTGCATATTGTTGCCTTTGTAGTAGTTATTCATAGTACAAGATGCAGACATGACATCTTGTCTAAACAATATTAGTTCAAAACTTTCTTCTCATTGAACTGGGAAA
>NW_004524851.1:170982-185884 GCF_000260255.1 Octodon degus
CAATGTGTTAATTATTGAAACTGTCCTACCAATTTGACTTGAAACTGTCTCATTGCTGATTCTCAATAAAACTATAAAAAAATTCTTATTATGCTATTAATCCCTGGCTTTTGTGCTGGTTCTGCCCCTGAGGCGTGCTGAGACGGCCACTGAGACTGGGCATGGTGGTGTGTGCCTGTAATCCCAGCTCTTGGGAGGCTGAAAACAGGAGGATCACTATGAGTCAATCTGTGTAGTGAGACCCTGTAGAACCTTACTAAATACATTAAAAAAATTATTAAGCTATTAAACCCAAATAAAATACATAACACTTTCTTCTAGAAAATAAGACCTTATTTCTTTAACAAAGGTTAATCTTGTTAAGTAGGAAGAAAAAATATCATTTATGGGAGAGCCAGTGCTTCTAAACCTCCCCGAAGTAAAACAAATTTAATCTTTTTAAAAAATATTACAGAACGTATTTGATCTTTTTGTCAAACTGCGCATCACAACAGTACTTCCAAAATGCTAATGGTATTTTAAAAAATTACTTTTATAAGACAAAAGATAAAGTTTTAAAAGTAAAAAAAATAAAATATGCGTCTGAAGCTGACTGCTAACAATGACAGCCAGTGTATGTTTCCAGGACACAACTGAGTTCTGCTATTTGAGCTGCTTTTCTACATTCTTCGATACCCTAAATAATGCATGGGTGGGGGCCTGCCCCTTAGCTCAGCTCTTTAAGTGGCTGCTTCAACAAAGCAGTCAGCCTCAGGTTGCTGTGGTTCGATCCCCACAACTCAAGCCAGCCAAACCTGCCCTGAAAGCATTGGGAGCAAAACAAAACAAAACAAAAATCCTTCTGCCATTTTCTCAATAAAATTATGGAAAATAAATACATAAATAAATAATGCATGGGTGATGCTGCCCTGACTTTCCATCTCAGATCTCACCTATGGCCTGTCCCCTCTTACAGTCATGTAGGAGTCTTATTCCAGTCACTATTTCGGTTGTACTTCATACTGTGTTTTTTACAGATTGAACTATGTAAGTATCGCTTGCTGCTGATAGAGGGATACAGTAAATTACCTATATGTATCTTACAGTGACTTCCTCACATTTTTATTTGCTTTGTTTTCTATGAATTGCCACCGAAGCTCTTTTGTACCCATTAACAGCCCTGTCAAGTCTTTCCATGTAATTTTCTGTATAGACACATCCTGGGATATTTTCTCAAGGAACTGTGCCCCTATTCTCTTCCTCCAGTTTTCACTGGCTACTGTCTAGGTCTTGGAAACAATTCCTGCCCTGAAATTTCCACCCACCCCTTCCTGGAGATTCCAGTCACTCCCCTTTGTTTCCGGCCTTTGCCTGGATCTCATACCCCCTCTTTCATCGTAAACTATATTCTCTGGGTAGATATCACACTCAGGAGCTTTTAAAGAAAAGGTTCAGGTAAATTAAGGTTTTTGAAATTGGCTGTTTAAAATTGTCTCTGTTCTACCCTACATTTAATTGATAACTATCTAGGTAGAACTCAATGAAGGAAATCACTTTCACTCACAACTTGGAACTCTTACAAAGTCTGATGCCATTCTGATGTCCAGCCTTGTATGTAACCTGATTTCCATTTCTGAACTTTTAAGCATCTTTCTGTCTTATGTTTTCACAGTGGAAAGCATGGTGTGGAATTTTTCCCCCACTCACTGAACAGCAGCTTGGTAGGTATTTTCAATTTAGTGACTCAAGTCTCAGTTCTAGAATATGTTCTTTTAGTACATTTATTAAAATTCCTTCTTGCCAATGAGTGTCCTCCCTTACTTGATGTCCTAATAAATATTGGACTTCTTGAATGAATTTTCCACTTTTCTTACAATTTCCTCCCCTATTGTTTATTTCTCTCTAAGATGTTTGACTTTCCAAACATTTTCAAACTAGAAAACACTGAGCCCCAAGCTGTGCAGATGTAAACCAAAGTAGGAGAAAGATTGCATTATAGTTTAGGTTGAGAATGTTCCCCCAAAGCCATATACACTCACAGACAGGGCTCTTTTGGGAAGTGACTGAATCACATGCTTTCTAGTTTTATCAAAGAATTTGAGTTTTTTGGGCTGGTGGGATGGCTCAGTGGTCTAAAGCACCTACTTGGAGCAAGCTTAGCGAAGCCCAGGGACCACGGTTCAATCCCCCAGCACCACATGCCAGCCAGCCCCGCCCCCTGGTGGGCTGAGCTGGCCCACACACCCACCCACCCACACACACACACATACACACACAAATAAATAAATAAAATTTAAAAAAAAAATAAATGTTTTTAAAAAAAAAAGAATTTGAGTTTTTTATCAAAGAATTATGTGGTTTTTTCTTTGTCTTACTGTTTGGGAAGGACAAAAGAACTGCCTTTGCTCTGACACTGGAAAATAAAGCTCTGCTTAAGCAATACTTTAAATTTCCAGATATACTGTTCTGGTACTTTCCCAATGACAGCACACAGTGGGCACTACTGCCACATGACCGCCTGACCACACAAGGGCACGTGTATGGCCGTGGGGCAGGGAAAGAATGGGCAAGCCAATTCCTGAGCCAGTTCCACCACAGTTTAACCTTCCATGAAAATTCCTGTGCACTTCTAAGCAAAACATGTGGCTGACAGTGTCCCATGCTCTTCATTTTAAAAGCAAATTAGTGGAAAGTCTCTTGACTGTTACTTCTCTCAAAGAAATTTCCCATATATAATAAAGTCAAACTAAATCACTGACTCTAAGCCACAGTAGCAGGGTTGCACATTACACTGTTACCCTTTATGGGCATTATCATATTAAAAAATCCTGATCTACTGTTAAAACATTTTGTGGAAAGACAGAGTACCTACCGTCTTCATACATGGCTCCTGCATTGTCAGTATGAGGAGCCACAAGCGCCCACATACATGACTTCTGGGTGCACCTGCAGGTGTTCTATCTGGGAGCAGAGCTGAGCTCCTGGATGCAGCGAAGCACGTGGCCTTTGTGGCATGGGTGGCATCTAGTCCACTGTGGCCTGCGTGGAGCCAAATGCCAAGAAGGAAGGAAGCTGCCCGGCAGTGAGCTGGACATTGCTTCCCTCCTGCCCTAGACTGCAACTGCAGAGCAGCTCCCCTACCCTCAGGTGCTGCACGCACACTGGAGTCGCATCACAGCCTTCCTGGGCCTCAGGCTTCTACACAACTGTGGGGCTTCCTGGTCACCACCGCTGCTGCATGAAGCTAGTTCCTGCAGTAAGTGCTTCAGGGTGTGTGTGTGTTTTCCTACAGAACCCTAATGCATAGACAAAATCTACAAGCTTCAGAATAACATCATTGTAAAATTAAATGGAATTTTAGTTACTTTGGAAATGTATAAGAAAACTCTCAGAGTATATATGTAGAAAATTCTGCACTAGTAAGAAAATTCTCAATCAGAATATGTGCATTTTTTACTTTCTATAATCATAAACACAATTAATTACAAAAGAGGAGGCTTTGGTCCTATGAGATATAAATTTCCTGTTTTCTTTTTTATATTTTTTTATTCATTTTAATGAGAAAAAAGATAAAACAGCAATGAAGTTTCAAAACAGGTCAGTAGGACAATTACAATAAACAATGCACTGCATATTGTTGTCTTTGCAGTAGTTATTCAGAGGAAAAGATGCAGTCATGATATCTTGTCTAAACCATATTGCTACAAACCTTTCTTCTCAATGAACTAAGAGAAAGTAGCTGTATATCTATCCTATCTTGTGTATACATATATATTTTTTTCCACAACAAAACAGCATTTTATTTATACTTCTGCACAGTTAGTAACATGTGACACAAGGTTTCCTAGTAAATTTCCTATTTTCTGTTAGGCAATATCAGTATAAAGTAGATTTTAAAAATCTGAATTAAAATTTTAAAAAAAGAATATATATGCTTGTTAGTCAAAGACATCTAAATTCTAGGCTATACTCCTTGACTTATTAGAATGTAATTGGCTGGATGAACAACAAGTTTGGTATAAAACTACATACAGAATGTACTCTTTGGTGCTTCTCATTCACAAAGGAGAGTTTAAGCACTTGCAGCTCAAAGTAGGAGGCATCTTGGTTCAGCCCGCCTGCTTGGTACCAAGGACTGAATGCCACTCGTAGTGGATCTGAGCACACAGTAACGCAGTTGCTGCATTTGTTATTCCACAGTACAGTTTCCTACCTGCATTAACATGTAGTAGATTCCAGCCATGCCATGGGCTGCTCCAACATACTGCTTCCTGTGCCACTGATACAACAAGGGACAGCGTTCAGTTTTTCTTTCTTCCCTTGACAAAGTCTTGCCAGATTCAATAATAGCATTGACTACCTGTAGAGATATTGAGACACATAATTCTAAAAAAATTACATGTACCTATTTTGGTAAAACTAACATAAATAATGTATGTGGAGAGAGAGATGAAGCAGGGAGAAAAATTTTACTTAATCTAAAATCTTTAAGCACTGGTGAGACAGCTCAGCAGACTAAAGTGCCTGCTTAGGTAAGCTTAAGCAAGCGCAGGGACTGCAGTTCAATCCCCAGCCCCACATGCTGTGCCAGCCCAAGTTGACCAGAGTCTAGGTGTGGTGGTACACATGTGTAATCCCAGTACTGGGGAGGCTGAAAGCAAGAGGATCACCACGAGTGCGAGCTGCGCAGTGAGACCCTGCAACAACCAAATACATAAATAAATAAATAAATATCTTTAAATGGGGGCTAAAATATTACTATTCATTTTATAAATCAGTAAGAACAGACAGAGAGGAATGGGAAGACAATGTCAGAATAGACAAAGATGTTAAGAAGTCTAGCCAAGGAATCAAAAAGTTCCTTGTATGAAAAGTTTACTAAACTTAAACTTCCTAATTAAAAATGGTTCCAGATATTTCCTTTGCTTTGTAGCTGCAATGTTTTCCCCAAAAGAATTTCAGGGAAGAAAGCTGGAGGAACTGGCTTCACTAATGACAGACTAATGAAATGTAGTCTGCTATGGCATGAAGGTTCTCAGATCAGAAGAATATCGTGTCTGGAGTGACTGTGTGGTAAAGGCACTAACTGTTTCCTTATGTCCATGTTCCTCTCATTCTCCTGGTAGAGTACTCCAAGTTTCAGCTAGGCATTTGGCTTCAGAGCTAGAGAGGCTCAACAGAGCCTTTTCCCTAAGTTTTGGCAATGGACAGGATATGAACACAAAGAGGTGGAAACTCGTAGATAAGCCCTGACAATGGAAGCTCCTTCTCCTCCTCCACCTCCTTTTTCCAATCTCCACAGCCAGAGGCTGCAGTGCCAAACCAACCCAGATCATGCAGGTGAACAACGTGACAAGCTGCCAGTAAGACACAGGGGATGGGTCCCTGCCACTTGGGCCTTATTCATCTCACCAAATGGAAATAGTGATTTTAAATGTTTGAAGTTGCTATTGTTTGGTTCCAGTAAAACTAACTGAATCAATAAAGGGTGAAGAAAGTATGAACTTAAAAAAATTCCACATTTGTACTGCAAAATGTAGGTCAGCATCCCACATTACCTCTTTAATAGCAGATTCACACACAGTGCCTGGGCCAATCTCTGTGTTCAGGTACAGTAAGGCATACAGATACCCTGCCCGTCCATATAACAACTCATCAGGGAGCTCAGACTCCTGGCAGACAGTTCTGTGCAACTGCAAAAGTCTAACGAAAAAGAAAAATTCAGTTTCCCAAGAAATGTTTAAAATACCTCTTCCTCACACAGTTAACTTACCTTATCACTTGGGGAATTAGCTGTTATTTATTTAAATTTTTAATTTAAATTATGATTCCAAAAATATAAACCCAGGAAACAGGTAAAACTTTTCCACTTTACTAAGTCCTCTACCAAATATCAAAATTAAGTAAAAAAGTCTTTATGCTCAAAATTTTTGCCTTCATATGTATTCTAAATCATGTAATAGAAGATATTTCATTCTGAAATCCATCATTAGAAGAAAGTAATTTAAAATTACTGAAATGCACCTGGACTCAGGAATGTGTCTGACTCCTCTGAGTTTTCAACAAACATCAATGGGTGCCGAGGAGATGGCTCAGTAGAATTAGCGCTTGCCTGGCAAGCGCAAGAGCCTGAGTTCAATCCCCGGCTCCACAAAAAAAAAAAAAAAAAAAAAAAAAAAGCGGACTGGCATGTATCAGACACTCTCCAGGGCCCAAGGAGTGAGCCCTCGTTTCTGCTTCATTAAGAAACAACACAAAACAATAGGCACAATATTCTGTAACTCTTCCATCATTAGCATATCTTGTCAGTTACTTAGGGATGGATTCTGCCATTCTCCTGGCCTAAGTCACAAAAGCGCATTTGCATGCATCAAAGGTAACCCAACTGCTTAGGAGAAATTTGATTAAAAACATGTGTATTCCCCCCACGTTAAGGGATACCCATGCTCGAAAATAAACAGCATAGGATGCCATCACTATGGTCAAGGCTACCTTATAAGCCACTTCACTTTTTGGAGAGCTCTGTGTGTAATAGTAGAGCGATTAAAAATAATTTCCATTTTTGAAAGTCT
Source organism: Octodon degus (assembly GCF_000260255.1). Classification (NCBI taxonomy): domain Eukaryota; kingdom Metazoa; phylum Chordata; class Mammalia; order Rodentia; family Octodontidae; genus Octodon; species Octodon degus. Next base: position 177,534 of record NW_004524851.1, read on the forward strand.
TGCCTCTGAAAGACATTCAACTGAGAAATTGGCAAAAACATTCCCCGTTTTACAAGCTCACTTTGTGATGCACTCCTGGGACTCGCAGTCACTCTTTAGCTTATGATGGACCACAGCTCCCACTGCAAGTGGCCCCGCGTCTCCACAGAGAAAAGTGACCCTGCGGCCATTCAGATTCCGAAGCGTCCTCTTGACATAATCCAGGGACCGCAGCAGGTGAGTCTGGTCACCAGTGACACGGGACAGCTGCAGGTACAGCAGGGCTATGCCTGGAATGAGTCCCAGAGAAAGGCATTGTGAGCCCTCTTTCCACCTTTGGAGTATTCTCTCACAATTATATGAGCTATCTTCTTCTACGTAATCTGTCTCAAGGGGGGCAACATAAAAAAATTCTTCAAAATGAAAATGAAACAAAGGGCTGGTGAGATAGCTCAGTGGTGGAAAGCACCTACTTAGAACAAACTTAACAAAGCACAGGGACTGTGGTTCAATCCCCCAGCACCACATGCCAGCCAGCTCCGCCACCTGGTGGGCTGAGCTGGACACACACACACACACACACACACACACACACACACAAATTTAAAAAATGAAACAAAAAAACAAGACACAAAAATCAGGGGTAGAAAAGGACATAAAACAAGTTTAAACCTACTCTCCTGCTATTTGTCCTAATGCAGTATTCAGTACACCTGCTCCTAATCTAGGGCGTTACCAAAGCCCTCCCTTTCCTGATTAATTTTCACCCATTTCCAGGGAGTACTCACTTTCCTTTGTATCTCAAGCAACCTTGGATCTGTTTTCTGTATTCCTCACATATCATTTCCTCCTGCATTACCCTGAATTAAACAACTACTTTGCTGCATTTTATACCTTCTTTTTAATTTTCCTGTTCTTAAAATTGTTTCAATTTTCTTTAGTGACCAACCCATCCGACTGACCAACTAACCAACGAGTCACCTGCCACTTATGGAACAACCACATGAGGCAAGCAGTTAGCCAGAAAAGCGGGTCCCTGTGTTCTTGGAGTAATTGCTCTCCCTGGGTATGTCCAGCTTGGAGCCTAACGCTGGAGATAAACACAACCCTTCCAACAACAAGAGGAAGTACTGCAAGTAAGACTTTTTTGGTGAAACTTATTCTACTAATAGCATGTCATTTTTCCTTTCCAAGTATATTTTCCTTCCCAAAATGTTCCTTATATTTAATTTCTTCAACTCTGTAGGTCTATCTAGGCATGTAAGACTGAAATACTTATTTTATTTATTTATTTATTTATTGAGCCAGGGTCTCACTATGCAGTTCAGCCTGGCCTTGAACTCATTATGTAGTCCAAGCTGACCTTGAACTCACAGCCATTCTCCTTCCTCAGCCTCCTGAGCACTGGGATTACAGGTGTGTGCCACCACACTCTGCTGAAATATTTAATTCTAATGTGAATGTGTAAATGTTCCATTCACAAAAGGCAAATAATAAATGAAACATCATGAAAATGAATGTAAATATTAATATAAAGCTATCGGATTTGGTTATGTATTGCAAAGCCAGGCATTAGTTTCTGGTATCTCTAACATATATACCTGTAACATATATTTATTAATTAAACTAGAAAAATTTAGCTAGAAAGGATTCTAAATTTATATGCTAATCATTAATAGCAATTTAATCAAACTTCAATCCATGAAAAAGATACTCTATCTCATTTCCTTTATAAACTCCAAATAACTACTATAATGTATAGCTATCTAGTAAAATAGTACAAATGTAAAGTTGAGGCAAGTGTATCTTGAAATTATGCTTGGTGATATGAATTATATTACTGGTTGCTTCTAAAATTAAAATAGAAGCCTTCATGTGTGTCAATGAGTCAAGTTGAGTACAACAGTAAAATTAACAGTTTATGAAACAAACTGGAGAAAATCAAACACAACTCACAAGACTAAAGCAATAACAACAGCAACAACAACAAAACCATAAGGCACATCTACTATTACACATTTTTACAACTATATATTAGGTTAAATAATGTTATAAAAATATGGCATACTACATACTACCGGTCAAATTTCTGGTACTAAGTATTTCCTTAGAAATAAAATTACAAAACATCTTATCAATAAAGACATAGTTCAAGACTCCAAGGGTATAAACATTACCATTTTTAAAAGAAAGGAAAATTTAATTTTTAAAATATTTATTTATTTAAGTAACTATTTTTGAGATAGAGTCTCGTTATGTAGTTTAGGCTAGCTTCACACTCACTTTGTATCCCAGGATGGCCTTGAACTTGTGGTGATTTTCCTGCTTCAGCCAATCGACTGCTAGGATTATAGGCATGCACCACCATGCCCAGCAGAAAAGGAAAGTTTAAACCCAAGTCTTACATCTCATGATCCAAGAATAAAACATAGGTTATTATACCCCCACATTCTCACCTGTCCAACCAGTATAAGTAGAGCAATCATGAGGATCAGCTGTCTTCAGCCCTTCTTCCATTTGCTGTAGAAGATCTTTAATTTTGGTCTGGATCCTTTTAGTGAAATTTTGAATGATCTGAGAACCAAAAGAAGAGGAAAATTTAAGTTCCACAAGAACAGGGCAATGTTATAGTAACAGTCTAAGCTGCACGAATATAAAGACAGATGTTGTCTGTAATAGCCCATTTCAATGCCTCATGGGCTTCCACAAGGTTAGTACATTAGTGACACAGTGCCTCAGATGGATTACACTGCCTAATAGAGTCATGAACAATAACCTGCAGAGACCAGCTCCCGTGCATCAGGGGACACTGCACACCGTGCACAGTGTAACTTGCTTGTGCCACGGTGCACAGCTCCTTTCCAAGGGAGATCTTTCACTTTCAGCTGAGCTTCTGTGAGTTAGCGCAGGCCGCAACATTCCAGTCCTGGTTACCTGCATCCAAAATGTAGGATCCCTTTTCTGACCTATTCTTCCCCCACTGACTTTAGCAGCAACTAACTTGTTTTGGGTTTTTTTTTAGAAAGCTGTAGCAAGTGATGCTGTTGGACAGTAATTTATCCACAATAAAACTTTCTCCAAATTACACTTGATTCTCCTGAAACTTGCTGCTGCTTTACCAACTTTATATAGTACTCTAAAGGATTACTACTCAAAGTACTCCTTTGTTGTTCTGTCAACAATGTTTGCAGCATCTTCACCAGTAACAGATTCCCTCTCAAGAAACCACCTGGGCTGGTGAGATGGCTCAGTGGTCTAAAGCACCTACTTAGAACAAGCTTAGCAAATCACAGGGACCGCGGTTCAATCCCCCAGCACCACATGCCAGCCAGCCCCACCCCCTGGTGGGCTGAGCTGGTCCCCCCCACACACACAAATAAATAAATAAAATTAAAAAAAAAAAAAGAAACCACTTGATGTTCTGGTCCTTAAGAAGCAACTCAACCAGGCATAGCTTTGAGGGACTGAGGCAGGAGGATCATGCCTGGGAAACTTAGCAACTTGGTGAGACCTTGTCTCAAAATTTTCAAAAACAAGCAAACAAACAAAAAATCTTTTGGGGATGTAGCTTAGTGGAAAGGCCCTGGGTTCAACACTAGTGCTGAGAAAATGTAAAGAAGAAAAGAAAGAAAGAAGGAAGAAGAAAAGAAGAAAAGGGAGGCAGGAAAAGGGAAGGGAAGGGGAGAGAATGGAAGGGAAGGGAGTCATATTATTAAGCAAATTGCCTTGAGTTCTACTGTTCTGGAACCCAAGGACTACAATAATGACTGAATATGTGAGAAGCCATCCAGTTTGTGTGGAACAGACTACTGTAAGAGCTGACAACTGACAATGCCCGGATTAGAGTGTCCCTGCAAATTCTGAAAATACCTTAGTTACTCTTACTGAGGTATCCTCAGCCTTGAAGGGTATGGGAGAAAAGATTTTTTTTTTTTTTTTTTTTTTTTTTTCCCGGAACCGGGGATTGAACTCAGGCTCTTGCTTGGCAAGTGTTTATTCTACTGAGCTATCTCCCCAGCCCAGAAAAGATAAATTTATGGCTAACTAGCTTTATAGCTCCAGTTTTTAGACACTTCTTACAATGCAGAAGCAAGCAAGACTCTGACCCAAAGTTCAAAGCAACAAAGGTGATAGACACAAAAACAAAGGCCAAGACCCAAGAGTTCTAGTCATCCATGTGAAGGATCAGTGCTTTGAGCCAAAACAGTCTCTAAGTTGGTGTTACAAAGTCTTCAGAGTGGGTCTAAGCCTACAGGGTTGGAACCAGCTTCTTGCAAGTTCTTGTTGGCACTGATACTTTGGCTTCATCACACAAATTGTAATGTTCTTAGTGCCATTAGAATGACAGGCCCTTTCCAGAAGCCTTTTGACTAACTTTGCCCAGAACCAGCAGAAAAATCACTGTCCATTCAATTCCAGCTATTACCTCACAAAATGCAATTCAAGAGGAATAGGACTTAAAAGTTGAAATGGCTTTAACCCACGGGCTGCGGAATGGAAGCTGCATTAGCTAGCTTGAAAACAACATTGATGGCACTATTCATCCCATAGGACCTCCTGGGTAAGTAAGCACATTGTCCATGAGCAGTACTATTTTAGATTTTTTTTTTTCCGGAACTGAGGATTGAACTTAGGCCTTTGTGCTTGCCAGGCAAGCGCTTATTCTACTGAGCCATCTCCCCTGCCCCGAGCAGTACTATTTTAAAGAATTTTTTTTTTTTTCCTGAGCAGCAGGTCTTAAGTGTTCTGACAATACACACATACTCTCTTCTCAATGGCTTGCTTCTCTGCTAGAACACAGGTACAGTAGAGTTGGTATAATTCTCAAAGGCTCTAGGATTTGCAGAATGGCAAGTAAGCATCAGCTTCAACCTAAAGTAACAAGCTACATGAGCCTCTAGCAAGAATTTCAAGCTGGGTTCATACCTAGAACTCCAGCACTGAGAAGACTAAGACAGGAGGATTGTAAGTTCGAGTCCCACCTGGACAAGTTAGCAAGACTGTCTCAAAAAAGGGGTTGGTAGGGATGTTCATTAGGGGTACAGTATGCTTGGGTTCAAACAGACAGAGGGGAAAAAGAGGGGGGAGAGGAATAGGGAGGGAGAGGAAGAAGATGGACTGATTTATTCAGTCTGTTTTTTAAAGTTTGAAGCAAGGCATTAACTTCTGTTCCCTGGCTATGAAAGTCTCAGTGTCACCTCCCAACAGAAGGCTACTTTGACTTCCCTGAAAACCTGGTTTTTTAAAAAAAATTTTTACTTATTCTAATGAGAAAAAAAGACAAAATAGCAATGAAACAGTTTCAAAAACAGGTTAGCCGGACATTTACAATAATTAATACATTGCATACTGTCTTCACAGTAGCTGTTCAGAGGACAAGACGTAGCCATGATATCTTGTCTACGCTATTAGTACAAACCATTCTCCTCAATGAACAGAGAAAGCAGCTATATATCTACCCTAACTAACTTGTATATACATATATGGTTTTTTTTCCACTACAAAACAGTCCTTTATTTATATCCCCCTTTTTTGTTTTGTTTTGTCAGAGATGGGTATTCCACTGCTGTGAGTGAAGCTGCATTTGGAGAAGTCTTTAAAGCATCTTTTCATACTTGATGCCAGTCCAAATATTGTAGCTACATGAATTCAGCAAAATAACCCAATATAGTCTAATAGTCCGTAATAGTAATGAGTTACCAGCACAACTGGCAATTGTCCCAAGTTGTTGACTTCAGCCTTTCACAGCTCAGCATATTAATATAGCTTTACTTTTTACACCTCATGGTTACACTTTTCTGCTGGATAGTTAAGACAAAGTTAAGGCAAGACCTATAATAACTAAAAATGTAACTTTTGCTATCTGCTAAGGTCAATCAAAACCCCCTCAGGATTACCCTGAAACCATGCACAGCACCTTATGGATCTTCCATCAGTGTCAGCCATCTGGATGAGTCACAGCCATTGCTTGACCAATCTGCTCCCTGTGAAAGCCTGAGAGAAGTTTTCTCTCCAGGTGACTTCCTAAGGCACACTCCACATTGTTGATCACTTTCCTCTGTGGCCCCATAATCTCCTTGATCAGAAAATTTGGGACACCACTAGTTATAGGATGTCACAGCAAAGATTCTCGTATGTCTGAGTCCTCAGTGACCTTGAAGGGTTAGGGCCAAAATATTGACTATCTTTTTAGCCCTTCTATGTGTCTAATTTTTGGTCTGCAAACTTTAGGTGTTAAACATCCAGAAGAGAAGTTTATTGATATTACCCTTTAACACAGGCAGTTAAACTTACCATCACTATCTGACTGAATATTACATAGCTTAGACATAAAATGAAACTGCTATTTTCCAACAATAATGGATGTTCTAAAATTTAAATCCCTATAGAATGCTAAAAAACGATTATGCATTTTTGACACATATTTAGAAATCAAACCATATTCAGCACTGGAGCAGTACAATCCTGCTACATTTTTTCTTGTCCCTTGTTTACTTTTATTACCTTTTTGTTAAACATACATTTACTTTAAAGAGAGTATAGCAATAACTGATATGACATTAGAAGCAGTATGCATTTAGAAGACCAAAATGACAGGTACTTTAAGCATGGTTTTAGTATTATACATTGCTGTCCACAATGTAGTGGCTTAGTTCACAGAAATCAGCATATAGAGTTAGTCAGGATGAGAATTCTACCCATTAACTGCTAGTTTCAAAAACCTGATGGAAGTTTTTAGGACCATTGTCTTAACCATTTTGTTTATATAAATGTGTGGTTTAGTCCCTGCCATATTTCCTACTTCTTTCCTTTCTGTGTTTATGTTGTTGAATCCTTAAGCTCTCTCTTTCCATTTAACTGTGTTATACCTTTCAATTTTTATTTCTTCTTTTGAGTTCTTACACTAGGGAGACAATATGGTATTTATACATGTGGGCTTGGTTTATTTCTTTTTTTTTTTTTTTTTTGCTTATTTCATTTATGAGTATAGCTTCCCATTACATCTACTTATATATGAAGGATTCAAATTTATTTTTCTTTATAGCTGAGTAATACTCCATTGTATAGAAACATCACATCTTTTTCATCCATTCCTCAGGTGATGGGCATTTTTGTTGTTTCCAAGATTTGGCTATCACAGATTGTGCTGCTATAAATATAGGCACACATATATCAATATGATATGATGTTTTCAGTTCTTTTGGGAAAATTCCCCAAAGGGGGATAGCTGGATTGAATGGGATTTCCAGTACTAGTTTTCTGAGGAGTCTCCACACTGATTTTCATAATGGTTGCACCAGTCTACATTCCCACAAACAGTGAAGAAGAGCTCCATTTTTCCACAGCCTCTCCAACATTTGTTTTTGGTTGATTTCTTTACAATAGCCATTCTTTCTGAGGTAAGATAGTATTACAGTGTTGTTTTAATTTGCATTTCATGAATGGCTAATAATGTGGAACATTTTTTCATGTATTTATTTCCTTCTTGTATTTCTTCCTCTGAGAAGTGTGTGTTCATCTTGGATGTCCATTTTTGGATTGGGTCTTTACTTTTTGGGACCTTAATGTATTTTAGTCCGTAATATATTCTAGATGGAAAACTTTTGTCTAAGTACTTATAATTTAAGATTTTTTCCAAACTTGTGGGTTGTCTTTTCAATCTATTGGTAATTTCTTTTGACATGTGAAAGCTTCTCAATAAAAGAAGGTCCCAGTTGTTAATTCTTTCAAGTATTTCCCGTGCAGTTTTGATTTTTGTTCATGAACTGTTTGGCTACCCCCACGTATTCAAGATTTCCACCTACTTTCTCTTCTGGGAGATTTAGTATTTCTGTTTTAATGTTTAGATATTCAATCCATTTTGACTTTAGTGTAATGCATGGTGACAGACCTGGGTGAAGTTTAAGTTTTCAGCATGTAGAGAGCCAGTTTTTCCAACACCATTTGCTAAAGAGGCTCTCTTTCTTCCAGTAAGCACATTGGATTATCACAACGCTTATCCCTTTGTTAAAGATAAGGTGGCTGAGTGTGTCTGTAGTTGCATCTGCATCTTCTGATCTATTCCACTGATCTTCAGATTTTTTTTTTTTTTTGCCAAAACCATGCTGATTTTATCACAGTAGCTTGTAGTATAATTTCAAGTCAGAAATTGTAAAACCTCCTGCCTTGACTTTGTTGCCCAGGATTGCCTTTGCTACTCTAAGTCTTTTCTGGTTCCAAATAAATTTAGGAATGATTTCTCTAGGTCTGTGAGGTATGTTGGTGGTATTTTGATTGGGACTGAATTAAACATGTATAGCAATTTTGGGAATATGGCCATCTTCACAATGTTGGTTCTTCCTATCCAGGAGCAGGAATTATCTTTCCATTTT
>NW_004524851.1:185984-187877 GCF_000260255.1 Octodon degus
GGTTCCCAGAACGCTGCAGAAATTCCTACTAGGCGGGCGGGGTGGGGGAGGTCTGCAGAGTGGTGGGGGGTGTTCCATGGGGGTGGGAGAGGGTTCGGCCCACGCTTCACCTGGGCTCGGACTGGTCCAGCTGGCGCAGGGTACCAGGAAGCAAAGAACGTTCTTTTTTTTTTTTTTTATTTTTTGGCAAAACCAGTGATTGAACTCAGGCCCTTGCGCTTGCCAGAGAAGCACTTATTCCACTGAGCCATCTCCCCGGCCCCAGGCTTTACTTTTTATACCTTGTTTTTATACTTTTCTGCTGGATGGTTAAGACCAAAATAAAGCAATACCTATATAACAAAAAAATATAACTTTTGTGTCTGACAAGGTCAGTCAAATCCCCTAGGATTTACCCTGAGGGGTTGGGAGATGGCTAAGTAGAATAAGAACTTGCCTGACAAGTGTAAGGGTCTGAGTTCAATCCCTAGTTCCACCAAAAAAAAAAAAAAAGATTTACCCTGAAACCCTGTACCTCAGATTGTAGATCCTTTGTCAGTGTCAGCCATGTGGATGAGTCACGGCCATTGCTTGGCCAATTTGCTCTCTGTGAAGGCCTGAGAGAATGTTTTCTCTCCAGGTGACTCTCCTTAGGCACACTCTACATCATCGATCACTTTCCCCTGTGGCCCCATAAATAGGACTATTTTATAATATTCACCCAAGAAGTCAAATGCAGAAGAGTACAAGAGATCTGTCCACATACTAGACATCCAGAGAATCCAGAGCAGGGCTTGGATCCTATGACAATGTCTGGCATGAATCCAGCTGATGACCTACAGCCCAGAGCAATGTCTTCCACAAGCTAAGCCAGAGGCCCACAGCCCACAACCATGTCTCATGCAAGTCTTTGTCAAGGATCTACAGTGGGAAGGCCCAAATGCCAGTGGTGGAGGCTAGAAAGGGGGGGGGTGAAGGATCTGTGCCAGCAAGATAAGGGATCTTCACTGGAGCTAGGATTTCCCCTAAGAGAACTGTAGCCATTCTCAATGATAGCAGGACCTAAGCACCTCAGACGATGAGAACAGCAGAGTTCTTGTCAGGAATACCAGTATGACAAGCTTCTCTGGGTGAACCAATAGCACACTATCTTCCTACTCAGTTCTCCTTTTATGCTGATGGCAACAATCCTGGGGTGGGCCTTCCATGCTCAGAACCACACCAATTCCATTCCACTGGGTATCATAAGGTGACCACTAGTTAATCCACAACGGAGACTAAGACTACAAATATGCTTGGAAAATATTTACTAATTCCGAGACACTTCTTTTTAAAAAGACTTAAAACTTCCCAAGGTTTTTAAGAGACTACAGATTTGTGTGCAAGATTTTGTGGCAATAATCAATGGCAAGATGAGGCCAACTGAAGATTTCAGTGTGACACATTAACTAGCTATACAAATCTGCATCACTGTAACATCTGGGGTAGAAAAATCAATCTTTGGCTATTGTTCTCCTTATTAGAGTCTGATGGAAACATGCAGAGATAACATACACTACACTTATAACTATGAAGCAAAATATTGCTTAAAAATTCTTATTATGCTATATTGTAACTCGGTAGTGTCCCAAATTTTCTGATCAAGGACATTATGGGGGGGTCAAAGAGGAAAGTGATCAATTATGTAGAGCGTGCCTAAGGAGAGTCACATGGAGGAAAACATTCTCTCAGGCTTTCACAGAGAGCACATTGGCCAAGCAATGGCCGTGACTCATCCACATGGCTGACACTGACACAGGTTCTACAATCTGAGGTACAGGATCTCAGGATAAATCTTGAGGGGATTTCACTGACCTTATCAGACCCAAAAGCTACAACTCTTGTTGCATAGGTCCGCTTTACCTTGGTCTTAAC
>NW_004524851.1:195028-196527 GCF_000260255.1 Octodon degus
CGCTTATCCTACTGAGCCATCTCCCCAGCCCCTATCTTTCCATTTTCTGAAATCCTCTATGATCCCTTTCCTAAGAGTACTGTAATTTTCATTGAATAGGTCATTTACTTCTTTAGTTAGATTAATTCCTAAGCATTTCAATTTCTGCAGTGCTATTGTAAAAGGTATTGTTTCTCTAATTTCTCTCTCCATGTGCTTGTTACCTGTGCAGAGGAATGCTACTGACTTTTGGGTACTGACTTTGTATTCTGCTATGCTACTGAATTTGTGTATTAAATCTAGTAGCTTCTTGGTGGAGTTTTTTGGGTCTTCCAAGTAAAGTATCACATCATCTGCAAATAATGATAGTTTAACTTCTTTATCTATTCTTATTCCTTTTATTTCTCTCTTAAATAATGGCTCTAGCTAATGATTCCAGAATTATTTTGAATAGAAGTGGTGATAGGGGACATTCTTTTCTTGGATCTGATCTGAGAGTAAAAGATTTCAGTTTTTCCCCATTTAGAATTATGTTAGCAGTTGGATTGTCATAGATGGCTTTTATCAGACTGAGGTAGAGGCCATCTATTCCAATCTTCTGTAGCACTTTGAACATGAATGAGTGTTGGATTTTGTCAAAAGCCTTTCCTGCATCAATTGAGATGATCATGTGGTTTTTGGAACTGGCTCTATTTATATAATGTATTACATTTATAGATTTGCATATGTTGAACCATCCTTGCATCCCTGGGATGAATCCTACTTGGTCATGGTGTATGATCTTCTTGATGATTTGCTGTATTCTATTTGCTAGGATTGTAGCATCTATGTTCATGAGGGAGATTGGCCTGTAGTTCTCGTTTTTAGTTGCATCTTTCTCTGGTTTTGGTATCAGCATAATACTCACATCCAGGAATGATTTGGGGAGAATTGTTTCCTTTTCAATTTCACTGAAGAGTTTAAGGAGTATTGGGATTATATCTTCTGTAAATTTCTTGTAGAATTTGGCTGTGAATCCATCAGGACCTGGACTTTTGTCAGTAGATTTTTTATTACATTTTTAATTTCATTCAATTATTCAGCAACCACTGGGTTACAGATGAAATTAAACAATATCTAAATTCAATGAAAATTCAAGCACTACTTATTGGAATTTATGGGATGTTACTGGGTTATTGAGAGTTCTTTCTTTCCTTTTTTGTGGTACCAGGGAATGAACTCAGGACCCCACGCTTGCCAGGGAAGTGTTTATTCTACTGAGCTATCTCCCCGGCCCCTATTGAGAGTTCTTATATCTTGGTAATTTGTATCTTTCTAGAAATCTGTTCATTTCTTCTGTGTCTTCGATTCTGTGAGAGTAAAGATTCTCAAAAGTTTTGATGATCTTCTGAATTTCCAGAGGGATTGTGGTAATTTTATCCCTTTCATTCCTTATTGATTCAATTTGAGTTTTTCTTTCTTCTGTTTTTTTTTAATTTTTATTTTTATTTATTTATTTATGTGTGTGTGTGTGTGTGTGT
>NW_004524851.1:196627-218006 GCF_000260255.1 Octodon degus
GGTCCCTGTGCTTTGCTAAGCTTGTTCTAAGTAGGTGCTTTAGACCACTGAGCCATCTCACCAGCCCCATTCTTTCCTCTTTTTGATGAGGTTAGTTAGGGGCTTACCAATTTTATTTAATCTTTCAAAGAACTAGCTTTTTTATTTAATTCTTTGTATTGTTTTGGTTGTCTTGAATACATTAATTTCTGCCCTAATCTTTATAATTTCCTCCCATCTTTGGGCTTTGGGTTTGGTTTGCTCTTATTTTTCTAGATGGTTGAGGTGCAACATTATGGCATTTGTTCCCATTCTGTTTTCCTAATGTATAAGTCTACCGTTACAAATTTCCCTCTAAGAACTACTTTCATTGCATCCCATAAGTTATGATTGAAGTTTCATTGAATTGTAGATATTGTTTAATTTCACCTGCAACCCATTGGTTGCTGAGGAGGGTGTTGGTTAATTTCCATGTATTTATGGGGTTTTTGTGGTTCCTTTTGTCATTTATTTCTAGTTTCCTTGCACTGTGGTCAAATAACATGCATGGGATAATTTGTTTTCTTGCATATACTTAAGCATGACCTATGGATAGTATGTGGTATATTTTAGAAATATACCATGTGCAGCTGAAAAAACTGTGTATTCAAATGTGGTTGGGTGGAACACTCTGTATATGTCCACTAAGTCCATTTGTTCCAAGTTCTGATTCAGTTCTGCTACCTCTTTGCTAATTTTTTGCCATTTTAACCTATCTTTTTGCGATAAGGGGTCATTAAGGTCTCCTGTTAAGATTGTGGTATTGGATATTGTATTTTTCATGTCCATTAAGATTTGTGTTATATAGTTGGATGTCCCTGAGTTTGTTGCATACATATTTATGACTGCTACCTCTTCCTCCTGTATTTTTCCCCCTAACCAGTATGTAGTGGCTTTCTTTATTTCATTTGGCCATTCTTGGTTTGAAGTTCAGACTGTCTGTGAACAGGATTGCTACCCCTGCTTCTTTCTGAGGTGCTGGGGCATGCAGTATTGTTTTCCATCCTTTAACTTTCAGCCTATGAATTTCTTTATGAGTTACGAGTTTCTTGTATACACATATTGATGGATTTTGCTTCCTGATCCACTCTGCCAGTCTATTCCTTTTAATTGGTGAATTGAGTTCATTTACCTTGATGGTTATAATTAAGATGCACTGACTTGTGATTGACATGTTATTTATCTGCTGTTGTATACTCTTTTTTTCTCCTGTGTTTGCTTGCCCTATTTGATGGGTTCTTTCCATTCTTATTCATGGAGCTGTGGTCATTTTGGTCCCTCTCTAGAATATCTTTCGTAGTCTGTGTAGGGTTGGCTTTGTCATCATGAAATTCTTTAGTTGTTCTTTGTCATGGAAGTATTTCACTTCTCCATCAAACTTGACAGTTTTGCAAGTTATAGCAGTCTGGGCTGACATTTGTTTTCTCGGAGGACTTGAAGTACTTCACTCCCTGGTCTTCTTGACTTGATGCTTTGTGAAGAGAAATCTGTTGTTATTCTAATGGTTTTCCTTTAAATGTGATCTATTTCTTTTCTCTTGCAGCTTTTAGTATATTGTTTTTGTGCTGGATTTCTGGGATCTTGATTAGTATATGTCTGGGTGTGGTTTTAATTGGGTTGATGTTATTTGGAGTTCTATATGCTTCGGTTACCTGAATGTCAGATTGTTTCCCCATATTTTGGAAGTTTTCTGCTATTATTTATGCCCATATTCTTTTTATATCATTTGTATTGACTCCTTCTTTCTCATTAATGCCTATTAGTCTTACATGGTTCATCTTTGCATCTCCTTGCAGATGTTGAATTATTTTTCCTGCACCCTAGTTGTTTTTAAGAGATCTTTTCTTACCTTTTCACTAGCTGCAACAATGTCTTCAAGGTCTGAAACTCTATCTCCCCTTTCATTCAAACAGTTTTGTCAGCTTGTGATTGAGGTTTTAATTTTCTGTATATCTCTTTGAATCTGCTTCATGCATACTATTTCTTTCCTATATTGTTCATTCAAGGATTCCATCATTTTTCTATTCTCCTCTATTTCTTTTATCAGTGTCTTCCTTAGAAGCACTTAGTAATTCTTTCATTATAGTTATCATTTCTCTTTTTACTTCAGAGATTATTTCTGATCTGATTTTCTCTGTACCTTTCTGCAGTTTTTCTTTACTTCAGACACTATTATTTCAGAGATTTCAGGTATGTGATTTCCTGTTTCTTCTACGCTGGTGTCTCCTGCATTTGTTCTGGGTGGGATCAGGGCCTGAGAATTCATTTTGCTCCTTCTCTTTTTCATTTTATATAGCACTGTCTTCTGACCTTTGGTGTAGAGCTTTGGTGCGGTTATTACCTTAGCATGTACTGATATTATTACCCAAGAGAGATTATGTGATTAAGGCAATTACAGTTTTGTATTTACAGAACTATAATTAGTAACACTAATAATGGATAGTGAGATTTAGCAGTTGACAAACTTTTGTATCTAATGGGTTTGCCTTTTAGACCCTAAGAACAAACATTATGACTGTATAGCTAAGCAGATATTAGACTGGGAATTTGTACTTAAATTAATTCCCCTAAGTTCTGTCTGAGACTAGGTCACCCTGATTACCTGTAGCCCCCTCTCTCAATCAAGTGAGGAAGAGAGGATGCTCTCAGAGATCTGGGTCTAGCAAAGTGCCTCAGCTTACCAGGTCCAGATCTACCAAGTTTGAACTCATCCAGGTGGGCCTAGCACAGGTCTGACTGTTGTGTTCAGTTTCTTCTTGCTGTAGCCCATAGAAGTGGACCCTCTGGACCCCTCTGGCAAGATGTTTGGCTCCTGAATTAGGTGAGTGGGTCTCACCCTTGCCTCTCTGCAGGGAGTTCTGCTGCAGGGTTCCACATCAGGCCTGTCTGATGCAGGAGGTTGCAATGAGCACGGAAGGTTACACACACACACACCTAGCCTGGGTGCTGGCTGGAGTAGAATCAGGCGGGCGCAGACGGTCCCACACACACACTGGGCTTGGGTGGCAGTAGTAGAATCTGGTGGGCATGGCAAAACCTGTTGTTTTGGTGCTATCTCCTTCACCAGCCATCAAGTTATAACTTACTTGCCCTAAGCTTCTGCATCAGCACCTGTACTCCATCTTGCCCTTCTATTTTATAGAGATAGATTCTGTGTGTGTGTGTGTGTGTGTGTGTGTGTGTGGCCAGCTCCACCCACCTTGGAGGAGGAGGTTGGCATGGCATGTGGTACTGGGGATAGAACCACGATCCCTGTGTGCTTGCCTACCCTTGCCTAAGCAGGTGCTTTAGATTGCTGAGCTATCTTGCCAGCACCTAGAGATGGATTCTTAAACTTCATGAACAGTCTCTTTTCTTCTGTAGTTTCCTCACCATCTCAGTCATCAGAGAACTAAAGATAGGACTTCGGTCTGGATTAGTTTTTAGCTCAAGCAAGTACTGTAGCTGATTTGCATCTATCTAAACTACTCAAACTTTCACCACACCCACTTTCTTATGACTCATGTGTTCACTGGAGTAGTGCTTTTCACTTCCTTTACAATCATGGAGCCACTGGTTGGCTCCATGTCATAGAAGGCCTACCTCTTGCCTATCTTGCTTTCAACAAGCCTTCATCACAAACCTTTATCACTTGTAGCTTTTGATTTGAAGTAGATGTGTGACTCTCCCATTTACTTGAACACTGGGTGGCCAGGCCCCTGGAGGGTTAATAATCAGCTTAACCTTAGCACAACTGTGTCAGGAAGTTGAGGTCTGTTATGGTTTGCCTCTAGCTGTCCCCCCAAAGCCTCATGCAGTCATGGGGTGGACTTCTAGAGTTTGTGATTAACTCATGATCCACTGGGATTATGGATAATACAAGGCTGGGATTATGTGTGTGAGTCCTGTTGGGATTATAGTAGTGAGTGCTTTACCCAGACTGGGGTGGATAGCCTAAACGTAACATAAGAGAGACAGGGAGACAGACTCTCTCTACTATTGCTGCCACTCCTTGCATTTGCTCTTGCTTTTTGCTGCCGTCACAAAGGGATGCTCTCTGCCATGCACCACTCTGCCTTGGAGCCAGCTGAGTATGCAGTGAAACCTCCAGTAACAGTGAGCCAAATACACCTTTCCTTCCTTCATTTTGGGTGTCGAGTACTTATCCCAGCAACAAGAGAAGAGTAACTGAGACAAGGTCTTTGCAAAGGGAAGGGATGGGGACTGACCAGTAAGTGCAGCAGCTGGCCACACGCTCACCATGAAGCTCACATTTTATAAGGGTACAGTTTGTGAACATGCATAGCAATTGCAATGATAATGTCAAGGTAACTGCAGAGCCTCATAACCATACAATAACTTCCAAGTGCCTATCCCTGTGCATATGCTGAAGCCCTCGTAAGTACATACCTATGCATTCAGGCACAGGTATATCCATTTTACAGCTAATACACTAAAGAGTATTTAAGTTTATAGGTATATGACTTTTCTTCATAAGCATTATATTTATTATTAGTCCAAGATTACAACAGGCTGCCAAGACAACAGTCTACTTAGTGATTAAAACACAGCACTAACTTTCAAAATTGTATCATTAAATGCTATTTAGAGTGTTAAATTATAATCATTTTTACTACAACCTGGTGGCAAAAGACCTTCCTTTGTGGGAAAAGCTGAGCTTTAAACTTAAGGCCAACATCAACTTCGTGAGAACCCTTACAAACATGTGACATATCCCATGATAGCTCACATGTGACGACCAACAGCTCCCACCTGTCTCAGGGCTTATGTACACAAACGGGTCTCACTTCCCCACTTCTTATTATGAGCAGTGCCCTCTGGGTGTGACACTCCTAATATTTTTGAGGATATGTGTGTAAGCATATTTTATCTGCTAACACACATCTGTGTGTTAGCTTTCTCGCTCTGTGACAAAATGCAAAAGACAATCAGTTTCACAAGGATTTGTTTGGCTCATGGTCTCAGGCCTCATCACTTTGGGGGTGTGTTGGCACCATGATGGCCAGAAAGCAGACAAGGGGGAGGAGCTAGGGCCTAATATTCCCTTTAGAGGCACAGGCCCTCCAACTACCCTACCTTTAAAGGCTCTCCTACTTCCCACAGTGCTGTAGGCAGACTAGCAAGCAAGCCTTTCACATACGGACCTCTGGCGGGGGGGGAGGGCACTCCAGACCTGAACTACAGCAAGCTGTTAACTAATGCACCAAAAGAATAATTTTCTGCCTCAAAGTTGGTAGTTTAAGCCTTCCTGAGTCTTGTCATTTGGTTTCCACTGTAATCAAAGAGACAAAGATTATTTGCATAAGAAACAAACTGGAGTAATTGTCTTTATGATATGGTGGTAGTTAGTGAGCAGTACTTGTGCATGTCTATTCTCCACACCTTTCCTTCTCATCAGAATTTTGATTGTATTCTGAATGAGAACAACCACAGAACAACTGTTTGCTTTTCCAGACTCCCTTACATAAAAGGACAACTAAGTGACAGTTGTGACCAGTGAGGCTTAAGTGTGAGTCTTCTAGGAAATCTTTAGAGGTTCTTACTTTTCCTGAAAGTTGGTATCTCCCATTTGTCTTTCTTCTTTCTTCCCACCAGACACTTGGATATGATGCCTGGGATGATAGCAGACATTGTATACTAGAACCACAAATGAGAGAAGGACCAAAATCATAGAAATCCTAGCCCCAAACTTGTTGAAGCTTATCAACACCAATAGCTGCCTACCTCTAGGGCTCCTAATCTAAGACACTTCTACACTGAGTTGTTTATCATACTACATACAGACCTGACTCACAATGATATATAGTCAGCTGTCTCATGGCAACTTTATCCCAAAGCACAGGCGATTAATCCAGGATTTCTCATAAATGCCACTTGAGTATATTTTTAGGGAGTATGATTCTTACTCTAACTCCCTTTAATATTTGCCAAGATTTCATTCAAAACTCACTTTTACGCCCTTTGCTTTAAAGGCACATTTTCTAGTTGTTCATTTTCTAACTATCTCATTATACTGGATCCAAATTCTGAACAAAGAATATGTATTATGTTAACCTATTCTATAGATTTTAGTTGTATTTCATGGGGGATTATTGTACCAGGAAAAATTTTAACTGGTTCATCTCATTCAATAATGGAATTATCAGAAAGACAACTAAAAATTATGGATCATTTACCATGTACTTGCCACGTATACTTCACACATTTCAATTAATCTTCTCACTGATGACTCAGTTTTAGGTAAGGAAGGTAAGGGCACTTATGGTCATAGGACAACAGTAAACTATAGATCTTAGAGCTCACTCAGGGCTCTGGGCTTCCCCTTGCTGTGACTGATGTGCAAATCTTTACTGGACTTTTTTTTTTTTTTAGAACTGGGGATTGAACTCGGGCCCTTGCACTTGCCAGGCAAGCACTTATTCTACTGAGCCATCTCCCCAGCCCTGGCTTCTTTAATTCCATTTTGCTTTTCATTTTTCCACACTCACTCAAATCATATGAATACAAATACATTAGCAATAAGCACTGAAACATCAGGAGAGGTAACAGAACTTCAGAGGCTTTAATCTCTGTTCTGAGGCTAACTTTTTGCAAATATGTTACAATCAGGAAAAAAAAAAGCAGCTCTTCTTTTCCTACACAGTAGGCAATTTTCCCAAACAAAGATGCCCAGGTATGTTAGAAAGCACAAATACACTGGAGTAGCTATTAACCACTGGTTATAAAACTCCTTGTAGGGCATTGCTGCACAATGTATGTTTATGACAAGATTTTTCTTCCTTACAAGAGTTTTCTTGGTAAGAAACCCTAGAATTCACATGGGAGTTTTTTCCTGGGGCAGTGGGAGGAGGGTAAAGGGGGGCGTGGATAGAGAGCGAGGGAGAGAAGGAGGAACCAAAAACAGGCAGGCAGGTGCTGCGCCATATAACCACACAGACCATCTCTGTCGGGTCTTGGGGAAAGAGTCAGGAAATTAAACTGTTCTCTCACCAGGCTTTTTTTCCGCCTACTTCATAAGAACAACAAAGGAGAGGAATCTAACTCCAAACTGCCATTCCCTAGAACACACATGCCCTCTGCACCTCTCTGCCACCATGGCATCTCACACAGGAGGGGTTCAGGACCACATGCTCCTCAGCCATGTCTATATTCATTATGGAAAAATAAGCAGATTTTTATAAATTTTTATAATCTTAAATATAGCTGTTAAGAACTAGCAAGACTCTAAAAACTGTTCCTGAAGTTATTCAGTTTTTACTCATATAATGCCCCAAATTTCTTTACCTTCACATACAGTTTGATATGTATGACAGTTTATTAACATGACAGTCTACTTAATTTACCATGATAATATACCTAGTATACCTAACATGATAATATACCTAATTTACCAATACATTAAAGATACTTAGGTCACTTTCAGATGTCTAGAAAATAAAATGTGGCTCACTGGCAAATTTTGAGTCCAATATTAGATTATTTGATTCGGTAATTCTTTTAGACAACAAAGAAGCAAGCGCCAGATACTGTCTACTGGACAAAAAGTCTCAGTAAGTGAGTAAGATCGGATCTCTCCTCCCAAGTTCCTGGTTTCATGAGACAACTATAAAAGCAATCATGAGTATAGTAAATGCCAGACGAGGAACATGCAACATGATGCGTCCAGCAAATATACATGCAAATGCACACTGATATACTGTATTAAGACTCCTGACATATCCCAGCACAGCTTCTAGGAAAACAGTACTCTTGGAAAAGAGTTTTCAGTTTACATTTGGAGAAGGCATTCAGACATCTGCCAGGGTTATCATCAGGCCCCTGCTCCCCTAGACAGGCAAGTGAGCAGCCAGCATAACAAGGAGGATGGGGAAGGCAGCAAGGCACTGACCACCCCCGTGCGGCTGGGAAGGAAGCTTGCAGGACCACAGAGAACCCTTCCAAGGCTATCAGGCATCATCAACGGGACACTGCATGTCTGGTGACCTGTGGAGTGTGTTCCTTAATGGGACATGCCGCTGAGCCTATCTTCCAGATGTCTGCATGCAACTAGGCCTTTTAACTACATGAAAGGAATACACACTCTCTTTGTCTGTTGTTGCCCTTCACCAACATAACAGACCTATGGTAAATATATAACTTATCACCCCATTTTACAAGTGAGTAACAGGACGTCCAGGGAGACAGGGAAAGTCACTTAGAAAAAGTGAAGAGAACAATAAGTAGAAGATTCATGGGTTTTGTAGAGCAAAATCGGGAGGTGGGTACAGAATCACAACAAGTATAATGGGGGACTTTATTTCATGGATTCTGGATTGTGACTCATTTGAGTAACTAAAAATTGTTATCTTAGGGCTGGTAAGACAGCTCAGCGGACTATGGGCCTGCTTTGGCAAGCACAGGGACCAGGATTTGATCCCTGGTCCCATATGCCATGCTGGCCCCACCCTCATGATACGCTGAGCCAGCAAATGAGTCCAGGTGTGCTGGCACACACCCATAAACCCAGTGCTGGGGAGTCTGAAAACAGGAGTTTAAAACCAGGTATCTAGCTCTAGACTCCAAGATTTTGACCAATATACAAAGGATTTTGTAATAAACAGAACAGACCCTCAAAATGTTCACTACCCAATCCCTGGAACCTGAAACAGATTATAGACCTAGAAGTTAAGTGACAACAGATTATCCAGGAGGGACCCATCTAACCCAAGGACTGCTGAGAAGCAGAGAACTTCCTCTAACTGTAGGCCTAGAGACAGGACAGACAATAAAGCAGAGAACGGTGAAACATGAGAGGGATGCAACTGGTTCTTACTTGAAAGGTCACATTAAAAACCTGGAGGGGGGTTTGAAGGTTAGCTCAGTTGTTTAAAGCGCCTGTTTGGGAAAACTCAGTCAGGTGCATGGGACCACAGTTTGATCCCCGCCTCCACATGCCGCACCAGACCCACCCTTAAGGCAGCTTGAGCAAGCAAAAAAAAAAAAAAAAAAAAAAGAATCCTCAAGTTTAAAAAAAAACTTGGAGGACTCAGCAGCATTTAGAAGCAAAGATTAGCTGTGCCCAACATCTGGCAGGGCAACAAGAGCTGCAGACCACAACTAACTGGACCTAGCCACTGCTGGAATTAGAGGCAGGTTCACCCCCACAGCCTCCAGAAAAGGATACACCTTGCTAACACCCTGAGAAGCTCCAGGAAAAGGAATCAGCTGCTCATGCTGAAATGCAGGTTAGGACACACTTAACTACAAGAAATTACATAGCTGTGCTTTCTTGTGGGGGATGGGTACTGGGAATCAAACTGAGGCACGATGGCAGGCACTGTGCCACTGAGCTATATCCCCAGCTATGGTGCTGCTTTAAGCTGCTAAATTTGTGTTTTTTTTTTTTTTTCCGGAACCGGGGATTGAACTCAGGCCCTTGCGCTTGCCAGGGAAGCACATATTCCACTGAGCCATCTCCCCGGCCCCTAAGCTGCTAAATTTGTAACACTTTTTAATGGTAGCAGTAGAAAACTAACACAACATTCTTACTCAACCCTTTAAATGGCTCGTAATGACCAAAGTCAGCCTGGTCAACTCTGAGTAAGTTCCGTGGAGCAAGTCGTATCTACCCTGAGTGTCACAGAAATGTGACAGAGATCTAAGCTAGGTAGAAGTATCACAGGCAGTCAGGCAGGGCTGGGCCTTTGAAGCAGTCAGTGCAGAGGATGAGAACACATTACACTGTGGCTGGAGGCACATCTGTTGTTGAAAGCCAGGCCTCAATGACCAGGCCTGCACACCTCCCCAAAGAAAATCAATTGAGATCACCTGGTCCAATAAAGTCTAGATTGACATTAGTCACCTAAGTGGGTAACCAAGAATTCCTGACTCAACTTTTCCAAAAAAGGTCCTTGTTCTTTCTATGTGCACTTGCTATGTGACTTGCTGTCCCACTGGATCAGCATTACCTAGGTGGCTATACTTACAATCTATTGTCTGGTCAGTTTCGTCCCCCATTGTACTCATTGTGATTCTGTACCCACCTCCCGATTTTGCTCTACAAAACTTCCTCTGAATAGGAAGTTTTGATCCCCAGCACCCCACTTGGACCCCCTCCTGTCTCTCAGGAGCTCTTACTCCCACAATCAAGTTTTCTTACTCATAACCTCAATTGTTCCTTAGAATTCATTCTTTGATTTCAGGGAACATGAACTTGGTACATCCAACATCTAGCAGGTTGGGAGTTATAATACTTCCCTTAAACCATTTTGAGGCTCTATATCATTTGGAGGCCCCACCAAGATAACTGGAAAAAGGGAAGAGCTTCCATTTGTTTCATGGATTCTGGACTGTGACTCATTTGAGTAATCAAAAATCGCTATTTTAGGGCCAGTGAGATAGCACAGTGGACTAAGGGCCTGCTTTGGCAAGCACAGGGACCAGGATTTGATCCCCAGTCCCAGATGCCATGTTGGCCCCACCCTCAGGACGCGCTGAGCCAGTGAACGAGTCCCAGTGTGGTGGCACACATCCATAAACCCAGCGCTAGGGAGGCTAAAAACAGGAAGATCACCACGAGTCTGAGTCACATAGTGAGACCCTGTACCAAATACATACATGCAAAAAAAAAAAAAAAGTTTTATCCTTGTCTGTTGACTGTTTATGTTTTGAATTTTATGCCCTGTCTTTCTTAAACATTGTCTTTGTTAAAATGATGATACATAAGAGAACACAGGAAGAATTATGTTTCTTTGATGGCACATTTACTTCTACAGGCAAGGTCTTGTGTTCATGTTTTATATATGCTGCATTTGGACTTACTAGTTGCTGAATTTATTAGTGCCCTCACCTGACCTGTTTGAGCTATATGACTTTTTAGATGATAGCATTAGAGAAAAGCAATGTTAGAGCATGTCCTAATGGACTTTGATATGAACTACTATAAAATGGGTCTTTTATAAAATCTAGGTTACATTTGGTAAAATGCATGCCTATTAATAAATCACTGGACTCCATCTGCTAGTTAAAAAGCAATAGGCTGACAGATCTTTCAAAATCTTTTTTATTTATGTATGTATTTGGTACAGGGTCTTGTTACAGAACTTGGACTTGTAGTGATCCTCCTGTCTCAGCCTCCCCAGTGCTAGGATTACAGGCATGTGCCACCATGCCTAGTTTTGGTGGCTGGCATGGGGGACCTAGGGTTGGCACAGTATGTGGTACTGGGGATCAAACCTGGTTCATTGTGCTTGCTAGATAGGTACTTAGACTGCTGAGCTACCTCCCCCACTCCAACAGCTGTTCTTAAGACTTGGAAGACAGGTTTCACTGGGTCAGTCTGGCCAGGTCAGCCCTCATATAGTGTAGAGGGGAATGTTGAGCCTGTTCTGATTCAGTTTACTTTCCAGTTTGATCTTCCACTGGTGAGGCAGCATCTTAGCTTTTAAGATCCCCACTCTTGCCTTTCTAGGCTGAGGGTGATGACTCATGGGCAAGCTGTCTCAATAACTCATTTGAGCACAAGAAGAAAAGATTTCTTTTTGCTAATCTCATTTCTTATCTTTTACTGTTGCTCTGTACTTTTTTTTTTTCCTGAGGTATGTTTCTGCTAAAGATTAGCGAGATGGAGGAACACTAAACTGTCTCAACCTTTCCTTGCTATCCACCAACTAAGAACATTTAGACTGAGCCTGTAGAAAATGAGCATTTGCTAACGCTGAAGATAAGGAAATTATCTAGATAGGGACACATATACCCTGTCTCTGGGTCAGACGAGACATCAAAACTTTGCCCATCCACAAGAACACGTAGAAAAGCGACGTCCTCATTTAAATGTTCTGGGCAATGGTCTCCCTCAGGAGACTGAACGTCAGACACTGTGGGAAGAATCAAATCCTGAGTGAGACCAGGAGAAGCTATTTCCTCAAGCACAGCATTGAAGGGGCCAAAACACATTTAGTCTAAAGGAAAAATCCCACCCTCCTGGCTCTTCTCACCCCCTTGCCCTTCCCAGCCCAATTCTCATCATTTATGTGCGTAGGAAGAAGAATGTCTTCTAATGTACAAATTGTGCTTCCTAAATGATAAGTACAGGTTTTAGGCTTGAGAGTTTCCTAAGTGTGCTGCAGATTTAGAGACACTGAGTCTTCCCTTGCTGTTGGCGAAGACTGCCTTAGTGACTAGGTAGACAACACATATGTTCTGGGGACTTCTTAGCCATAGGGCCCAGGCAGGATTTTTCTGAGCTATCACTTTATCTCTAGAAGTGATCTCTTTTGCAGGCTGTGAGGTGCTCTAACCACTTCCAATTTGCTTTTTGATTTCCTTTGCTCTCTTTCAAAAACTTGGAAAGCAACGGTGCAGTTATCTTGGATACTAGGAGTGCAAGTTTGCAGAGGCACAAATCAGTAGGGGTGGCTGGTCCAACTCCACTCATCTTCTGGCCACTCTCCAGAGAGCAGCCACCTGCAGGACACCTTGGGGGACGCCTGGGGGAGTACAGAAACCAAGTAGGGGTTAAAAAGGATGCTTTTTCTCTTCTGCTACAGATGGGAAAAATGTCATTCTCTTATTCTTTGGGATATATTCTTAAGCCCTGGAGATTGTTCAACCTTCATATACTAAGAAAGAGATGTTTAATATTTTTCTGCACCCATGCATGACCTCCCTACCACCTAAAGGCAAAACAGAACACAGAGGGGGAGTAGTGATTATGATACTATTTCACAACTAGACTTGCATTATAAGAGAGAGGGAAATTGGTCAGAATCACCTTATCTTCAGACTTTCTTTGCATTAAGAATCTTCACCTGTGCACAAATGTAAATGTAAGCCAAAGGAAAAGCAGACATCTTTGGCCCTTTTGGCACAATTGGATCCATATAGGGCTGGCCAGATAGCTCAGTGGATTAAAGTGCCTGCTTAGGCAGACCAGGGACCAGCATGCTGTGTGGGCCCTGCCCCAGAGGTGCGCTGAGACAGCAAATGAGCCTGGGCATGGTGGCACTCTCCTGTAATCCCAGAGCTTGGGAGGCTGAAAACAGGAGTATCATTACGAGTCTGATATGCATAATGAGACCCTGTACACCTTGTGCTAAATACATTTAAGGAATTTAAAAATAAATAAAGTTACAATTGGATGAATCTATTACTAAGTCTGAGAACAAGATTTTCATGGCAATCTATTCAGGCCTTGTTAGAGCTGGCAAGGGAACAGATTTAATAAAGGACACATTTTATAGGATTATTTTACAATATTTACACAAAAAGTCAAGTGCAGAAAAGTGCAAGAGATCTGCCCGCACACTAGAGACCCAAAGAATCCAACTAAGAGCCTACATCCCATGACAATGTCCTCCGTGAGTCCAGCTAGAGACCAAAATCCACAACATCTCATGCAAGTCTGTTCCAAGGGTCTGTACTGGGAAGGGCCAAAGGTCAGTGGTGGAAGCTAGAAGGTCTGTGCCACTGTGGTAAAGGGTCTGTGCCAGCAGCCTGAAGGATCTGCACTGAAGCCAGGAAGTGACACTCAAGGTAAGGAGAAACGCAGCCATCCCCAGTGACAGCAAGAACCTGAGCTCCTCTTGCAATGAGAATAGCTGAGCTCCTATCAGGAAAACCAGAATGACAAGCTTCTCCAAGAGAATCAGTAGCATACCATCTTCCCTTCCAGTTTTCCCTTTAAGCTGCTGACAAATCCTCAGGTGGGCCTTCCACACCCAGAACCATGCTGATTCAATTCAGCAGGGTGTCACAAGTTGACCATTAGTTAATCCACCACAGGTCCACCTTCTGTTTCTCAGAAGCTGTCTCTCCCAATAAAAGTTTCCTACTCTTAACCTCTGTTATTACTTAAAATTCATTCTTTGATTATGGAGAACACAAACTCATCATATCTAACATCTAGCAGGTTGGGAGTTATAGTTTCCTTGTATCAAACATTGCTATGTGGATAGTAGCAGGGGATGTATCACATGCTGAAGTACCAAGGTGATATAAAAAAAGGTATCTAGTGAAAGATATGTTGTTCCTGGAAAAACACATAGTTTTATCTGAAAGGTAAGGAATGTACAATCGATCCTTTCCTGAAAGACTTTCATTCTGTATGAGTGAAAAATTTTGTCCTAGTGTAAGGATTGCCAAACATAGAAACCTTAAAAAAGACAGACCAACTGTTACAAAACTAAGACTTTAACTTCAAAGACAGTAAAAAGTCTCAAAATAGAAATATAATATATATAACTCCTAAGAAAAAAAATAATTTTGAGCAGTTATGCATAAATCAAACTTGTCATTATCAATACTGGTTTAAGGGGGCCTGCCCCTTAGCTCAGTTCTTTAAGTGGCTGCTTCAACAAAGCAGTCAGCCTCAGGTTGCTGTGGTTCAATCCCTAGAACTCAAGCCAGCCAAACCTGCCCTGAAGGAATTCTAAGCCAGACAGAAAAAAAAAAAAAAAATCCTTCTGTTCTCTTAATGAATAGAGGGATTTGTTCTAATAGTGTTTGTAAATAGGATACCATGTCTGCATCTTGTACAGCAACTAACCACTAGGAAGAATATATGCAATGTGTTAATTATTGAAACTGTCCTACCAATTTGGTTTGAAACTATCTCATTGCTATTTCTCAATAAAATTATGGGAAAAAAAGAAAAGTAAAGAAAAAAAAGTAACTGCAAAAAAAATATATATATCGGTTTAAATGCATAAGGAGAACTTATTAATGAAATAATTCACATACTCTTTGTGTGTGTGTTCAGTACAGGGTCTACAGGGTCTCACTACACAGGTAAGACTTGTAGTGATTCTCTTGTTTTCAGGCTCCCACAAGTTGGGATTACAGGTATGCACCACCACACCCAGTCTCAACTGCCCTCTCAGCAGGCCTTGGGGACAGGGCCAGCAGGGCACACCGGGGACTGAACCCCAGCCACTGCACTCTGCCTAAGCAGGCACTTTAGTCTACTGAGCTATCTGGCCAGCCCTCACATACTCTTTTTTTCTTTTTTCACATATTCTTAATATGAGAGATACTTCATTTAATTCAACCTTCCATCCCCATAGACCACACAAAGTAACTGAAGCAGAGAATGACTTACCTACAACTTTGAAGATAATAAAAATTACTTTCGACTCACATCTTATGTAAGTGATGATATGCAAAAGATTACAACTGCATATACACCAGTAAATCTTCCTAGGAAAGCTTTTAATGAAACTTTTCACTAGGGGATAAGGACCAGAAAAATATATTTCATAATCTCAGATTTCCTAGGCAAACTATGTCTTCTAAATGACACTCTTGGGTTTGGTTTACTAACACTTCATTCTATAAGCAAAAGTGAGTAAGATAAAAGCAGTAATCCTTCCCTCAAAGTAAATTACCAAAGAGAATAGGGGGAAAGTTGTAGCTTTCTACTTCCACAGATTGTGGGGAGCCATTTAGACTGTTTCAAAACCCGGGGTGTCTAAGTATGTGACCCCACCTGTCTAGTGCAGGCACACAGCGGGATACGGTTATATAACCATGGCAGCACAGGCGAACACACACGTCACTACATAAGAACGTACATGAGATAACGACCTACAGAAGAATCACACAATAAAGTCCAGGCTGCTCTTGTGTTCTTGCATTCTGCTCTGCTCCATGCGCCTGCTGCTGTTACTGATCTCTTTCTTACACACGTGTGTTCTTTAACCTGGTAACTCACCTATGAAAATCTCTTGAGTCCCCTGAGCAAACCAAGGGGATTTTTAGTAAACATCTTTCTCTAAGCAGAATCTATATCAGTGAAATGCTATTTGCTTAGATGTTTAAAAACAGTTCTGCTGACAACAGACACATTTACATAATGAAGTCAGTGCTTCTTATTTCAACGTTGAAATAGAAAATAATCTAGATTACCTATTCTCAATCCAGTCTGATGTGTGCCACAAAAAGTAGCAGAACAATCTGTACATACTCTCTAGGGCATTATACCACAACTACAAAGAAAAAGTGAAATGTGCGCAACATACTTTTATGTCCTACTGAAAATATGAACTTTAAAGAAAATTTCCACAATCACATTTTATATAATAAAAATAGAATACACAATGATGTTAATAGCTATCACCAATAGAACTCTTATTTACCTTTGTATCTGTAACTATGTGTCTTTAACTACATTAGATATTGCTCTGAATGTCTTACTGCATTAACCCCATGAGCTACTACAACTACCAAAGACATGGTGCTTATATGGCAACTACGGAATTGCTGCAAGCTTTTAACAAACATCACAATGATACTGAGAACCTCAATTAGCCCTTCACTTCAAGGCTACAAGTGGGTTAAGAAAGTTAACCTTCAAAGCAGTTAGGTGGCCTGCCCTAAGTGGTTGCAAGACATGGCAAGAAGGCACCCACAGGCCTATCCCACTTCTTAACTGCCCTACAAACCAGTGCGTTTGTCATGTCTGAGAATCACTATTTCATTAGTCATGTCTGTATAATCTTCCCTTTATTTTATGTCAATACTTTCCCACATTTGGAATTGAAAATTGCCTGTGCTAACAACTTCTTATTAAAAGCAAATCAGGGGGCTTGAGGGTTAGCTCAGTTGTTTAAAGCACCTGCTTGGGCAAACTCAGTCAGGCGCGGGAGACCCTGATTCGATCCCCAGCTCCATACACAGCACCAGACCCGCCCTTAAGGCAGCCTGAGCCAGCAAAAAAAAAAAAAAAAAAAAAAAAATCTTCTCGAGTTTTACAGGAGGATCACTATGAGTCCAATCTACTATCCTAATCCCCTATCCTTACATTGCTATAGTTCATTTTGCTTGTATTTATTTATTTTTTTTTTAATTTTTTTGCAGAAATGTGGTTGAACTCAGACCCTTGCGCTTGCCAGGGAAGTGCTTATTCCACTGAGCCACCTCCCCGGCCCTATTTATTTTAAAGATATGCATATCACTATAGTGTCCAAACTGGCTAGGAATTCGTGGGGTCACCTCAGTCTCCCAAACAGCTGGGACTAGCAGAGTGTGCCTGTGTTCCCTTCTAATTCATTCTGAATGAAGAATGAAAAAAACTATAGCTCTCAGGACAATTGAGAAGGGCTGATTTCCTTATTTTTCCCTAATATATTATGACGCTAAACCTTGGAATGATAGAATATCCATTTTATGACTTTCTCTCCCTTTGTGTCTACATTTTCTTTCCCTTGTCCTAAGGGTGCTAGTTACTTTGGATTAAGGACTACCCTATTCCAGTATGACCTCATCTGAACCAACCTGCTGCAACTACTTCCAGTTAAGGCCTCGTGGTTAGGACTTCAACCAATGCTTTGGGGGTAGAAGGAAAACAATCCAACCCATAACACCTTCACTTCTAGAATATTTCACATCGATCAAAACAAAAGCATTGGGGCTGGAGAGATGGCTCAGTAGAATAAGCGCTTCCCTGGCAAGCACAAGGGCCTGAGTTTAATCCCCCGTTTGACAAAACAAAAAGAAAGAAAAAAAGCATAGTCTGATATCATTTATTTGAATTATGTTTTAATGTATTTTAAGAATTAAGAAGGTAGAACACATACCAAAAATAAATTTGTACATAGAAAACAGTGGAGCTTAATTCATATTCATTTTCTGACTTTTCTATAACTCAGAAAATCCACCTTTTTTTTTTTGGCACAACCGGGGATTGAACTCAGATCCTTGTGCCCGCCAGTCAAGCACTTATCCTACTGAGCCATCTCCGCAGTCCCTAAAATCCACCTTTTAAGATCAGTATTCCTTTTTTTTTTTTTTTTTGGTTGAACTGGGGATTGAACTCAGGCCCTTGCGCTTGACAGGGAAGCGCTTAGTCTGCTGAGCCATCTCCCCAGCCCCAATATTCCTCTCTTGTTAATGTTCTTATTTTCATGTTTGAGAAAAAACACAATTGTCTATTTTCTTTGTTTGTTAGCATAATCACAACCACTGACACAGGTCCCCACCCCAACTTATTACTTTCATTGTAGAGAGATATACTTTTCTGTTAAACATAAGTCAGTATGGTGTATAACTAAGGTGAAAATAACACTTATCCAGATATAAAAGGTTAAAAGACACAATTTCAGAGCTTCAAACTTTGGGCCAGCACTTACCTCTTCATCTGAGGTTATTGTTCTTGTTATTATTCTTCAGTTACTCCATCAAGCGCTCTATCAATTTATATTACTCATTTTCCACTAAAGCTTATAATAGCCTCCTTACTCTACGGGCAGTACTGAAAAAGCAACTGGTAATGAGCATAAGTGGTGGATATTTTCTAAATGCTTTCCAGGAATTTACATTTTCGTAACAAATTATTTGGATACCATGTCACAAGTACAACATACTTATATGTGTAAAATTAGAAAAAAACAGAACTTACATTAATTCTAAATGATGACTCAAATCATTATGGAGAAGAAAACCCAACATTTACTAAGGGACTATTAAGTAAAAAATCAGTCTATTTGGTAGACAATTTGTGTACTTTAATTCAATCATTTACACCCCTGGGTTAGGACCTTATATGCAGTAGTTTTTAATTACATGTAAGACAAGAGAGATGTAGCAAAGTATTTGCCTAGGACTGGTGAGATGACTCAGTGGTCTAAAGCACCTACTTAGAACAAGCTAAGCTAAGCAAAGCGCAGGGACCGAGGTACAATCCCCCAGCACCACATGCCAGCCAGCCCCACCCCCTGGTGGGCTGAGCTGGCCACACACACACACACACACACACACACATAAATAAAATTTAAAAAAAAAACAAAGTGGGGGCTGGAGAGATGGCTCAGTGGTCTAAAGCACCTACTTAGAACAATCTCAGCAAAGAACAGGGACCGCGGTTCAATCCCCCAGCACCACATGCCAGCCAGCCCCGCCCCCTGGTGGGCTGAGCTGACCACACACACACACACACACACATAAATAAATTTAAAAAAAAACAAAAACACCAAAGTATTTGCCTTACATTCCATGTTCTGACACTTGCTCTTTCAAAGTCACCTTCATAGTTTAAATCACCTTATTTATCCCTTTTCAAATAAATGTTTAAAAAGGTGTAGGGCCAGGGATATATTTCCGTGGCATAAGCACCTGCTTGGCAAGTGCAAGGTCCTGAGTTTGATCCCTGGTACCACCAAAAAAATAAAAATAAAAAGGTGTATATGTGGTTTTATAAACATGTCATGGTTGTGCTGATGTTGTTTACAATTTCCTTTATTTTCACTTGCTCCTTCCCAACTTCTATTACAGGTGAAGTGTTGCTGTGGCTTATATCTAAAGGTCCCCCCAAATCCCCAAGCATTCATATAAGTCTTTTGGGAGGTAGCTGTGAACGGGAAAGGTTAAAATTTTAAATAAGGGCCTTCCAAGAATGCCCATGGAAACTAGGCGGACACATCCGACCAGCCTGATAACTGAACATTTCGTCCTTTGTATAACTGAGAGCCCTGTGATGTAACCTGAAGTGTTTAAAACCCCACACCCTTAGCAACGCAAGGCGTCGCCCAACCTCCCAACACTAATGCACTACGTCTGCCTCTGCACTTTTCCCCTTGCTTTCCCTTTAAAAGCCCCAAAACGAAGGGCCGGCCAAACAGCTCAGCGGTTAAAGCGCAGAGGCCGGGGAGGGGATTCGATCCTGCGCTTGCCATGCAAATACAAAACAAAAAAGCCCCAAACGCTCACTGGCCTTTGCTCTTCAGGAGAAATGGCAGTCAAGCTCACTGGTGTAATGAACTATTTCCTTAATCTTGCCTGTACCATTTCTTCCCGTGTTTGGTCCGTTTTCTGTTAACAGCTGGGTCAAAGGTATGAGATACTAGATTATGGGTGTGATAAAGGTCTTAGTTCACTGGTAGTTGTGGATAAAGGAATTAATGAAATGGGAAGCCCCAATCTTGCACGCAGTTGGCATCAACCAGTAGACTGATAGCCTGAACGGAATGAGTAGGAAAGCTTTCTGTCTGCCATGTCATGGACTCTCTCCTCTTCCTGCTGTCCTGCCATCAGCCAACTATGAAGTGAAACCTCTACAAATTGTGAGCCAGAATAAACCTTCCCTGCTTTAATTTGTGGGCCTTGGGTACTCTGTCCAGCAACAAGAAAGTAACTAAGACAGGGACAGCAACATATGCCAGCTCCAAAATATGCCAATTTGGCATAACTATTTGCATCAGAGCTCAAAACACTTGAAAAACTGCGTCATGTTTCTCTAAACCTTCGTTTCACAGGATATAAATTTTTTTCACGGAAAATAACCTACTAAACCGGAAGGAAACATTCTTATGGCCACAGGCAAGAAAGAAGTCAAAGGAATTGCACACAAGCAGACCTTGGCGACACAGCCTCCCCACACTGTCCTGCTCCTCGCACTACAAAAGCATTTCTTTAGCCTTGCCACTCAGCGCCAGGTCCTTCTCCGAGCTCGAGTCGGTCGCACAAAACACCCTAAACGAACGTGTGTGCTTTTCTGCCGCGCAATCCGGCGGCCGAGCAAGGCTCCGGCGCTAGGTCCAGCTCTGCTACACGCCCTTGCACGCCAGGGCCCTGGGGGGGCGGGGGTAGGCTCGGACAGCACGGTCGCTAGGCCCGCTCCGAGGGCCGACACGCACAGCGACACGCACACCGACACGCGCACCGACGCGGAAGGCGCAGGCACCCGCGGCCCGCTCCAGCCCCGGCGGGGGTGCCCGGCCTCGCGCGCGCACGGCAGACCCCGGCGGGAGCCCGCGCGCCGCCCACGCGCCCCGAGGACGCGGAGCGCCGCGACGTCACGCGCCGGGCTGGGCGGGCGCGACCATTTTCCGCGCCTCCCGCAGTTGGCGAGGCCCCCCGCCGCCCCTCACCTTTCCGTCCGGGTGGAAAGGGAGGCTTGGCTCGTCGGCGACGGGCGGGAGGCGAGCGCCACCTGCCTCTTCGGCCGCCCCAGCCCCAAGCCCCGCGACACCGGCGGCATCGTAGTCCGGGAAGGGGTTGGCGAACGCCCGCTCCTCCATGTCCGCGTCCCCGCCCAGGTGCAGCCTCAGCCTCTTGGACATGGTCTCGCCCATGTCCGCGCGCTCCCACACGGCAGCACGGCGCGCGAAAGGGGACAAACTTCCTCGAGCGCTCCGCGTTCCGGTCGGGTGGCTCTCGGTCTGGCGCTGGGTGGCGTCCGGCGCTGGGTGGCGTCGGCCTCTTCCCGGGCTCCTCAAGGCGCCTGGGGCCGCGAGTCGGCGGGGCGGGTGCGGCCTCGAGCCGAGCAGCAGCCTCTGAGCGGGGCCGGGCTTCTGGCGAGCGGCGAGCACATCGGGGTGCAGCGGGCGCGGGCCGGGGGGATCCGTGCCCCGCGCCGGCCGGATCCGGACCAGGAGCTGCAGAGCCGGCC